>NC_083227.1:141529166-141835378 GCF_032191835.1 Heteronotia binoei | reverse complement strand
CCTTATCCTGCTGCTGAACTTGTATATTGTATCTGAACACACACATTGTATCTGTTTAAACTGTTTAAACAGGAGAGAGCAGCCCACTCTGGGACAACTGTGTCTGTGGGGTACCAATCACTCCCTGCAGGTGCAACTTTGCAATGCCTTCTCCTGTCACTCAGTTTAAACCACACTGCAGGAGATGGCAGTTCTGGGGATTTAAACCAGGTGGCAGGTGAGAGCAGCCCAGCCAGCATTGCTATGCCTATCTCTCCCTGCAGGTTCAGCTTTGTGCTGCCTTCTCCTGCTGCCCAATTTATATCTTGTCCCTATGAAATATACAAATCCATGAATGCGTTGAAAGAGTGCTGAGTTTAGCCAACATCTAGCCGACATCACTGCGATTAGGAAGATCGTTTTCATGTGTAACTACTTTAATGGAATATCCTGGATCAGTTCAAAAGGAGGTTCCACGAGTGCTGACAACACTGGGTGAAGCTGCCATGCAGGAAATCTATTTACCTGTGGGGGACTATGTAGCGTTGCCCCCCTTAAAAATCTACAAACATGTGGGTGTGAAGAGAGGGAGAAGCCTGTGCTGCCACCTGCTTCCTAACTGTGGCTGGCTTTTGACCAAATTTCAAGCAGTCATTCAGGAAATCCAACACCAATTAGACAGATGGTTCTTGGACATTGATTGATTTTCTCTTTTACCATCTGTGGAAGGCCTTCCATGAGGCATTACATATTCTGGTGGTGGAGCCTTTCCTGGATGCTAGAATAGCCCTAGTCACTTCTGGAGAATAATTAAGCTTTAGGAGGGAGTCCTGTTCAACTTCCACCCAGTTAGATGCAACCGGTCTGGATGAGGATGCCAGATAAGACTCTGGGTGAATCTAAAAAGGAGAAACTGAGCCAGCATGACCTCTTGGCTTGCCTCAGGTGCCAGCCACAGCCCATTCATTCATTCATTCATTCATTTTAGTAAATTTCTATTCCGCCCATTCCCCATAGGGCTCATGGCAGAGTACAACATATAATAAAACAATAAAATACAATAAAAACATTTTAAAACAGACAACTCAACAGCACTCAACTCAACAGCCTTTCCTGGATGCTAGAATAGCCCTAGTCACTTCTGGAGAATAATTAAGCTTTAGGAGGGAGTCCTGTTCAACTTCCACCCAGTTAGATGCAACCGGTCTGGATGAGGATGCCAGATAAGACTCTGGGTGAATCTAAAAAGGAGAAACTGAGCCAGCATGACCTCTTGGCTTGCCTCAGGTGCCAGCCACAGCCCATTCATTCATTCATTCATTCATTCATTCATTCATTTTAGTAAATTTCTATTCCGCCCATTCCCCATAGGGCTCATGGCAGAGTACAACATATAATAAAACAATAAAATACAATAAAAACATTTTAAAACAGACAACTCAACAGCACTCAGATTACCATGACATCACATATTGCCCAGCCTAGCCATCTCACATCATGATATCTCATAGAAATGGCAGTTTTTATTCCAATTCCTTTTGGGTGAGTCCTAGCGCAGGAAGAAGTGCCATCACTTCGCAGATGCTCATGCTTTGCCCCATCCCTGGGAGAAAGCTAGAATTTACATTAGGTAAGGAGTTAGAGGAGTAAAAGATGGGAAGGAGAAGGAAGGGACTAGAATAAAAATTAAGAAATGATCAGAAAAGGAAATATAGGTAATGGATGAAAGAAAAACACTAATCAGAAGTTTGGTGGAACGCCTACAAAGATCCTCTCTCTGTCAAGGCAGGAACAGAACTGGGGAAAGGGTTTTCCTCCACCACACAGGAAGAGGAAGAAATAGATTTCCTGCCTCTCCCTGATTTGATGGTAGAAATCATCCAAGACGTCCTCTGCCTCAGAGGAAGAATGTCAAATAAACAAGTCAGTATTGTAGTTTTGTGTCATTTTATGCCAAGAGAAATTTTTTTAGCAAAGAGGCGTATACTTTCCATGTAGCATCAAGCCTCAATGAAAGGAATAAGGTATCTCTTGTTTCCTTTTCTTTATCTGAGTTTGGAAACGGTTGCCTAGTTGGGGTGCACCTGCATGTTTTCTCCTTCTTTCTAGTTGTTGGCATATGAGGGAGGACTAAGAGAAGCAATGGCAGAATTATTGGTTCACACTAGTGTTCCAATCTTTCTACTGAGGGAACAGAAATAAGGGCAGAGACAGAAGGAGGCTAGCAGAAAAGGGTGGACCAAACCTCACTGACAACATCACCCAGATCACTCTGAAACACTTACCTGATGTTCTCTGCTTATGAAATGCTAGCAACTTACTTAGTTATTTGCCTATACTGTTTCAAAGACAGTCAGAGCTGTTTACTATAGAAGCCCACTACAGAAGACAGTCCCACAAGTTTACTAAATGTGTACGGAGCAAGAGGGGGCATGAGCAAGCTGTCCCTGCCTCCCAACTTCATACAATCACCTGATTGTCCACAGGGATAGCAGCAATGTACATTTTTGTGGTTTGGTTTCATAGTAGGGCTTTTTGTTGTTTATTAAAAGGATCAGTATCACTACTGTCCCATTAATCATTAAACCAACTAAAACTGTTGTGAAAAGTCTAATTTAGTTTCTGGTTTTCACTGTCTTTGAAAAGCATCTACACCAAAGTGAATCAAGTCAATAGTTAATGAATATAATTATGCTATCAACAAATCAACTGAGACCCCTTGTTGGGTCAGAATTGCCTCCTGCATCTCTCAGGATAGCCTTTGTAATGCCTGCCAAAGCTTGGAGGGGAGTAGCATAAAATATGGATGGAAACTAAGATTGGGTCTCCCTCATCATGTCTGTGGTTTGTAACATGCTGCCAAAGAAATCATCCCTTTATCTTTATTACTGCATGATTAATAGTAACACATTTCATTGTGTTGAGAAAGTGCCAAAGGAAACAGTGTGCTTCTGGCATTACGTGGTCCTGTGCAGTTTCCTGGATTGGGACTCTACTAAGTGACATTTACCATTCTTGCTTTGTTGCAAACAAATCCAAATTTCACAGCAATTGTGTCCCTACACTTTAAAATTCAGCCACACAAGAGATCCATGCTGGCACGTCAAGTGAAGTCTGACTCTGCTAGGAAAGTAGTGGGGAGGGGTGGGGGGGTCGGAAACTGCTGTCTCATTTTAAGACATCAAAATGTGCTGGAGAGTAGAATGCAGGAATGCATAGTGCCTTTAGTGGCAGGGTAAAGCTTAAATCATAATAGAGGCAGTCATAAATTATTAAAATACATTGCAGGGAGTTTCTGCAAGATTAAGCCTGTACTGTAGTAGAGTCTTGGTAGCAATGATTAAGGGTGGAACTACACGTTATGCTAGCAAGCACGTGTTTCCCAAATATGCGCTTGCTGGTTAATCCCAAAGCAGGGGCAAGGTGTGGGCTGCACACTTGGCGGTACTTAATTCTTTCTACGCCTATTGATTCTTATCTTCAAGGGTGCTCCCGAGGCAACTTGTCTTTTTTTGTCCCTTGAACACTTTTTCTATGAGGAAAGACTAAAGAGTCTGAGGCATTTATATATCTATATCTATTTATCGATATAGATAAGAATTTATAAAACAATGCATGAGGCAGAGAGGGTGCATAGAGCTTTCTCCTCATGTAACGTTACAACCCCAGGGCACCCAGTGAGGATGGTGAATAACAGGTTCAGGATGGATAACCGGAAATACCTCTTCTACACAGCAAGTCATTAAATTTCAAAATTCACTCCCATTGGATGTAGAGAGCAAGGTTGGCTTTGAAAGGGTTTTAAACAGATTTGTGGAGAGGTCTGTCAGTGGCTACTAGTCAAGATGAACAAGGAGACCCTCCACATTCAGAGGCAGTAAAACGCTGAATACTAGTAGGCAACACAATGGGGAGGCCTTCCCTATATTTTCCTGTTTGCTGTCTACCCAGGACAACTAGTTGGTCACTGTGCCAAATGGGAGGGATGCTGGACTAAATGAGACTAAATGGATCATTGATCTGATCTGGCAGGATATTTCCTATGGTCTTATGGCTTTGGAGCTTAGGTTGGGGGTGGGGTGAAATCAGTAAAAAGACAGCAGCATTTGCAAGGGAGAATCAGTGGACCCAAGAGCAATTCAGCCCCCTCCACAATTAACATCACTAGGGATATGAAGGTTGGGAGTAGGGATGGACATGAACCAGGGGAAATGGTGGTTTGTTTCATTTTTGCGATTCATTTGATTTCTGACCCGGCTCATGTTTTGTTGGTTGGTTTAGTTCAGGAGGTGTAAAATTCGCTGGGAGTCTTCAGCAGGCTCTCCTCCAACCATCCTCCAAGTCTGGTGAAGACTGGATTTGGAATGTCCGAGTTATAGCCCCCCAAAGCAGGTGCCCCCAGGGAATTTCAGCTTCAGCTCTCATGACAACTCTTCACGCTGCAGAATGGGAGCTCCATGATTAGCTCTTGGAGCTGACTATGAAGCTATGGAAAACTGCTATGGGTGTTTCTAGGGCTCCTTGAAGTCCACCCCCTACCTTGCCTAGAAATTGACAGCGTTTGGGCCAGGCTATCTGGCAAAACGAACCGCAAAAATGAACCAAATGTTCAGCTCGGTTCATGCCCATCCCTAGTTGGAAGCTTTCAATTTCTTTTGTAAAATGCATTTCCACCCTAAGTCCTAAAGTTATTGCAAAAGTGTGAACAGGCACAGCCAGCAAAGTAAACTCTAAGCAGGGATACTTACAGGGCACATCTATAAATTTTACTACACTGGAGATGCCAGGAACAAAAAAAGAGACGGGGAAAAAAGAAAATGGACAGACCGCAAGGTAACTTCTAAATTTACCTCAAGTATGTTTTCAGTGCACTAGTGATTGTTTTTATCTCCCATTCTGCGCAGATGTCATCTTCTGTTTCAGCTGTTTTAGGATCTAAGGATGGAGAAATAAGGCAACAAATTAATCTGTGAGACAGACACCAAAATTAACCTGTTTCTTGGTTATAATGCACTACCTATACATTCTCCTTGCTGCAACTTCACGGTTGGTTAGTACTGCTTCTATAGGCCCAGCAGCAAGTGAAAAGGGACTGTGTTTTGTTGACTGGAAATGACGAATCTATTCTGCCACCACTTATTCTCCTCACCACCTTAGGCAAAAAAGGAAGAGTATTTAGGTTAAGAGGACTGGGACCCTCTTTCTAAAAGGTTTATATTGCTGCAGGAAAATATCACAATTAGCTCCATCTGACTTCTGGAGAAGTTCAGTAGATACTAGGTGGCAGCAGTGACCAGGGCACCTTCCACCAGCATTGGTCGGTGAGACAACTGCAGCCTTTCATGAGTTCATGCTACAGTACATGCCCTGGTAACATCTAGATTAGAATATTGAAATATAGACTGTTTTCACACACAGATTACCTCGCAGTCACAATCCTGTTCCCTCCGCAGCGTCTGGTCGGATTTCCCACCATCTGCGCCGAAGTTACAGGAAGTGCCACAGCTTTTGCGTAGCAAACGTAAACCGCTAAAACCCAGTTTACGTTTGCTATGCAAAAGCCGCGGCACTTCCTGTAACTCCGGCACAGATGGTGGGAAATCCGACAGACACTGCAGAGGGAACAGCATTGTGACTGTGAGGTAAACTGTGTGCGAAAACGGTAATACTCTAGGTGGGGCTACTGCTGAAGAGTGTCCAGAAAATACAGCAGGTAAAGAATGCTTCAGTGAGAATGAGGTCTGGAGCAGATCACAGGATACATAACATTTCAATCTTGCTTCATTTGAATTGGCTCCTAGGTTTCCAGACTCAACTCTTCCCCTCAGAAAAGTGTTGTCATCAGCCTTTAATGCCCTATAAGGCCTGGGACCTGCATACTTTAAGGATTCCCATACAAGCCTACAGGACAATCATCTTCAAGGGTCTGCTTCAGCTGTCCTGTCATCTCAGGCTAGAAGGGGACCGCTTAAGAAAGTGCCTTAGGTTGGAATCCAAATATTTTAAATAAGTAAAATAAAATGTATTGTGGGTTGAGAAAAGCAGCTTGAGACAGATAAAAGCTACACGAGAGCTGTGGAAACCAACCAAGTGCTACACACACAAATTTAAAGGCATTTAAATTACGATTCTGATAATCATAAAAGGAATGTCTAGCATGACTAATAGCAAATCCAAGTCAGAGGGATATTTTCATAATCAGAAACAGGATCATCAGCAGTCTTATTAGTCCATCTGTTAAAAGTCCATCCAGAACACATCAATAACAGCCCAAACACAGTTTACAGACAAGAACTATGAGTCTTCAAAACAAATGCCTAAGAAGCTCCAACAGTCACCCAAGGAAGTCCTTTTCTTAGACAGATCAAACTTCTATAAAAATATTAATGTCCTATTTCTCAATGTTTCTTTTATTCTACTCCATGCTCTAAACTAATGATATCAAATTACTTGGTGTTTATATGTCCACATCAAGAAAATGAGCACTAAAATGTCTCTTAGAACCTAAGAACAGATCTCCACTATGATAATAAGCTACTCAGAATACTAATATAGGCACCAAATGAACAGAAAAAATGTGGGAGAATGCCTTCCTGTAAACTAGGCAAGACCCAACAGACTTAGAAGGATGTATCCTTAGAAGGATGTATGTAGTCAGGCATATAGGTTGGACTACAGGAAAGCAAGTTTTGACAAACTTAAACTTAAGCTGGGTACAATCCCATGGCCAGAAAAGTGCTTAAGGAGAAGGGAGTTCAAGAGGGGTGTGAGTTTCTTAAATGCAAAATATTGAAGGCACAATTACAAATGATTCCTTTAGAAGGAAAAATGGGAGAAGCCTAAAGAAGCCAAGGTGGCTCTATAAACAGCTTTCAAAGGACTTGGGAAATAAAAAAAAGACTCATTTAGGAAATGGAAGTAGGGCCTTATAACGAAGGATGAATATAAACAAATAACCAGTGCTTGTAGAGAGAAAGCTGAATCTCAGTACAAGCTTAATCTAGTGAGAAATGCTAAAAAAAAGGGGGAGGGTTTTTTTTTTCTTATGTTCAAAATAAGAAAAAGAGCAAGGACATGGTAGGCCCATTACAGGGACAGGAAACTGAAATTTTAACAGGTGATGAAGAGAGGGCAGAACGCCTCAATTCCTGCTTTTTCGCAGTCTCCTCTGGTGAAGAAAAAGGTACTCAGTCTGGCAAAAACAGAACACATGATGAGGGAAGGAAGCTGCAGCCTAGGATCAGCACAGGGGTAGTATTTCTTTAAATGAAACTCCTTGGGGACAGATTAATTGCACCAA
The DNA here is from genome assembly GCF_032191835.1 of Heteronotia binoei. Lineage (NCBI taxonomy): Eukaryota > Metazoa > Chordata > Lepidosauria > Squamata > Gekkonidae > Heteronotia > Heteronotia binoei. Next base: position 141,828,099 of record NC_083227.1, on the reverse strand, counting down.
AGGATACTAAAAGAATTTGCGGACGGAATTTTTTAGCCACTGGCCATTATTTTTGAAAATTCTTGGAGAACAGGTGAGGTGCCAGAAGATTGGAGGTGGGTGCCTGAAGAACTATGGACAGAGGTTCATGACACTGTACAGAAGGCAGCAACCACACCATCCCAAAGAAAAAGAAATGCAAGAAAGCAAAGTGGCTGTCTGATGAGGTTTTACAAATAGCTGAGGAAAGAAGGAAAGCAAAAGGCAAAGGTGAAAAGGAAAGATTCACCCAACTGAATGCAGATTTCCAGAGAACAGCAAGGAGAGATAAGGAGGCCTTCCTGAAGGAACAATGCAAAGCAATAGAATGGGAAGGACAAGAGATCTCTTCAAGAAAATTGGAGAAATCAAGGGAACGTTTTGTGCAAAGATGGTCATGATAAAGGACAAAAACGGTAGGGACCTAGCAGAAGCAGAAGAGATCAGGAAGAGGTGGCAAGAATTATACAAGAAGGATCTCAATGCACTTGACAACCATGACAGTGAAATCGCTGACCTTGAGCCAGACATTCTGGAGTGTGAAGTCAAATGGGCCTTAGAAAGCATTACTAACAACAAAGCAAGTGGAGATGACGGTATCCCAATTGAGCTTTTCAAAATCATAAAGGAGGATTGGAAAAGTTCAGTTTATATTCCAATCCCAAAGAAGGGTAATGCCAAGGAATGTTCAAACTATCGCACCATTGCAATCATTTCACATGCCAGCAAGGTCATGTTAAAGATCCTACAAACTAGGCTTCAGCAGTATGCCGATCGGGAACTACCAGAAGTTTAAGCTGGGTTTTGGAGAGGTAGAGTAACTAGAGATCAAATTGCCAATATTTGATGGATTATGGAGAAAGCACGGGAGTATCAGAAATACGTCCATTTCTGTTTCATTGACTACGCTAAAGCCTTTGATGGTGTGGATCACAACAAACTCTGGCAAGTCCTTAAAGAGATGGGAGTACCAGACCACCTCACATGTCTCCCGAGAAACCTGTATAAGGGTCAAGAAGCAACTGTCAGAGCGGGATGTGGAACAACTGATTGGTTTAGAATAGGAAAAGGAGTTTGACAAGGATGTATATTGTCACCCTGCTTATTTAATTTATATGCAGAGTACATCATGCAGAATGCTGGCCTGGATGAAGCACAAGCCAGAATTAAGATTGCCAGAAAAAATATCAACAACCTCAGATATGCAGATGACACCACTCTAGTGGCAGAAAGTGAGGAGAACCTAACGAACCTCTTGTTGAGGGTGAAAAAGGAGAGCACAAAAGTAGGCTTGAAACTCAACATCAAAAAAACTAAGATCATGGCATCTGGCCCCATCACACCTTGGCAAATAGAAGGGGAAGATATGGAAGTAGTGACAGACTTCACATTTCTGGGGTCCAAGATCACTGCAGATGGTGACTGTAGCCATGAAATTAAAAGACGTTTGCTCCTTGGGAGGACAGCTAGGTGAACCTGGGCAGTATAATAAAAAGTAGAAACATCAGCCTGAAGCTCAAATACTTTGGCCACCAAATGAGAAGGGAGCACTCACTGGAGAAGATCCTGACACTGAGAAAGACAGAAGGCAAAAGAAGAAAGGGACAGCAAAAGATGAGATGGCTGGACAGCGTTACTGATGTAACTAACACGAATTTGAGCAGACTTTGGAGGATGGTGGAAGACAGGAGGGCCTGGCGTGACTTTGTCCATGGGGTCCCAAAGAGTCGGACTTGACTGTGCGACTGAACAACAACAAAAATTGTTGTCCCCATCTACAAGAAGGGGGAAAAGGAGGATCCAGACCCGTTAGTTTGACGTCTATACCAGGAAAAGTTTTAGAACAAATCATCAGTCAGTTCTGGAACATTTAAAAAAGATGGCTGTGATTACTAAGAGCCAGCATGGGTTTCTCAAGAATAAGTCATATCAGACTAATGATATCTCTGAGACTCCAGCACCAAGGAGAGGGGCCGAGGGGGCACCCAGGACAAAAGTTCTACTATGCCCACAAATTCTAATCTAATTTACAGTTTCCATTGAAATAACACACATACACAACATTTTTCAGAAAGAGTGTAATAAAATTGGCCACAACTTTATTGGTTACAGCTGTAGTAAGCCTTAATACAGCATGGGGTAAGGCTCCCACTCATCAACTGATCTGCCTGCCAGTTGATGATTCGCTGGTTAGGTAGGGATGGCAGGTTCTGGATCCTACTAGAGCAGAAGCCCAGAGGTGGCCTCCCCTGCCACCTGAGCATGAGTATAATCCCTGGACATGCCCCTGGGCTGGGCAAATCAGTTGCTCCTCACACCAAGATCCCTTATGGGGATTTCCACATGCAGGCTGGTTTTCCTGAGAATGGATCGAGCCTCATGCTGATACCGTCAAGTTGTGACAAGAAATGAAGTAAACAGAAGTTGTCCAATGGTCAAAGAGGGAGATCAGAGGTGGTGTGGCACCCTAAACAGCCATTGCATGTCTCCACCCTTTCAAACACCCCAGAGTCAGCTAATAGGTCCAAGCAGGCACCAGCTTCCCATGCTTGACCCTAGTCTGCCTCTTCCACCCAGTCAAGGTAACCATGGCTGCTCTGCTTTCCCCCTCCCTGAAGCACCACAAACAGGACCTGGGTGGGTCTGGATCAGGAGAATGCTGTAAAACATAGTTTATCTTGATTTTACTAAGGCCCTTGATAAGGTTCCACATTCTATTCTTGTTGACAAATTGGTAAAATGTGGTTTGGATCCTATTACTGTTAGCTGGATCTGTAAATGGTTGGCAAACTGCACCCAAAAAGTGCTTGTGAATGGTTCCCTCATCCTCTTGGAGAGGAGTGACAAGTGGAGTACCTCAAGGATCTGCCCTGGGACCTGTTTTGTTCAACATCTTGATAAATGATTTGGATGAAGGGACAGAGGGAATGCTTATTAAATTTGCAGATGATACTAAATTGGGAAGGATAGCAAATACAGTAGAAGATAGAGTCAAAGTACAGTATTATATTGACAGGCTGGAAAACTGGACTAAAGCCAATAAAATGAATTTTAACAGGGATAAATGTAAAGTTCTGCATTTAGGTAGGAAAAAGCCAATGCATTATTGTAAGATGGGGGAGACTTGTCTTGGCAGTAGTTTGTGAGAAAAGGATCTAGGGGTCTTAGTGGACCATACACTGAACATGAGTCAGCAGTATAATGCAATGGTTAAAAAGGCAAATACGATTTTAGCCTGTAGCAACAGAAATATAGTGTTCCGATAGCGTGAAGCAATGGTATGACTTTGCTCTGGTTAGACCTCACCTAGAGTGTTGTGCTCAGTTTTGGACACCACAATTTAAGAAGGATATAGACAAGAGCCTGGACCATGTACAGAGGAGGGCATCAAAGATGGTGAGGGGTCTGGAGACTAAGTCCTGTGAGGAAAGGCTGAAGGAGCTGGGTATGTTTAGCCTGGAGAGATGAGTGATCACCATCTTGAAGTACTTGAAGGGGTATCATGTAGAGGATGATGCAGAGTTGTTTTCTGTTGCCCCAAAAGGTTGGACTAAAACCAGTGGGTTGAAATGAAATCAATAGAGTTTTGGGGTAAACATTAGGAAGAATGTCCTGACAGAGTGGCTCCTCAGTGGAACAGGCTTCTTTGGGAGTTGGTGGGCTCTCCTTCTTTTGAAGTTTTTAAACAGAGGCTGGATGGCCATCTGACAGCAATGCTGATTCTGTGAACTTAGGCAGATTATGAGAAAGAGAGCAGGGGGAGGTACCTGTGATTTTCCTGCATTGGGCAAGGGACTAGATTACCCTGGAGGTCTCCTTCCAACTCTATGGTTCCGTGAATAGCACCATTGGACAAAAATGCAAATCTTGGTAACAAAGGTGGGTGCTTAGCAGTCAGCAATACCAGCTAGTTTTAACCTAAAGTTGAGTTCCCCAGAGTAAATCAAGGAAAACAATGACAGGTGCACAAACATTTCTTAGCACACCCTGAGATGCACTACGAAATGAGAATGGAACCTGAAATGAGGCCATGCAGGACTGGAATTGTCCACTTTCAAAGTCCATCACAGGATGCAATTAGGCTACAAACTGTTACAAAGTTGAAAGGGGCAACAACTAGGAGCACAGGCAGGTTTAACCTTCACCTAGGATGGTCTTTCTCCTGTATAGATGCCATTTGCTGTTACAAGATTAAAGAACTATATCCCTTACAATTTTATCCCCCATTCTTTCTGAAAATAGCTATGAAGCAGGCTAGTTTGACATGGCAGAAGTGAATCTGAACCACTAGAACACATTGCCTATTACTACCCTGCATTTAAGGGCTGCATTGGTATAAAATGCAATGCTTGCTCATTCTGACACAATGTGGCCCAGCCTCTAATGGCAAGAAGGGCGTATAATTCAACATAAATGTGCATACACCCTACCAGTCATAATGATGGGTGATAATTTTTGCTAACAATAAATTATGATAATAAGTAGCATGACTGTACTATGTGAAATTACGTGCAACAGTTTATGGGTGTCTCATTTCTGGCAGAGTTACATATGTGTTTGTATACTTGTCCAGGGCAGACTCCACGCTAGACTCTGCCCTCCTCCTTTAAAAAAAAAAGTGTGTGTATACACAGACAGGAGCACACAAACACACTCACTATAACTGCTGCATCCAGCAGTTACATTGTGTTTGGATTATAACAGAGAAAAATGAAGTTCTCACACAATGCCATGTAAGGGGGCTTTGGCACTGCCATGTGTTAGTAAATTATCCGCTGAGCTGCTTGACCCAGCAGATCTTAAGCTCACAACTCCAGAAACCTTTTGCCAGATGAGCACTCTCGCCAGACTGACATTTGCTGTTAGAAGACAAGGAAATTCTGCTCAGGCAGTTCCCACTAGCTTGCAAACCACAAACATCTGCAGAGAGCCTAGGGAGACCTGTTAAGTAGAGTTCAGGCACAAGGAAGACTGAGGCCAACTAACTTTATCTTTGCAAGTCATTTTATATATAGATATAGACACACACACACACACACACAGAGGAAAGACAAGAGGAAGGGACTGAAGTTGGGTGGGTTTTTTTTAAGCGGTGAATGGGTTTGGAAGGTTAGCACATGAAATAAAACTGTACACAAATAGATTCTGGTAGCCTGCTTTTAAATATTGCACAAGGCATTCTGAAGAGCTGGAATGGGTTGGGCAGCTGCTGGCTTCTAAATGCCTAATTTCAGCTTGTTTTTCTGGCTCTTGGCTTCTCAGTGCCACTGCACATTATAGCATTTTCATGCTGTCAGTAAAACCTCTGGGTCTGCCATCATCATCTTCATATTTAAAGCCTTTCCCTTCTCATTCTGTAATCATGATTTCTAGCCATTAGTCTGTGTAATCGCCAGCAAAATGCTCTAATTCAGATTTCAGGGAAATTTTGAGCCATGATCCCAGACCAGTTCAAGACTGCGTTACGCAGCACAGGGACCAAAACTGGGAAGTTTGTTAAGGTGCGCTAGACATTTCAGGAATCACATGCTTGCAGGCTGCCTATTTTGCCTTTCCATGTGTCAGTTTTTCAAATCACAAACAGCTATATAAAACTACAGAGAAATTACTCAAATAACAGCTGGACTACAAAGCTATTTATGGCCATGCATTTTAAACCATCCATTTTAATAGACTCGTTTTTCCATCCCAGTCCCTGGGAGTCTCCCAAACAATCTGTTTTCAGCAAAACCTGCCAGTCACCACACCTCAAAATGGATCTTCCCAACAGGCCGAGCACTTGGCTATTCTTATTCTCAGCCCTTCTGGAAACAAAATAAACCTGCCTGAAGTCACTGGGTGGGTGGAGTGTGTTCGGGTTTGCTTTAGTAAGAGTTTCCTTACCCAGGCAAGCTTATACGGCCAACACAAACACCTCCTGCCATCACCAAAACATATTGATTAAAGAAACCTGGTGGAAATCTCTTCTTTGAGCGTAAGGGGAAGTGTTAAGAAATCAGAACTAACATTGTTTATGTAGCATTTCACGGCAGCAGAACAAACTCCCAATTCAAGATCAGAATTCCCTGGCTTTAATTATAGATTTAACACACAGAGGGAGGAAAAACAATGAACAACATGCACAGATTGAACACTTTATTTCACTTTTTAAATGTAATATTATGCTTAAATTGGAAAGCCAGGCCTTCAAAACAAGGTAAGTCCACACACCAAAGAAGAGACAGCAAAAGAGCCTAAAGCAGAAGATCTCAGGTTCCTAAAAGATACAAAGATCCTACATAACAAAATGCAAAAAACCTACATAGCTTTGCCTATACTATCCCCCTTCCTTCAAGCCCTGGACCAAAATAGGTCCTGACTGACTCGCCACTTGATCTCCTTCCAGTTTGGTGTAGTGGTTAAGTTTACGGACTCTTATCTGGGAGAAGCAGGTTTGATTCCCCACTCCTCCACTTGCAGCTGCTGAAATGGCCTTGGGTCAGCCATAGCTCTGGCAGAGGTTGTCCTTGAAAGGACAGCTGCTGTGAGAGCCCTCTCAGCCCCACCCACCTCACAGGGTGTCTGTTGTGGGGGAGGAAGGTAAAGGAGTTTGTGAGCCGCTCTGAGACTCTTCAGAGTGGAGGGCGGGATATAAATCCAATATCTTCTTCTTCCCCACTATATACCCCAAGATTCTTCATTAAGTAGTACACAGTACACTAGGACTACCAATTCCTTGCCTTCCCAGGTTCCCTTGGTCCTACTATTTTATTTATTTATTTAATTTATATTCTGCCCTCCCCGCCAGAGGCAGGCTCAGGGTGGCTTACAGGTTGGGGTCGGAAAAATGACCAACAGGATAAAACATCAATAAAACATAAAACAAAAAAACAATTTTAAAACATCAGTTATAAAACAACATAATGATAGGTGCTAATACAATGGTTCAGAAAGCAGTTAAATCTTGATGGGTAGCAATATAACTGGATGGTCAGAATTAGACGTTCCAAAGGGACCCCAAATCGCCATAGTGTGGTAGGAAGTCCAGTGATGTTAAGTTTCGGGATTTATGGGCCTTGTCCATTGCTGTAGAAATGTCATTATGGAAAAGCAAGGTGGAAGAGTGCCGTTTTGCAGGTCCGGTGGAACTGTGAGAGCTCATGCAGGGCCCTAACATCCTCCAGCAACTCATTCCACCAGCTAGGTGCAGCCGCAGAAAAGGCCCTGGCTCTAGTTGACTGAAGCCTAACTTCCCTGACGCTGAGGACTGTCAACAGGTTTTGAAACCCAGACTGAAGTGCACGCTGGGGCACATACTGGGAAAGGCGGTCCCTCAGGTATGCAGGACCCTGGCCAAATAGGACTTTGAAGGTTAAAACCAAAAAGATGTTGCTGGGAAAAGTTGGTGACAAACTTTTCTATGCTGTGTTTCTAATTATTAGTTATTATTTATTACTGGGATTACTTAATGCACACAGGGGCTGAAGTAGTCTACAACTATTTGTGTTCATTTTATAGATCTGCTCAAATGCTGAATGTATTGAACTTCTGAATATTTTATCCCAGGTTTTGACTTGAGCCTTCAAGGGAGCTTACAGCTAAAACTGTGACATGAGAACATGACTGTAAAATTACAAACGTGCATAAATTTAACAGCGAAATTATTAATTTATCATGCTATCAAATGTCAGTATAAGTCACCAAAGTGAGCATCCAGTGAACAGGCAAGGGGAGAAGTTCCATGGGTGCACTGCCATGGAAAAACTCTAGTAGCTACCCACCTAATCCCAAAAGATAGGTCCCTTAAACTCTAATTAACACTTCACAAGATTTATATGAAGCAGGAGGTCTTCCAGATATCCCGAATCCAAGCTGTTATTATCTGCAACATCTGCAGTTTTACTTGCACCTTGAAACACCAGCAAGTAGTGGTGAGTTAGCAACCTTGGCTGCTAATATTCTGCCTCAGCTGAAGTTTCTGGACAGTCTTCATAGGCAGTTGCATATGTAGTTTATTGTGCTAATCTACTCTGTTCTTTTGCCAATGAGTGGAATACGTTTCTTCCAGAAAGAGTGGCAGACACTGAAGCTGGCAACCACACTTCACAGCATAGATAACACTTGGAATGAATCTAATGCCACCCTACACTACTCAGTTGAATAAGTAAAATTTTGTATCTACAGCATTCTTCCAGTAATGGCTAAGGACTGGCCTTGGATGTCTGAAACACAAATAAAACTCTCCACTGCACATAGAATTCCTTCTCTCCTACTACCCTTCCCCCAAACATGCATTTCTTCTTCCTGAATTCTTCTTTCTTTCTTTTTAAAGAAAATTTACTCTGTCATGCATTTCCTAGCCAAGTTTTTTCTCCCTCGGGCTCAGTGACTTACCTCTGGTTTCTATTTTATTCTTTCCTGATTTAGATTATATGCTTGTAGGCACAGACTCTCTGACATAACTACCTTTGTGCAGTACCCAGTTTTTGGTAGTTAATAAATATTACAATATTAATGTGATAACTATCAGAGAAACACTGGCAGGGAGATATGTGTTGTTAACCAGCTTCTATTCCATCTGGTCTCATTAGTATCCAGTTATGATTTCTTCATTGGAACACAACTTTTTAACACTTTATACGAACACAAGCCAAAGGACAGGAAAATATAAACACTGTTGTACTTGGAAAACATGGCACAAGTGTTTAAAACATTTATATCCCACCAGTTTGGGGTTGTTCAAGCTGAAACAGACAATCTCTACAATTCTAAGATTACTTTAAAAAAATCACCCAATAATCACATAACTAAGGCACTAAAATAATCATAGTCAGGGGTGGACTAATCATTAATAGCAGCAGAAAAAATCATAGTGGGCTGATGGCCTCTGTATCTGTGTGCACACGTGTGTATGCCAGGGCCAACTATGTGCAAGGCAGGCCAGAGTCACCAACCGTGCAGCCCATGCCTTGCATGAGGTGGACAGGTACAAGAGCAGCCCTCACTATGCATGATATGGGCAGCCTGCTCATTCTCCCTCAATCCTCCCTCTGTTGATGGTAAGGCCCCTTTCCTGGGCTGTTTTTGCTCATATCCATACAATTGCGACACAACCAAGAATGGTTAATCTCAGAACCCAGTAAGCCTGGGTCACAGATCAGCTGAATCTAGAAGAGCTAACAATTTCTTGATCAAATGCAGCTGGCAAAAAAACACTCTTGGCAACAGACTGAGCTTGCTTTCCAGAGTGTCTGATGATCAAAACATCCCGAGATCCTTTAAATACTCAAAATTAACTCCTGTCTATAATAAAACAGAAAGGTTAATCTCTTTTATGATATCAGCTCTACTGAGCAGAATTACTTCTGTCATGTCTGGTTTGAATTTTAGTGTATTCTCCGTCACTCGACTATTGCATCAAAACACAAAACTATTGCATCAAAACACTATTGCATCAAAACTAGTTTAGCACTGAAACATCTAGGGGCTTTGTTAACAAGAGAGAGCTTGGTATCATCAGTATATTGACAAGATACTACTTATACAATGGTGGTGGACAAAAAAAAAATTCTTTACCACCACATGCAAATGTGTCTTATAGCAGACTCTATCTGACACAGCACAAGTCTTCCACCGTTGATGTTCTCGCCTAGTCAGATCTCAGCCTTCTTCAAGCCTCCCAACTCTCTTGTAACCACTGGTTAGAGATCTAAAGGAGGGCACAAAAGTACCAACTCTGACTTGGGATTCTATGTAGGGATGCACACATGGGAAAAAATGCAGTATTTTTTTTTATTTGGATTTTGGCAAACGCATCAGTATTCCAGGTCATTCAGGTCCCAAATATCAGTTTAATATTTTCGTTTATTTATTTTGGAATTTGGGTCCATTTTCCCATATGGAAAATCTGCCGGAGTGGCTGAATGGCTGGAGTGGCTGTTTTTTGAGCAAATTGCAGTGGCGTTACTGCTGCCTATCTGCTAAAGACTCCCACAAGTTTCCAATGAATTGGACCAAGGGGTCCAATCCAAGGGGCCCTGAACAAGGTATTCAAAGCAATCCCCCATTTATTCCTATGCAGGGAGGGAACTGCATGCTTTCTCCAGGGCAAAAGAACAGCCAAACACAGGAAAAAGAAGATAGATCCAGGTGGGCAGCTGTGTTGGTCTGAAGCAATAGAACAAAGTAGGAGTCCAGTAGCACCTTTAAGACCAACAAAGTTTTATTCAGAATGCAAGTTTTCATATGTATGCATACTTCCAAAGGCCTCTCAACGCAAACCAACAAGTCCAACAGAACCAATGTCAAACCAGAGAATCCTAGAACTACAGGTCAATATGGCAAGTCCACCACATCCAATGTCAACTGGAGAATCCAAGCCAAACCAACTGAGGTAAGAGAAGGAACACTATTTCCAGCCCAACAGAACTAATGTCAAACCACAGTAACCCAGCAGAACCAACTTTGCAAGCTCCCCGTCACAAGTGATCCCATTTGCCTCTGAGAGCTGTCTCCTTCTCCACTACCTCTTGCTGTCTGGGGAACATGCAAAAATAATTTTTAAAAGAAGTTTGCAGTTTTAAAACACTAGCCCTGGATATTCCCAAATGCATCTGGGAATATTCAGAATTGGAATATTGGTATTGCTGAGATTCTCGAATATTGATCCAGATCTGAAATATAACTGAAAAAAAAAATATGTTATTTTCCAGATACATACTTGGACCACATATATCAGCCTGTTTTTCCAAGTTGTACTCAAAGGCCCCTCCACAAGGTAGGAAATGAGACTCCCCAAATCTCTCAAGAGTATCTTGAAATGAATTAGATCAGTAAGGGCTATTGGGGGTGGGGGCTGCCTACAGCGGGTGTCTCAATTCTACCCTCTTAATTAGATCAGCAACCCCCCCCCCCCCCCACACACACACTTTAGTGTAGAAGAAGTGAATATAATAAATACTGCCTGGGATTGTCCTATGGCTGCCAATAGCATCATGAATTCCTGAGCACAGCCAAACAGGAAGCTTCGGCTTGGATGTTCAAGTTATCCAGTATAAGAATATTCAACATGAAATCTGGAGAGCTGTTTTTGAAAATGTGGCTAATTAATTTCCTCCACAATCAATTCATTTTTTTAGATTTGCTGCTCCTTCAGAAAGCATTTTTCTTCTTTTTTGACATCTGTTGTCGGGTTGCAGATTTTTCAATTCTGTTGCAATTATATAACAATTATTGGTTTTGTACTGCATGTTTCTTTTTTAGCCTTCTTAAAAGATTTCATTCTTGTTTGTTACTGTCTTTCTTTACTGTGATGCTGCTTATCCATGTATGTGACAGGTAGGAAAAAGATAGTGATTCAGGAAGGCAGCATGCCTTGGCAGATTTCAACACTCTCAGGCATAGGTTGGGAAAGCAGTCTGAACCAAATGGGTCAGGTAAAGAGACTAGATACAAAATAGTGATGTGATTGCCAGGTCAGTAACCAGAAAGTAAACTATAACCTAGGATTTAATTCAGCCCCATTCCCTAGGTGTCCTGTTCTATAATCAAACTTTGCAAGTTGGGTGCCTGGTACCATAGCCAGGATTTTAAATGGTTGGGGGGCATATAAAAAGTCAGGGGGGGGGGGACTTAATGGCTCCCCTCCCTCACCGACTGCCACAATTCAGGGCACCCGACTCAGAGCGCCCAATCTTTCCTCCCACCCATCCCTGCTGCCACTTGAGCCATGAGCAGGCCCTTTAAATGGTGCAGGGGGGCAGTGACTGCTTCTAATGCAATTGAAATCATGGGGAGGGAGGGGTGGCTGCCCACCTCTCAGCTTTCGCCCCCATGGCCCCTCAAGCAGCAGTGGGGTGAGGAAGGGAGGGAAAGTCAGGGCACTCAAATTGGGGCACCTAACAGGAAGTCAGAAGCAGGGCCCCCACAGCCCCCCATAGCTACAGACCTGCTGGAAGGGATCCTGAGATTTACTGTGTACTCCCCTTTATGAGGTGAACAGAGAGGCTTAAAACTTGGGAAAGCATAATCATGTACAGCTGTAAGGGGCATTAACTGAAGTGGGGAGGGGAGTTCCAATTAATAATAAAAGCTCTTTTACATGCACAGGTGATTTCAGAGGAACTTAGAGATGCTCAAACCTCCAAATGAACAAAAAGAAAAACATGGACTGGCTCAGTTATTTTCAAGCTCCTCTATCCAAAAACTGTTCCTAGTTACTTGCTATGCATAAAAACATCTAGGCCATCATTACAAAACAGCTTAGGAAGATAAAAGAGACAAGAACAACATTAGAATTAGATGTTATACTAATAAGCACTGCTGTCATCAGAATTTGAACCATGTGGTGCACATTGTGTAAAGCATGTCGATTAGGCAATTTTTAATAAAACCATTCTTAATAATGAGAGGTTTTACCTGGAGTTGTTGAAAATTGCCTGTCACATGAACACAAGCAGCTAATTGCTCACATGGTTTGAAATCCCAGGAGCAACCATGCTACAGGATAAAATCAAGAGTCCACTCTGCTGGGTTGCATTCATGTGACACCTGTTCCACCACCAAGGCATAATCTTTATGTTGACCCTATAGCTACCTAATGGCATTTGGGGTTTAGCATGAAACCTGTTACTCCACTTGCAACTTGCAATTACAGAAAACCTTTTTTTTTTTGCAAGTTAATATAAAACAGCTGTTGCACGTTTGACTATGGCTAAAACATGGTGCAATTAGTACTACACGTTTCCCATGGTTATCTAGAATAGAAGAACTGCAGATTTGCACCCCACCAACTCCCATGGAAGCTTGTTCTACTGTGGAACTGCTCTGTCAGAAAGTTCTTCCTAATGTTTAACTAAAAACTCTTTTGATTTCATTTCAACCTGATGGTTCTGGTCTGACTTTCTGAAGCAACAGAAAACAATTCTGCACCATCCTCTATCTGACAGCTCTTCAAGTACTTCAACATGGTGATCATATAACCACGCCCAGGTAGCAGCCACTACCAAATCCTACATGGGCATAAACGTCAGCTACACCATTTTAAGTCATTCCATACCAGCGGAAATGGGAGTTACACCCGTATATGAGTGCCTGGCTGTGCTCCCACTCCTGGCTTCAGGTGGAGGGGTGCTGCGCCTGGCCAGCGGCGCACCTGGGGCATAGACAGTCATGCTGGCGTAGGTGGGGGTGTCGTCAGGGGTGTGGCCAGAGTTAGTCAGCTTCCTAAGACCTTTCAGCTGGGAAAGGCCTCCCCCGCCCCCCCCCAAGACAAGTAAAGTTATGACAAGAAAACAGCTGGCATATCCCATAGAAACCCATAGATCATGAAAACAAAGTTTGCTGCTGCTCATGCCATTGCCTCAGAACTCCTCAGGGAGCCAACTAAACACAGCACCAATCCCCTCCCACACTGGGCTGGCCAAGCCCCCTCCCCATCACCCAATCACAGCCCCCTCCCTACAAAAACTTCTGCTTTGGCCTTGCACAACTCTCTAGGTAGGGTGCATGGCACAGGACTCTGTCTCGGAGCTCCCTGCCGTGCGGACTTAGAGCAATGGGCGATGCACTTTGGTGGTGGCCGCTGCACAGAGAAGGCACTTAGGCAGCACAGAGCAAGCTCTTTGACATACAAGGAGGAGAGTGAAGTCTCTGCTCCATGGCTGACCTCTCCCATTTCCAAGTCTCAACAGGTACCCAACCTCTGGAGGCTCAGTGCATGAGGGTGATTGCACACAGACAGGTTGCTCAAGGCTGGGCAGAGTGAGAGACCTCCAGCAATTGAACCTAGCAGCGAGCTCAGGCATGGGGTGGCATGGGCCCTGCCGTTCGTTGCCACGGCCCCTGCATGCTGCTGGAGCCCCCCCCCCATCCATGGCTGCAGGTGGCGGGGCACTCCTCCACAGGTGCAATGGGTCTGTTTCTCTGTTTTGCAGGTGGAGATTCAACAGAGAGGCTTCCAAGTATGGTGATTCCAACACCCCCCACTCAACTTGGTCAGCAGTTCCTGCCCTCCTCTCAGAGGAGGCTCTCATGCCCTGCAAGACATTTCACGTTCCACCTGGAATGCTGTCCTACTTGATTCCAGTGCAATAAAGCCTTAGATGTGCCCCTACTTTATCTCTCCTGCTTGGCTTCTGCTTCACGTTCCTCTCTGCCCCTCTCCCTCCCCACCCTCTCTGCCACTCTGTCTGTGGGCTCTCCAAGGAAATGTCTAAGAGGCAAGCTCACTTGCTTCTGTGTGCGGGGGGTGGAGGGTGGTGGGAACAAATGAGCTACCTCTGTGTGAGGCTGAACTGGGGAGCCTGTGGGTCTTTCCCCCACTCAAATCATGGGGGAGAGGGTAGCCTCGGGTCAGATGCATCACTTCAACCCATGGGGCTGTTGTGCTCACAGCACAGAGAATAGGAGAATGAGGCAACCTACTGGAGGGTCGCTAAAGGAATGGGTGCATGGCTGGTGCCTCGCACTCTGTGTTCCTCTGCCACCGGGGGAGGGATTTCACACACACAGCAGGGGCCATCATGGCATCACAGGGGGTCTCCAAGTCTGTGTTGTGGGGAGCTTGCCTGTAGGACCTGGTGGCATGCTGGGACTCTGTCTGCTCATCCTGTACACCAGGCCCCTGCTATACACATATTCTGGCTGGCATCTCTGAGTGCAGACTCCTGCAATGTGTATTTCCTGTTTTTTTATAGTCAACTGGGATGGCACATGACTCTGCCTGCCTGCCATTGGAACAGGTCTCTGACAGCGGATGGGCGCCAGGGTTATCAGCCTCTCAGGAGACTCCTTTCTTGCCCTCTGTCACATGTAATGGCACCCCCCATGGAACTGGCCAATCCTGTGGTTCCACACTGCCTCATCCCTCCCCCTGCCGCCACCTCGTCAGCGAGCCAATAGTGCACGCTCGAGCAGATTCACCATGGTGACGGCTTCTCTCTCACATGCGCACACCCAACTGCACTCCCTTCCCGTGTCAGTGAAACTTCATTCCTTTGGGAGCCAACTGCCGCCACCCACGTTAGTTCTACGCTCGGGCGCACCTCTGCAGTGGATGTTAGGATTGCTCTGCCCAGATGTTGATTGTTAGCAAGCGCACAGAGTTGCTTTCAATTCAGTTTACTGCAACAACAGAATATACAGAAAGTATTAACTTACTGTAGGCCTTCCAACAGCAGAATTTTTAATATATAAGAATTGACTTAAAGAGGGGAAGCACAACAAGAAGTTGGGGGGGAAGGGGTAGAAAGAGAAGCATTCAACAGGTGTAAACAGCAGAGTGAATATACTACAGTTCAAATGGACTAAACACACACTGTGTTAATATTTACATTAATGAAATCACTCTCATGCTGTCACCTCTCCAATATAGATGACACTCAGCTACACTCTATATAACATGCTTCAAAAAAAACCTAATGAAAATGTTCAGCCCTGATAAGGCTGGAAGAAGGTTGTATGTTTTCTTCTTAATTTAATACCTTTCTGCTTGCCTTGTGAATGCTCAGAGTGCTCAGAAACCATTGCCTTGCCTGTGGGTGGCCCTGCTGCATTGCTATACTGACAGGCACTCAACCATAAACCTTGTTATAAGACAAAACAATTCTCTGGAAAAATGACAATATACATTAAATGTGCAAACTCGCCCAATAATGTGAGTAAATTAGCCAACATTTGCCAACATTTCCCCAGGAATAAAACTTGGATAATACAAGATAGTGTTAAATCCAGTTGGCTCAAATGAACCATGACTGCAGTTTAAGAAAACAAGTACAGTCCATGCCAAATATATCTGAGATCTGAGACTCTGAACCAATTCCAGCTAAACACAATGGAAGCTTTTCAACTGATTTAAAAAGAAAGTAGAAGGAAAATGAGCCTTTATTCAAGAATATAGAATTACAAGAAGTATCTTGGAACAGCATATGGTCTACATATTGGCCACCCCCACCCGCCAAGAACATGCAAATTTCATTATACTGGAACCATGTTCTTTTCTCTTTCAAGTGGATTCAAGCCCAATGGCTCATTTTTCAAAGAAGTTTGGTACTACTGAACTGAGAAGTGGTAAGCAAGAAGCTATGAAATGTATATATTGAGAATTAGCAAGAATACGACACACTTTATCCACACACTCCCAGAGGAACTGAATACGTATTCTATCTCTACAACAGAATGAAAACCTGATATACTACATATAAATCAGGTAAGTATTACACAGTCCCTTCTCTAGTAGAACATATTCCGGGTGCATCACTGTGTTGTAGCTCAAGGCTTGCATCTGAACCTTTCTTCTGTTTCCACAGCATGCACTCAGCTGCACGACACATTCTACCAGAGTGAGGTGCTTTCTGCTCAGCATCTTGCGATGAACAGAAGAGCCTAGTGATGGAGGAATGTGTGGTTCTGCAACAGAGCACCACTTCCTGCAATTGAGGAAATGCTGCAAAAATAGAACAAAGGGTTAGGATCCAAGCCATGGTTTTCAATTACTCCCTCCTTTTACTATGGGAAAGGTTAGGAAATGCAAGGCACAGGCTTGTCCAAATCATATTGGATGTCTTCGGCAAGCCCTCTTGCAGCTGCTGCTCATGCAATACTTAGTCCATTGATGGTTCCAAGTTCAGGCCACATCAGCCATAAAATGCTTCCTGTTTAACATACAGACGTCACTCCAAATGCTCCCATGGCACTGTCACTTTCAAGGCCAGACGAGCTTCCCTGAAACCTGATCTATTTGCCATTAAGACAAAATGTTAAGCTAGAATGCTAACTGCATTTGTTTTTAAATATAGGTCTGAAGTTGTGAGTAAAATCTGCTTCATTAAGCTTTCAGATTTTGATATGAACAGTGGAAAAATCTTGAGGGTTAGACTCATTAGCATGAATAATGTGAAATAATTTTAAAGTTCTAAGATGGAGTCAGGAGACACTGGGTCTTGGTTCTGAAACTGTGCCTAAAATTGCTTTGCAACTTTAATGTGCTATCTGCAGTACAGCAGAATTGATTTGCTCTGTTTAATCAAATGGACATTTAGAGAACACCCAGGCCAGGCGATCATGATACCACAGCTCCCATGAAATACAGTACTGGGTATATGAACATACAAAGCTGCCTTATACAAAATTAGATCATTGGGCTATCTAGCCCTGTATTTTATTTACTGATCTGACTCATGGCAGATCACCAAGACCTCAGGTAGCAGGGAGGCAACCAGTGAAAGGTATGTGTTCTGCCTCTGAATTAGGATCCCTTCCGTTCCTAAACATTGATGAGACAAGAGGTCAAAAGACAGAGCTACCCTGGGGCATTTTTTCACATCAATCCAAAAAACATCCCCCCCCCCCCTTAGCTTTTAGCATTTTTCCCCATGGAGAAGGCAAGTAAAAGGGTATATCAAAGGGTATATAAAAGCACTTTGGCATTCAGAATGGTGATAGAAGAATATTCACATTGACTCTGAACTGGCTTTGTTTGTTCTTGGTTATATCAAAATATAACTGGCTACTTAGCACTGTGATATCACCATACTCTCCTTGTGCAGGAGCAGCTCAAAAGGACAACACAATTCATAAAACACTGTCTTTACTGTGCATTTCCTCCATTTGGTCAGGAAAAACATCACACAGACAACCCAGAAAAACAGGTTGCTTACCTGTAACTGATGATCTTCGAGTGGTCATCTGTGCAGTCACACTGATGGGATTAAGGCACCTGCGCCGATCACGATCGGTAACTTCAAAAGCTGCGGATTTCCGCGCCCCAGGCCCGGTGCGCATGCGCAGAGCCCCCACCGCGCATGCTCACCCAGCCCGGAGCGGACATCCCGCCAGTTCCTTCTGACCGCTGCATGATCCACTGATGGACCGGCAGCAGAGGGGAAGGAGGGCGGGTAGTGTGACTGCACAGATGACCACTCGAAGATCATCAGTTACAGGTAAGCAACCTGTTTATCTTCTTCGTGGTCTCTGTGCATCACACTGATGGGAGACTAGCAAGCCAATGTCCTACCTGGAGGAGGGTGTCACGGTCCATCAGCAAGACAGCGATTGCAGCACCACCCGGCCAACCGAAGAGCCCCGATGCCATCTCAGGTCCAGCACATAGTGCCTGACGAAGGTATGCGGTGAGGACCACGTGGTTGCTTTGCATATGTCTCTCATAGGCACTCCTTTCATGAAGGCTGCCGAAGTGGCCATCGCTCTGGTGGAGTGAGCTCTAATGGGTCCCGGCAAGAGCCTCTTGTTTATCAAGTAACAGAGTTTTATGGTCTCTGTGATCCATTTTGAGATTCTCTGAGCTGAGACCTTGTTCCCCTGTGATGCTGGGGCATAGGACAGAAAAAGTCTGGAGTCTTTACGAAGCGGCCCTACTCTGTGTAGGTAAAAGGACAGCACCCTTTTGACATCAAGTGCGTGGAGTCTGCGTTCCGCATCAGTCGTAGGGTTCGGGAAATATACCGGTAGGTGTATCTCCGTATTTATGTGAAAAGAGGATATTATTTTTGGAAGGAATCTGACATCCGGCCTCAACCAGACTCCCTCCGCACAGAAACGTAAGTATGGATTGTCACAGCGGAGAGCGGCAAGCTCACCGACTCTCCTAGCTGAAGTGATGGCTAGCAGGAAGGCCGTCTTCCACGTAAGTAACTGAAGTGGGCACATTGCCATGGGTTCAAATGGTTTACCCGACAAAGCATGGAGCACCCCTGGGAGGTCCCACGCAGGGGCCGGAAACTTTGTTGCTGGGTAGAGTCTAGTAAGGCCGCGGATGAACTTTTTGTGTCTGGGTGAGTAAAAACTGAGTGGCCTTCAATGTGTATGTGGTTCGCCGAGATGGCAGCCAAATACACTCTAACTGATGATACCGCTAGACCTCTATCGATTAAGGCGAGTAGGAAGTCCAAAATAGTGGGAAGACCTGCCCTGGAAGGGACTACCCCCGTAGAGGAAGCGAATTCCACAAACTTGGACCACTTATAGTCGTAGGACTTTCGTGTAGACAGTTTTCTACAATTGAGGATGACTTCCTGTGCCCTGGCCGATAGTGGAACTGTTTCAGCCGCCACGCCGTTAACTTCAGGTGTGGGGCATCGTGATGAGTCACCCGCCCTTGGTGCGACAATAGTAGGTCTAAGGCTGGTGGGAATTGGTGAAAGATCCCCTTGGATATACTCAGGATCGGTGCAAACCAGTGTTGTCTCGGCCACCAGGGGTGATGAGGATCCCCCGCGGTTGTTCGCTGTGGATCTTGTGGACCACCCTGGTAATGAGCGGGATGGGGGGAAACAGGTAGACGTGTTGCCCCCTCCATGGGAATAACAGGCCGTCCCCCAACGACTTCGGGTCTGCTCCTCCTCTGCAGCAGAAACTCCTGCACTTCGAGTTGCTGCGGGTAGCAAAGACGCCCACTTCCGGGGTCCCCCATTTCTGAAAGACTGGTTGGAGAAACTGCCAGTTTATTTCCCATTCGTGAAGCATGGCACCTCCTCGACTCAGGGAGTCTGCACAAGCGTTGAGGGTGCCTGGGAGGTGTGCTGCGGTTAGTGTCGTCTGTGTTTCCCTGCATATCTCCCATATGCGCAGCGCTAGCAGGCATAGCTTCCGGGACACTGTGCCTCCCTGCCTGTTTATGTAGGCTAGGGCCGTCGTATTGTCCGTTAGAATCACCACTGATGTGTTGGCAAGCAGTTTCCGGAAGGAAAGGATGGCGTGATGGACCGCCAGCAACTCTAGAAAGTTTATGTGGTACTGTAGGTGGCATGGAGGCCACCTGCCCCCTACACACATGCCGTTCAGATGTGCTCCCCATCCCCACAGGGATGCATCCGAGGTTATGGTTAGGGATGGAGCTGTCCTGTGGAATGGGGCGCCTTCTATCAGATGCTGTTTCTGGTGCCACCACTCCAGAGAGAGTAGGACTGGTCTCGGGATGACCATCCTGCGTGATGGGGGGTCTGTCAGATTGTTGAAAGCTCTGATGAACCACAATTGGAAGATTCTCATGTGGAACCTGGCGAATACGATGACCGATGTGGTAGCGGCCATCAGTCCTAGAAGGCGCTGGACTTGCCTCGCTCTTACAGTTGGGTTGCGGAGGAATTCTGTCACTAGGGAGATGATGCCGCTCGCTCTGCTTGGTGGAAGAAATGCCTTGCACCTTTGTGTGTCTAGGATCGCTCCAATGAACTGTGTCCTTTGGCAAGGTTGAAGATGCGACTTCTTGCTGTTGACCTGTAGTCCCAACTCTTGTAGGAGGGTCAAGGTTACCCGGATGTGATGTAGTAGACGATCCTTCGAGTTTGCCACCAGAAGCCAATCGTCTATATATGGGAACACTGTTATCCCCTGTAGTCTCAGATGCGCTGCCACTACTGCCATGGTTTTTGTAAAGACCCTCGGGGCCGTTGAGAGGCCGAATGGCAGTGCCCGGTATTGGAAGTGAGATTTCCCGATAGTAAACCTGAGGAACTTCCGATGTTCTGGGTGGATACTTATGTGGAAGTATGCGTCCTGCATGTCCAACGTGGCCATCCAATCGCCCTGGTTGAGAAGTGGTAGAATGTTTTGCAGGGAGACCATTCGGAACTTGTGCTGAGCGATGAAGATATTGAGAGCTCTCAAGTCCATAATGGGTCGGAGGCCACCATCCCGCTTGGGGATTATAAAATATCGGGAATAAAAACCTTGTCCTTCCTGACTTGGTGGAACTGATTCTATCGCATTTTTGCGTAGAAGCGCTTGTACTTCTTCCCTTAGTGCCGGAGAGGGAGTGGTGTAGACGACTGTAGGGACGGTGGGTTGTTGATGAAACTCTATTTGGTAGCCCATGTGAATTATAGACAGGACCCATCTGTCCGTAGTAATTTTGGACCATGCTGGGAAAAATGGGTAAAGTCTTGTTCGGTTGCAGAGGCGTGGAGTTTGAGTTGACGTTGGGGTGTATTTAGTCTTGGTGGTATATTGTGTTTTTGAGAAAGAACCTGAGCCTTTGGGTCTCCACTGTTGGTCCCCTTGCTGTTTTGAAAAGGGCTTCTTATTCCAGGTTTTTGACCAAGGACGTTTGGTCTGTGATTTGGATGAGGTAGACACCCCCAGATTCCTAGATGTTCGAATGCTTTTGTCCATTTCCTGTAATACGGAGTCGGTATTGGCACTAAACAGCCCGCTGCCGTCGAATGGAAGATCTTCTATATAGGACTGGGTGTCTGGTTGAAGGGCCGTTGACCTCAGCCAGGAGTGTCTTCTGAGAGTCACAGCTGAGGAGATGGTCTTGGCCCCAACGTCGCCTACATGTTTAGCAGAGCTTATTTGTTGCTTTGCCAGTGCAATTCCTTCTTTCTGTAGTTTTCTAACAGCTACTTTAGTTTGTTCCGGAAGAGTGGGTAAGATGGTAGATAGCTGGTCCCATAAAGCATATTGGTAGCGTCCCATACATGCTGTATAGTTGGCCATCTTTACGCCCAGTGAGCCAGCTGTATAAAATCGCCTGCCCAGGTTGTCCAGTTTCTTACCCTCCCTATCTGGGGGGGTAGAATGGGTCTTCCTAGCTTTGGAAGATGAGGCGACTACCACCGAGTTGGGCTTAGGGTGGTTAAATAGAAATTCAGCTGTAGACTCCTGAATTCTATACATGTGGTCGAGTCTGCGCGAGGATATCAGTGTCGACGCAGGCTTGTCCCATGCGGATTTGGCTGTGTGTAGCATGACTGTAGTCAAGGGCAATGCCACTGCTGTGGAGGTGTCCAGTTGTACAACGTCGAAGACATTGTCTGTTACTACCGGTTGGGGTTGGACAGTGGTCAGGGCCAGTGTTTGGGCCATCCTTTTAATGAGGTCCCCATATGATTTGAGGTCCTCAGAAGGGGATATAGGTTGTTCCTCCCCGACCTTCTGGGAAGGTGATGGTTGCTCAGGAGAAGAAGGGGTGCCTTGTTCCTCTGAGGCAGATTCTTCCTCCGATTTAGACTCGTCTGGTGATTCTGAGCGCTCCGACCTGGGGCGGGGTGTGTCCGGAGTCTTGGTTGGCTCTGGAGTCGCTTTCTCCGATCCTCGGGAGCGAGGGGAGCTTCCCTTCTTTGCGGGCTTTTCGGTACCGGGGGGTTTCGACAGCGATGCCGACGGTACATGCCTCGGTGTGTGGTACGACGTTCTTGATCTCACCGATGCCTCAGATTGTTGGTCCCAGTCCATCTGCCTGGGGGGCATCCAGGGGAAAACTGAAGGCATCGGATAGGATCCATATAGGTATTGCCACTGTCTCTGGTCCCATGGCACCAGAGGCGTTGGCTTTCTCAACGGGGAGCTTTCCCTAGGCTTCGGTCTCGGAGAACGATCGACCGGCGATCTAGCTTCGGTCGACTCTTGCGATCGGTGTCAACGTCTAGGGCTTCTGGAGCGGCTGCCGGATCGGTCCCGATGGGCACTTCGGGAGCGATGGCGAGGAGTGAGAGATCTTCTGCGCGGACTGCGCGACCGACCTCGTAAAGGAGTAGTGCGGTTGCCCCCACTAGTTTGAGGGGATGGAGTTCGCACATGATGACCTTCGAGAGGACTCTGTTCCGTTCCCGAGCGTTGAGCGAGCTCGATGTCACGGTCTGAGTCTGACCAAATTGCTATCTGTGTCAACATGGAGGACAGCGCAGGTGGGCTGAGTCGACGACTCGGAGAGGCAAATAATTTCCAAGGTGGAACCGTTCCAGCTGCCTGTATCGATGGCGACGTCGGAGCGGAAGACGCAGAGTGCCCGCTGTGTTTGGGCTTTTCTGCTTTTTTCTTCCTCGGCTCGGTGTGGGCAGCCTTCTCCTCTCTAGGCCGTTTCGCGGGCGTAGAAGAGTCCGACTTCGATGCCGAGCCCGCTCTTTTGCTGGGGTGATCGGCGTCGGTAAGGGCCCTGTCGGTACCGACCGACTCGGATGTCGACGGTCTAGGGTGGTCGACATCTTTTTCGGTGAAAGCGCCTTCTCCATTAATGCAGCGGCCAGCCGGGCTGCTCGATTTTTCTTAGTCTGTTTCGAAAACTTTGAACAGTGCACACAGGAGTCAGGAATATGGGACTCTCCAAGGCAAAGTAGGCAGAGAGAATGTCCGTCCGGAGGGGCTATCTTGCTGCCACACCTCGTACACCTCCGGAAAAATCCCCAGCGCCTTTCCATGCGTGGCGGGAAAGGATGAGGGGGAGGAGGGGAAGAGGGGAGGTGGAAAGGGAAGGAAAAGTCCAAATTTCACCCTTTCTCTGAGCAAAGCGAAAACAATAAACTAAAACAAGAAAGAAAAAATAAGAAATATTTGGAAATCCACAATCCTGGATAGATTATGAAAAAAGTACCGACCGTAGCGACTGATCGACTGATCCAAGCGGCGGTCAGAAGAGAACTGGCAGGATGTCCGCTCCGGGCCGGGTGAGCATGCGCGGTGGGGGCTCTGCGCATGCGCACCGGGCCTCGGGGCGCGGAAATCCGCAGCTTTTGAAGTTACCGATCGTGATCGGCGCAGGCGCCTTAATCCCATCAGTGTGATGCACAGAGACCATGAAGAAGATTATCATTAGACTGGATCCCACAATCCAAGATTAGAAAGCATAACAGTTGCCAATCTTCACAGCATTCTCCCCGATTCTAGGAAAGTTTATTTATGTGGTTGTAGGATCCTTGTGCACAAATTGCCACATAACACAAGAGGCTGCAGCAGGGAGGGTTGAGAGGTCAACACTGCTCCCTTACCAAAAGTGAAGCTCCACAGATAAAAGGAAGTGAATTTACTTACTAGCCCACATCCAATGCAGTCACCAGACCTATGGACTGTTAGTGCATGTGGATCCCATAGCTCTAAGAATTAACTTTCCTGTGGTTGGAAAGAACTACTGGGTGGATAACATAAGAGAAGCCATGTTGGATCAGGCCAATGGCCCATCCAGTCCAACACTCTGTGTCACACAATGGCAAAAAAACCAAGTGCCATCAAGAGGTCCACCAGAGGGACTAGAAGCCCTTCCACTGTGCCCCCCCTCAAGCACAAGAATACACAGCATCACTGCCCTAGACAGAGAGTCCCAACAATAAGCTGTGGCTAATAGCCACTGATGGACCTCTGCTCCATATGCTTATCTATTCCCCTCTTGAAGCTGTCTATGTTTGTAGCGCTGCCACTTTCTGTGGAAGTGAATTCCACATGTTAATCACCCTTTGGGTGAAGAAATACTTCCTTTTATCCATTCTAACCCGACTGCTCAGCAATTTCACTGAATTACCACCTTGTATTGTGAGAAAGGGAGAAAAGTACTTCTTTTTCTACCTTCTCTGTCCTATGCATAATCTTGTAAACCTCTATAATGACACCCAGCAGTCGACATTTCTCCAAGCTAAAGAGCCCCAAGTGTTTTAAACTTTCTTCAAAGGGAAAGAGTTCCAAACCTTTAATCATTCTAGTTGCCCTTTTCTAGACTTTTTCCAATGCTATAATATCTTTTTTGAAAAGTACTTCTTTTTCTACCTTCTCTGTCCTATGCATAATCTTGTAAACCTCTATAATGACACCCAGCAGTCGACATTTCTCCAAGCTAAAGAGCCCCAAGTGTTTTAAACTTTCTTCAAAGGGAAAGAGTTCCAAACCTTTAATCATTCCAGTTGCCCTTTTCTAGACTTTTTCCAATGCTATAATATCTTTTTTGAGGTGCAGTGACCAGAATCGTACACAGTATTCCAAATGAGGCTGCACCATCGATTTATACAGGGGCATTATGATACTGAAAATGTTGGGAAGCTTAGAGTGTAATCCAGGGGGGGGGCAAAGTCTTTTGGGAGCAGACAAGTCGGTACGTGGGCGCAGGAAGGGTTTGCGCTGATGTATGACCGGCGCCGCCCCAGCGGAGGGGAGTTCCATGAGCGGGGGGACGCCTGAGCGCCGCTCCGTCCGAGGGCAGCGGCGCCTGAGGGCTGTGCCTGAGCATTGGCGGAAGTGAGGCGGAGCACGGAGTTCAGGCAGAGGAGGGGGTAGAGTTGGGGGCGCGACCAGGCTTAGGCAGCTTCCTGAGCAGTTTGGCCCATGACACGCCCCTCCGAGAGGTGCAACTTTACGCCTGCAAAAATGGCGCCGTGCCCCGTAGACACTTGTTGAAACCAAAAACAAAGGTCGCCTCTGCTGCTGCGGAAGCTCGCAAACCCCTTAGGGAGCCTCACCAATCCCCTCGCACCTCAGCCTGATGAGCCCCCTCCCCAGCACTCAATAGCAGTCTTCCCCTCCTAGAAATACTTCCACTCTGGCCTTGCACAACTCAGTTGTTAGGGAGAGGAGCACGTGGCGGTAGTTCTGCCGGCGAGTTCCCGGCCATACAGACTTAGAGTGAGGGACGGGCAGGCACGTTGGTGACGGGTTTTGCACCTCGTGGTTGCTTTGACAGTATCTTTTACTTGCGAGGGGGAGAGGTCTCTCCCCTGGGGCTAACTGCTCTTGTTTCCAGGTCTCCACAAGTTCCAGGCTCCCAGAGGTTCTGCATGCGAGGACTGTCACCCATGGCTGGGTATGTTCCACTGCCCCCCCCCCCCGATCTCCCCCTCCCCCTGCTCTCGACCGCTCGGTGTGCAAGCGTCTCTGGCACTTGAACCAGGCAGTGGGTTCCGGCAGGGGGTATTTGCTGACCCCACTCCCCTGTGCTGCAGCCTCCTCCCTTCTCTTGGTCTACCCTCTGCCGTGTTCCCAACCCCTGTCAGGGCACGGGCTGTATGTGTGTTGCAGTTGCCCCGTTGTGGGGAGGTGGGTCAGAGACTGTCCCTTTAAGAGAGTGCCCAGCTGAAATGCAGCCCGCTCTTCCAGCCACCATCCCTGCAGGTGCTCTTGATCTCTATCTCCTTTTTGCAGGTGGGACTCCAACACAGAGGCTTCTGTGTGTGCCACTCCACCGCCCCCCACTCCTTCAGCTGTTTCTTCCTGCCGCTCAGAATGGAGCCCCGCCTACGGCAAGACTGCCCAGTGTGCGCCAGGGAGACTGTTGCACTCTGTTCCGGAAAAATATGAGCTGTGCCCTCTGTTGTCTCTCCCACTTGGCATCTGCTGCACGTTCCCTGGGCAACTCTTCCCCTGTCTCTCCGAGGGAATGCCTGGGAGGGGGGCAGACTTGGTTTTGGGGGGGAACGGTCTATGAGCCGCCATGCTGCCCCCGTGTGGCTGCACAGGTGAGGGGAGAACCGCCCCTCAGCCTGCCTGGGCTGACAGCCTACCCAACCCCACAGGGCTGTTGTGCGCAGGCACTAAGGGGGGGCTGATGAAGTGGACTCAGAGCTCTGTGGCTGATGCACTCGTACTCTGAGTTCTGCAGCCCCCGGGGGAGGTGTTCCATGCCCATGGCAGGGGGCGTCAGGGCAGCACAGGGGGTCTCCGGGTGGGGGGGTGTCTGCTGCTGGGCTGCTCACTCCCAGACACACATTCCAGACATTGTCTATGACAGCGAACTCCTGCACTTGGTACTTCCTGCTTGTCTGCCTGCCATTGGCAGAGTCTCTGACAGTGGGAGGGTGGGAGGGGGTTAACGGCTTCTCCA
Organism: Heteronotia binoei; assembly: GCF_032191835.1. Taxonomy (NCBI): domain Eukaryota; kingdom Metazoa; phylum Chordata; class Lepidosauria; order Squamata; family Gekkonidae; genus Heteronotia; species Heteronotia binoei. The sequence continues at coordinate 141,801,566 of NC_083227.1, read as the reverse complement.
TGGTCCCGTGCAGGCCTGTCTTGCCCCCACCCCCACCTCGCCACCAAGCCAGGCTTCTTGTGCGCGCATGCCCAGCCTCACTCCTGTTCCCTCCCCGTGTTGGTGGGCTGTCTCTCCTTTGCCTGTAATGGTCTGTCCATCATTGGCTCCGTTCTCTGTTTGGGGGCGGGTTGGGGATGGCTATCAGCCTCTCTGGGGCCGCCTCTCCCTATCCCTGACTGTCATGTGCTGTGGTGCATGTGCCAGGACTGGCCAATGGGAGGGGGTGGGCTTGCCCTCCCCTCCGGCTGCCTCCACCTCACTTCTGTGCCTCCACCAACAGAATTGCCATGGCGACCGTCTCCCTCATGGCAAGCTACGCCTCTCCCCTCCCCACGCTCCAGCGTGCCGAAGTCCTTCGGAAGTCTACTAGCGGCGCATGGCCAGCCGCCCCTTATCTCTGGATTGGGCTGCCCGTGATCTTGTGTTGGACCTATCAATTATTACTGAGAACAAGGTTACCAAAAAAAGAAGGGGGGGGGATAGCTATGTAACAGCAGCCAATACATACATAATTTCAGCAGCCAATACATACGTAATTTCAAGCATTATGTTAGCCATGAAACATGTAAATGATCAGATTAGCTGTACCCAAATCACAATTAAAAGGGTCAATATTCAATGCATCGGATCTTCTCAGGTCTACAAAAGTTACAACAGAAGAAACTTTGTCTTAAGTTACACACCAAAAAAAATGACTTGAGTACTTTGGTACTGGCTTAAGATTCAGAAACAGGCATCTTACAATAAACCTTTAGGTTTACACCCTGAATTTAGTCAGCATGAATTGGGACTCCCAACTTTATTCATCAAAAGGCAGAACCCCTAACATTAATATGTTATTACACTGTATCAGTATGTACATATGACAGTATTTCTAGCCTAAACAGGCTAAAACATTTATTTTTAAATGAGGACATGAGATGAAGGGTTGTTTTGCAAAACATGAATTTAGGATATTGTAATATGGTTTCTGATGTCCGGGGGGTGGGGGTGGGGAAGTGAGTGGCTGTATTTCTTTATTAGTGAAATCACTGGCAATAAAAAAGGATGATAGGGACTATTTATAATAATATATAAATATTTATTTAATTATTAAAACATTAATATCCTGCCTTTTGTCTTGGTTTAAAGCAGCTTACAACAATAATTAAAACATCACCAGCTAAAACCAAAGATAAAATAACAAGCCCTAAATTCCTCCCCCACTCCCCGCTTAAAAGATGCCTGCTGTTCAAACCCCTCAAGATCCCTGGCAAACATACTGGTCTTGCAGCATTTCCTGAAGATCTCCAAGTAGGGCACTTCTTCAGGGAGCCATTCCACAGAGAAGGAGCCAAAATGATAAAGATCTGGGCTCTGGTCAATGCCTGATGGGCCACCGTAAGTGGTGGGGCAGCCAACAGATGGCTGCCCAATGACTGCAGTTAGTACACAGGGACATATGGCAAGTCCTTCAAATATGTGGATCTTAGATCAAGAAGGGCTTTAAAGCTCACCTTGAATGAAACTCAGAAACAGTCTGGCAACTAATGAAGTTGTTTCAAAATGGGCAATGTATCTTTCCAGTGGCTAGCCCCTGACAGCAGTCAGGCTGCCACATTCTGGACCAGCTATAGTTTCCAGGTTATCTTGAAGGCCAACTCCAAGTACAGTACATTGCAGTGATCGAGCCATGAGCTACAGAAACATATATCAGTGTGGTCAGATCAGCTGATTTTAGGTTATGAGGAAGTTGGCAAATCAGATGCTGCTTATAGAAGGTGCCCCTGGCGATCATCCCAACCTGCTTTTAAAACAACAAGGCAGCGTTGATGAGCACCTGATCTCTCAACCTGCTCTGAAAAAGTCAACTTCACTACTTCTAGGACAAGTGGATTCAGTCCACTTATTTATGTGGGTACAAAACAAAAACAGAATTTTAATTAACAAGACTGAACAATTCATAAAAGGAGAATCTGGTTTACTGAATTCTATTTTAGACAGAATAATTAATTTTAGATAGTATAATTAAGGAATTCTATTTTTCATCTGTTTAATGAAGACTGTTCTAATAAATGGAGTGTTTTTAAGCAGTGGTTTTAAAGTTTTTAAGCAGATAGGTCTGCTTAATAACTTCAAAACCACTGCTTCAACACTCTTTAATTTATTAGGACAGTTTTTTCTTTCTTTTTAAAATAGATTTTATTTTATTGAATCTAATCCAATACACTGGGAGCATAGGGAAAGTAAATAATAAAATATAAATCTAACATACAAGAATCCAATTTAGAATACTGGATGCATATAACAAACAATTTACAAAAACAATACATAATATGCTAGGTATTAATAATTAAGAAATAGCCCACAATTCATTATATTAGGCAAAAAGGAAATATTCCCAAAGAATTCCAAAACTGGGACCCAAAGCAAATCATAATCTATAGCCAAATCAGTATCATTTTCGAAGAAAGGGTTATCCATTGTCTTTTCCATTACATACTGGTTCCATAACTTATTATACCACATTTCAATCATGGGGGTATATGGGGGTTTCCAATTTTTAGCAATCGTCATGCGAGTGATCGCCAACATTGTCAAGATTAAAGATTTCTGATCTTTACGTGGCAGCTTATCAGGCCAGATATCAAATAAAAGAAGTTTCAAATCTACTGGAATGGTTAGATCGAATGTAAGTTTTATTTGCTCTACCATTTTATTCCAAAAATTTGACACTGTTAGACATTTCCACCACATATGATATGGGGATTCAAGTGGATTCAAGAACAGTCTTAATCAACAAAACTCCGAACTTTTTGAACCTACCTTTCCACGGGTTTGGTTCCCTTATCTAGAGTATCTTGCCTCCAACTAACTTTATTCTTCACAACTTGAAGCAATCAATGCTACCTATTGAAATATATCTGGAAAAGCAGCCATGACGCGTCTAAGCATGAGCTTATTGCAGGCGTTATTATGATCCTTTTTTTCTTTTTTGATTTGTTGTTTTTTGCATTATTTTTTTAACATGGTGTGTGCTTCAAATGTAGCCTATCCTTCCTTGACTGAATGTATGCAAACTTTAGTTAAACAAACACTATTTTTCCTCTTTTCTTGAATCTGTAACTTGTTTATAAATAAAGCATATTTATTACAAAAAAAGAAGTCTTAATTATACAGATTAATCCAAATGTTACAGAATATACTTTTGATAGTAGGTTACTCTACTAAATGCAGAATAGGCAGGTGGTTGCTACAAAAAGTAGAATTACAACTGGAAGAGCCCAAATGTGTTTATAAGGGTTTTTTTTTCCATTTAATGTTATTGCAAAAATAATTGGCTTATTTTTAAAAGGGGACCCTTAATTCAAGGCTCACATAAAAGAAGTTTTTAAAAAATGCATTTAGTCAGAAGAAAAAAAATCCAGCTAAAGAGGTTAAATAATCAAATTAGCTCCCAAGAAATTGAGCTTAAAGTAACATTCGAATCCTCAACAGTTAGAAGACGTTGTGGCCTGGAGGCACTGCCTGCTTTATACGGGAGCACTCACAAGCAGTAGGGTCCCCAATTCTGGAAACAAAATGGATGCTGCTTGTCAGAAACAGGCCAAGTGAAGCCACTCTCTGCAAAGGGTCAGAGAAATATGTCTGGGCTTGTTCTGATTACAACATAGGTGTTCTCCTGGTCTGGCTCCCCCTCCCAATGAAATGTTCATAACAAAAGGGTTCACAGGTAAAGTATTGCTCACCTCTTAATCCCAGCCTAGCTGTTAATGACTCATCTGCCTGCCTTCCTGCTACAACTCAGCCTCTTTTGTTTACTTCTATGCTAATGTAGGACCTGTTGCCCAAATCCTTTGTCCTCCACCCTCTGCCTCAGAGTATTGAAATTAAATTACTATCAAACATTAAACCCATCATGGCCCATCTGGCAAACATTAAGAGTCATCTCCACCTATTGTCTTGGGCTGGGAATCCATTCAGGTACCCAGGAAAAGCCCATCAGTGACCATTAAGAGCCATCAACTCTGGGAGGGCTCCCCACTCCTCCAAACCTTATATAAACAGAGTAAGCCACACCTCCTTGTTCAATCTGGAAACACTGGTTTTTCCCCCATTACTCTGAGTAATGGGCCTCAGACATAGCACAATGGCAGTGCATATCTCCATCTTTAATTTCTAAATGGACGTCTACACATCTGGAACAGATAATATTGCCCTCTTCAACAATCCTTAAAATTCCCTATCACTCATCTCTATTTTCCTAGCTTTTGATTCTGTGTTTTGTATTGATTGTGTGCAGGGCTTTTTTGGTATTAGGCAACACTCCCTGATATCACCATTATTTCACACAGGGCTTTTTACAGAACAAGCCCAACAGGAACTTATTTGCATATTAGGCCACACACCCTGAAGCCAAGCCAGCCGGAACTGCGTTCCTGTGCGTTCCTGCTCAACCAAAGCCCTGCTTGTGTGTGTGATTGTACTTCTTATATATTTTTATAGTGAACATTCTAAAATACATTTACTCTAGAGACTTTTTTTTCTGAAACTGGATCTTTGTATCCTTGGTGGGAAAGATCTCTGCTCAAATTGGCTCTACCTAAGTATCTTGCTTATTTCCCCATGAAAAGAGACCACAAGCATTTCCCATAACAATGAGTTACTGAAAGTTACGTATTTTAACAATCAATATTATAGAGTTGGAAAAAAGTCTACTACATAGGATTGTTACATGCCTGCTAGAGGTAGGATAAACTAGAAAAAGAATGGAAATTTTGTTTGTTTTTTTTGGTCTCATAGGTGGTACAACTGCTTGCATTAAAATGAATCTTTTCCTGTAACTTCTTTATTTACTAGTATTGCTTTACAAGTTTATCCAGTTATATTGAAAATGCAGCAAAAATATGTAATAACAAACATAACCAGGTTAGGCTAAGGAAGAGACCAAGACTACAGAAAATTTAAGATTTATGAGTTGCCCTCATCTGATAGAAATTAAGTGTCAGGCATACTATGGGAGTGAAAAGACCCTATTCATTTGAGGAAGAGAGTGAAACTCCTGTGAGAAAACAAACCAAGATGGAAACTGTTGTTGCTCTATCCAAGCACCAACACACCTGACTGCCGGGCTGTGGATGAGGTTGTTTGTTCTGTGGAACAATTATTTCAAACAACGGCTTAATGATGTATGACTTGAGTCCATCATTCCCATTGTGCCAACCAGGGAAATCTGAGGAAATGAGCCTCTTAGCTGCTCAGATAGATTTAGTTGCTAGAACACTGCAAGAAATCTATGAAAAGCTGGATATGATTATAACTCATATCTCAAGGAGTGGTAAAAAAGACCCACTGATGAAAAGTCCACTCAAAAATCAAGAGATGCTAAGAATATATAGGAACAATATATTGAGAGATTTTGTAGCTTCATATTTTTTGATTTTATGTTAAATTAAATTTTGACCAACATATGTATTAGTTTATTGAATATGATGATGATATTGGATTTATATCCCACCCTATACTCTGAATCTCAGAGTCTCAGAGTGGTCACAATCTCCTTTACCTTCCCCGCCCCCCACAACAGACACCCTGTGAGGTAGGTGGGACTGAGAGAGCTTTTTACAGCAGCGGCCCTTTCAAGGACAACTCCTACAAGAGCTATGGCTGACCCAAGGTCGTTTCAGCAGCTGCAAGTGGAGGAGTGGGGAATCAAAGTCCGTTCACCTAGATAAGAATCCACGAACTTAACCACTACACCAAACTGGCTCTTCCTTTACTTAACAGATATCCTGGTTGTTCAGATCTGGTGTATGCCAGAATGCTACTTATAGGTGAAAACCCACAGGTTATAATATTTTAATAATTTTTCATCTATTCACTCAATTAATTAGTGTTTCTCTACTATATTATGCCTATACCTATATTTAATGTGAATTATGCAAATTATGATTTGTGTTGGTCTATGACTGTTTTCAATAAAGATTGATTGAAGCAGAAGGAACCGTGGAACTGAGGCATTGCTATTTGGCCAAAGATATAACTAACCTTCTGGAAACTTCATTGAATCATGGCTTTTTACTTAAGAATTGTATTTGGTTTCAAGAATTATATTTGACAGGTTAAGAATGAGACATGGAGGTCTATGAGATCCTGTGCACCACTATGTCACTTCCAGGGAAAATGCGTAAGTGACGTAGGGTAGCTCTAGGAATTTCCTGAAACTCTAAGGGTTTTTCCAGAAGTAATGTAGCTGTGCACAGGATGTCAATATTTGTTTTTTCTCCCACTGCTAGTCCAAGCCAGTTTGGTGTAGTGGTTTAGTGTGCTGGCTCTTATCTGGGAGAACCGGGTTTGATTCCTCGCTCCTCTACTTGCACCTGCTGGAATGTCCTTGGGTTAGTCATAGCTATCGCAGGAATTGTCCTTGAAAGGGCAGCTGCTTTGAGAGCCCTCTCAGCCCCACCCACCTCACAGGGTGTCTGTTGTCGGGGAATAAGATATAGGAGATTGTAAATCGCTCTGAGTCTCTGAGTCAGAGAGAAAGGCGGAGTATAAATCTGCAGTCTTCTTCTTCAAGTGGCAGATGGCAGCCTTAGTCATAAGAGAGGTTCAACAGTGAATAGCGTCATGAGCCCTGATGAGGAGGAGCTGGAAGGGTTAACAGACTTAGAAGAGTTGCCAGCCAGTTCCTCGGCTGAACAAACAGCAGCTGGCCCATCAATCACTCTCCAGGCACCAGTGTCAGCTGTTGACAATCTATCTCCTCCCCCCATCTCAAAAGTTTGAAGCAGGCTCCGGAAAGAACTTTCAGAGCGAAGACATGAGGCACCCTGATGCTTCAGATCTCTCAGCCCTGAGTTCTAGCAGAGTCACTGCCACCCAGGGAGCAGGCTGATTGAGACTCCCATATAGCTCCCACCCAGGACCTGGAAACCTTGTGGAAGCAACAAGTCTATTCTCTGGCTTGCATCCACACTCCTTCCTGATCCTGACCTGCTTGATTTCCTTGGCACCCTGACCTTTTGGCTTTTGGACATGGACTTCTGATTCCAGTTTGTGATTCTGCATTGGTGACTTGGCTCCTGTTTGACTTCCTGGACTTTGACCTTGGACCAGCTTTAGACTCCTGCTTGCCTGCACCCTGAGAACGTGACAAATAATCCCATTTTTTAAAAAAATTAAATATCTGGTACAAAGTAAAAAGGAGTTTGAGCCCTGCACTGTCAAAGCATTTTGCAGAGAAAACATAAACCAGATTCAACTGAAGCGTTACTTGAAAGTGTCAGGTTCTTTCTTTACCAGATACAGTTGAAAAAACAGAGAGTGAAGCTCCATTATTTTTTCAGTACTTACAGAACATAAGAGAAGCCATGTTGGATCAGGCCAAAGGCCCATCCAGTCCAACACTCTGTATCACACAGTGGGGATGGTTGTCCCAGCCTTGAAACAAGCTGTGGTGTGTCCACTTCTAAACAAGCCTATTCTAGACCCAGGAGATTTCAATAATTATTGATCAGTCTCAAATGTTCTATTGAGCAAGGTGATTGAACGTCTGGTAGCTGGACAGCTCCAAGCTTTCTTGGAGAATGTAAATTGTTTAGATCCCTTCCAGTCTCAATTTAGGCCTGGTTATGGGATTGAAGCTGCCTTAGTCACCCCAGTGGATGACTTGCACTTGGAAGATGGATGGAGGTAGTGAGACTCTGTTGATTCTACTGGATCCTTTAAGTTTTCTTTTAATCTGCTTTAATGGTGTTTTTTGGGGACGTTGATTTTAATGGTACTAAAATGGGATTTTATCATGTATGATTTAAATTGTCAGCCAACTTGGTGGCACTTGCGAGGGCAGAAAGACAGGATATAAATTTTGTAGATAAGTGGTGCAACTTTTTCACTGCTCTCTCCAGCTGTGGTTCAAAATCCACCCCCCCCCCAATAACAATGCATTCCTTTACTCAAACTTACTCAGCAAAGCTCTGTCTATATTCATTGCAAACCCCCAAATCACTCATCGGGCTTCTTGCTGAGGACCTGTCTCCCAGAAGCAAGAGCTCAGTGGGCTGGGTGAAGGAGAGGAATGTAGCTTCTGACAGCAGAAAAGGGTCATTGGATCCAACCCCATGTTTTAATTATGCCCCCGAGCATTCTAGCCTAATGAAGGTTCAGTACAACATCCTCACCCCTAAGAGGCCTTTATGTTGTAAATGAATTTTCTCTGAATGGAATTCATATTGGCAGGCTCCAGATCTTTGGCAAATGCATCTACCACTACAACTGGCAACATTGCCAAAATAAAACATTAAGCTGTTGTTCTTAAAAGATTACTTACCCATTAAGATACTCAATAGCTTCTGCACCCTGGAGTTGACACCAACTATTCTGTAGAGCCCTTGTTCATTGATACCTAAGAAAGAAAAATAAATTTTTATTTAATGTAGAAAAACATTTGAAAAGAAACTGATTTGGGCTTTTTTTCCCATTTTGACAGTGGCATCTTTTAGACCTATATCTGTTAAATATTTCTCACATTTCCAAACGGACTTCTAAACACATTAACAGAATGACTTCCTGTTTTGATGCCTAAGATTTCAGGTATGAATTACAAACCAGCACAGAAACTCAGAAAAGTCTTGCCTCATAGCATATCACAAGGATGGCCAACGGTAGCTTTCCAGATGTTTTTTTGCCTTCAACTCCCATCAGCCCCAGCCATTGGCCATGCTGGCTGGGGCTGATGGGAGTTGTAGGCAAAAAACATCTGGAGAGCTACCGTTGGCCACCCCTGGCATATCATATTTTAACATTATCAGAAAAAAGTAAAAAATAAGTTAGATGCAATTCCATTATGGAGATTTAATACATATTTCCAACAGTAAATAAATATTTCAGCACAGTTACACGTTGAGTTAAAATGGCAAACACAAAATAGGGCTGTAACAGATCCATGGAAACACACTGAAAGCAGATAATCTCTGTAATTGTATGGGGTGGGAAATGCAGAAATGTGATGCCTCTATCTACAACCTTATCTGTGCATCTAGTAATGTATGGCTGTGAGAGTTGGACCATAAGGAAGGCCGAGTGCAGAAGAATAGATGATTTTGAGATGTGGTGCTGGAGAAGACTCTTGAGAGTCCCTTGGATTGCAAGAAGATCAAATCAGTCAGTCCTAAGGGAAATCAACCCTGACTGTTCCCTGGAAGGTCAGATGCTGAAGCTGAAGCTTTGGCCACCAAATAAAAAAGGAGCACTCACTGGGAAAGACAGAAGGCAAAAGAAGAAGGGGATGGCAAAAGATGAGATGGCTGAACAGCGTTACTGATGTAACTAACATGAATTTGAGCAGACTTCGGAGGATGGTGGAAGACAGGAGGGCCTGGCGTGACTTAGTCCATGGGGTCGCAGAGTCAGACTCGACTGCGCAACTGAACAACAATAAAATAACTCTGCTTAGGACTACAGTGTTAGTCTCTCCCATCTAGATAGACAGACAGACAGAAAGGCAGGCAGGCAGACATTCATAGATGTACTGTTTAACCCTCCCAAGAAAAAAAATAGGGGTCAATATGACAGCACATTACAGCAAAAAGCAATGGAAACCTGATAGTTCTCTCAGTCATGGCATCAGCTACTAAAAAAAAAAATCAGGCCTCAAGAATAACTTTCCTCAGAAATGAAGGACAAAGGACAGAGAAATTTGGAATTCAGGTCAAAAATACCCTTCATTACAAAAACCCACAAAAAGGTAAATGGGATAAAATTAACCCCATCATTTTTTAAAGCAGAAGACACAGTTGGGAATCTATAAAACTGTTTTATAGAAAGAAACAGTATTTTAAAGAAAGCAATCATTGTAACCTTCCACAGACACACACACACACACACACCAAATATGTAAAGTTCAGAAGGTGACTCAGGGGTTTGGGAAATTGGAAAGTGAACCATTACGTGCACAGGTGGCTATGGGATATCTAGACTAACTTCCCTCTGTAAAGTTGAGATGATCGAATCAGAGATCTGGAAAATTTGAAGGACAAAGGGAACCAATCAGCTCAGTGGACAGGTGGCTGGGGTCATCTATAGCAGTGTTTCCCAACCTCTGGGCTCAGGACCACTACCAGTCCATGGCTGTTCAGCAACTGGGCCACACAGGAGCTGAGCAGTGCCCAAGCAGCACAGCTGGATCTAGGAGGGGGGAAGAGACCTCTGCACCAACCAGACAAACCTCTGAGTCCAGCCGCCCCACCTGCCCCCAGAGCCTTGCCTGGCTCTTTCCCCCCCTTTCCAGGTGCTGGGTGGGTGCCGGTGCCTCTGGCAGCTGGGAGGCGACATCGGAATGATGTGACTTGCTGGGCTGCTGCTGCAGTGCATGCTGCCCTATGTGCATGCAAAGAGGATGTTTAGGGGCGGGGTAGCAACGTGACTGTGCAGAGTGAGGAAGCACAAGAGAGTGAGCATGTGGTGTATTTGTGCCTGCCGCCTTCCTTTCCTACCGCACACTGCTTGCTTCCTTCCCCCTCCTTCAGGCAGGCAGGCAGGCTTCACCGCTCTGCTTCCTCCCCGATGTGCCCCGTGGGGGTAACTAACATGACTGCCGGGACGGTACCCAATCGGTAAGCAGGGACCATGCCCGCACAGTTCACGGGCGGGTGAGAGTGAGTCGGTGTTGGAGGGGGCTCAGAGCCTCAGGGTCTTGCCGTGTGCCGCTTCAGCACTGCTGCCCAGGAGCTCCTCTTTGCCCAACCTGCCTCCCTCATGGCTCCTGCTTCACTCTCAGCACTGAGTGGCTTCTCTCAGCAGCTTTGCTGTGCAGAGAAGAATCTGTCCGATCTGAGAAGGGATGGGTCCCTCACCATGCTTCAGCTGAGCAAATGACTCAAGGGTGAAGTGAGCAGTGGCTCCTCCCTGCCCAGCCACCGCCCGGGACTCACTTGCATGGCAATTAGTTCAAGTTTCTTTCCAGGCAGGGCTGTTCAGATCCCAGAATCCCCATTAAGTGCAGGGACTTTCTCGGGGGGGGGGGGGTGGGGAGCTGTGCTCTGGTAATGTATCATCCCAAAACCATTGCTCCCCCCCCCAGTCCATGGAAACATTGTCTTCCACGGAACTGGTCCCTGGTGCCAAAAAGGTTGGGGACTGCTGATCCAGAGTACCAGATATGTAAAGTTAAAAAGATCACTCTGAGGTCTGCAAAATTTGAAGGGCAAAAGGGAAGCAATTAGCTCAAAAAACAAGAGGCCAGGAGGACAAAGGGAAGCAATTAGCTCAGAAAACAGGTGGCCAGGAGTCATACCTCCTTCAAGTATGGAAAATGTGAGATTCAGAGGATGCCTTCTCAAAGATGCTCTGGCTTGTCTTTCAATGGGGTACAGAATGACCCCATTTCCAGAAGCGCAGTATAGTTCAATTTGAGTTTTTCCATGAGGCTGTGAACATGAGGGAAGCTTTGACAGAGCACAAAAACCACCTTTTACCACCTCCTACTATATACTCAATAATTCTTGTTGCAAAGACTGCTTTCCCTTGGGGTCACTACAACCCCCAATTCCAAACGTGTTCTAAATCCTCAAAGCCAAAAAAAAGGGTCTATAGATATAAATTATGAGAAAAGATTTTATCAAAGATTTCAGGTTTTCACGGCTGGTAACATCATTAGGGTTTGTAGAATCTTTCGACATCAAGTGCCGTGTTCTACTGGAGAAAGTTTTCCTTCCAGACGTTTCGTTCTCAGCTGCGGAGAACATCCTCAGTGGCGTTGCAGCCAGAGCAGGCGCTCAGACCTTCTTGGCTGCTGTGCATTGAGTGGGGCCAGGGCTGCTGGAGAGCTGCTATTTCTAGGCTGGAGGGGGTGTGATGAAAGGGCAATTGGTTTGTGGATGTGCCCATTGTTTGGTGGGGCTTCCTGGAAGGGTAGTGATAAGGAAACTGGCTGTTGAATGTGACCATTGTTCTGTGTTAATTGCTGGGAAGGTTGGAAGGGGTTTGAAGATAAGGAAGATGGTTGTTGACTGTGCTGATTGTTCTGTGGAATTTGCTGGTTGTTCTGAGACTTTCTGCAATTTATCGTCTGTAGGGTGTTTTGCAGAGCTGGGTACCAAGATTGGTGGATGAAAAGATTTTGTTTTCACTGTTTGCTCCAACGTTCTATAAAATGGAGATAATAGGCGTTGGACCATCTATTTAAACATGGGAACAGTGCTAAAATATTTTTCCCATTTTGGGGGGGGGGGGTTAACAGTAACCCAAATTACGATTATGTATAGTGTTCCATTTTCAAGCCATGTTTATTGGGGCCAGATTGACTTCATTTCCCTTTCTGACGAAACTCAAAATTAAAAAAGAAAGACAGTGGGGAGGGGAGAGAGGGACTTCAGGGCACTGCAGTTCTTTGAGGAGATAGTTCAACAGGAGTTTGGTGCCTGTAGAAAGCTTTAAATGGGTAAACCATTTTTCCCCATGACTCTGGGATCAAAAATACCCCCAAATCCTTGAGAGGGTTAAAATATATTTTGCGTGTAGTTTACACAAGAATATATATAAACACACAAATTTCCAAATTACTAGGAGTTTGGTTCAGATGAGAAGGTATTTATTGTATTGTAAATTCAAACCAGTGCTTTTAAAACTGTGTTTGCAACATTCATCAGCAAAACTGTATATGGACTTAGTTACAAATATGAATGCCAATTTGTCGTGAAGTGTCTTCAAAGCTGCAGCTCAACATTTCTTTTTCTTAAAGTAGCATCAATATGTGATCTGAAAAACACCTAAATATTTCTGCATTCAAATAGGCTCTGTATATGAGAAGTGGATTACAAAATAAACAAAAGACTGACAAAATAGATTAAATTTTAAAATAGTTTAATTAAACATTTGCCTTCTGTTTTACCCATAACATGAATTTCAGACTATGCCCTGGCTACCAATGTGATAGCTTTAAGAGTCTCAAGATAGTATCATTTGTCTAATAAGACACATTAAAATAAGACACATCTCAACTTAAAAATAAGAATACGTTGGTAAGCCACTCTACCTCTTGTTTCAACAGCATGTATACATTTCTTGACAATGCTGAAGCCCATATTATCCAGCTGGGCAGCTAAAAAGAAAGAACAACAAATGTGAACATATCAATTTATAAAATGTGAATAATCCTAAATGCAGCATTTGGGGGAGGGGTTGCATGAACGTCTTATAAACACACTATTCTGAAGATGGTTTGGTATATAAATAGGGAACATTTTGAGAAGGGACAAGATTAATCATCATACAATTCCTTTAAAGGATTTTTATTCAGAATTTTTTATGTTAGACTATATAAACATTAAAAAGACTTCCCCCACAATCCGAAGTGCTGTGTCCTTTTCTATTCAAAACTGAAATGCATGTCTTCCTGAATTTTTGTATAGTGAACTAAAACAAGGCTGATCGTCATCTTCTGTATAAATCTTGAGATCCCTACCTAACTCAGGGGTCCTTAACCTTTTTGAGCCTGCAGAAACCTTTGGAATTCTGATACACTGTGCTAGGTGCAGCCACAACATGGTTGCCACAAGGTACCTTCAGTCATATGGTGAAGATCCTTGTGTGTGGTAGCAGTTGCTGCCAAAGCAACACTTTAAAAAACCTGAACAGCCAATCAAATTTCCAGTGGTCAATCAGAAGTCTTCCATGGCACCTGACCCCACCTGCTTTCTATAAATACTTGGTGGGCACCTGGAATGATGTCCATGGGCCTAACTGATGCACTCATCCTGTTCTAACTTATGAACACCCACCCAGGAAGGCTCTTCAACTTGCAACAAACCACATGTGCTTTGACCTGACAGTAGTTTTCCCTGCAGCCGCTGCGGCCGGACCTGCCTGTCCCACATTGGTCTTGTCAGCCACCAGCGAGCCTGCAGCAGACGTGGACTATTGCACCCTTCTTAAATCTTCGTTCGCGAAGCCAAGCCGAGAGAGAGAGTTTATTTCCATCCTTCTAGTTTATGTGTCCTTCAGTTTACTTGATCCCTCACCATCTCCAAAAAATCTCTCTAGTCACAAATTAGTAAACAAGCTTTGTCTCTTGACAGAGTTCCTATCTCTAACTTAGCTAGGGTTGCCAGTGGCAACGTTTCTGAGGAAACCCTGAAGTGATGCCACATCACTCTAGGAATCCCTAGAAACTCTATGGTGAAACTATACAGTTTCTGGGAATTGTTAGAGCAGGAATGTCAGCCAAATGGCCCCTTTTAGGGGGTCATATCTGGCTTGCCAAGTAACTGGCCCTCTGCTGCTTCCTACTTCCTGTTTCTTGCATTGCAGCTCCTTTTGCCCAGTCTCTTCTATTTCCTCCTTCACAGAGGACAGAAAGAGAGTCTTCCCTCAGTGGCTGAGAGCTCCTCCCCCTCCTCTGGGGAGGGAAGGAAAGGAAAAGAGCCACACACACACAGAATGGCATCCTGTGGCAGCAGACCTACAACATTTTATGCCATGTATAAGGTTTTTTTGTGCAAGCATACTTCTTCAAACAGAGAGAGAGAGAGGAGGGAAAGAGCCAGAGAGAAAGGGGGAAAAATGGAATTCCCTGTTTAAGACCAACAATGTTTTGTAGAAAAAGCCCAGCAGGAACTCGTTTGTATATTAGGCCACACATCCTAACACCACTATTGTTTCACATAGGGGCTCTCTGTAGAAAAAGTCCAGCAGGGACTCATTTACATATTAAACCACACCCCCTGATACCAAACCAGCTGGACCTGCATTCCTGTGTGTTCCTGCTAAAAAAAAAAAGCCCAGGTTCCTGGTATAAGTTTTGCATGCAAGCACACTTTTTCTTCAGAGAGGGAGGGAAGGAGGAAGGAAGGAAGAGGGAGGAAAATGAGTTCCCTATTTAAACTGACAACATTTTATTCCTGGAAAAATTTTGTTTTGCAAGCACCCTTTTTCCTCAGAGACGGGGGGGGGGGGGGAGGAAAAAAGTCAGAGAGCACAAGCCAAAGAGAGGGGGTGGAAATGAAGTCCCCTGTTTAAGACCAACAATGTTTTATTCCAGGTATAAGCTTTTGTGTACCTACAGACTTCTTCAGAGAGACAGGGAGAGGAAGGGGGGAAGGGAAAGAGCCAGAGAGAGCAAAACAGAGAGGGGGGAGAAATGGAGTCCCCTGTTTAAGACCAACGATGTTTTATTCCATATATAAGCTTTTGTGTGCCTACAGACTTCTTCAGAGAGAGAGAGAGGGGAGGGGGAGGAAGGGAAAGAGTCAGAGACCACAAGCCACACACACACACACACACACACACACAGAGTGCTTTCAATTTCTTACATATGTGGGGGGAGGGGGAAGAATCCTCACAGCTTACATTCTTTATTAGTGGAAGGGAACAAGAATCCAGCAGCACCTTAATGACTAACAAAATTTGCAGTAGGACAGGAGCTTTCATGTGTTACTGCTCACTTCTTCAGATAAAGCTAGATTAGAATGTGAGTCCCTCTGTCCTTGTAACTTGGAGAGTGAATTGATTTCAGATGCCAAATGACAACAGCAGGCATTGGTAATGGACAGAAGAAACCTAGGTTTCAGTTCAGTCCAGGAACATGCATTGCCTGGTCAGTTGCAATTCAGCAGTCACTCTTTCTAATCTCCCTTTGAAATTCCTTTGTAAGAGAATTGCTACTCTTAGGTCAGCAACTGAATGTCCCTGGAAGGTTAAAATGTTCCCCATACAGGTTTTTGAACGTTGTGGTTTCTAGCAGCAGTAGAAAAGAGCAAGAGTCTAGTAGCATCTTAAAGACTAACAAAATTTGTGGTAGGGCATGATCTTGTGTGAGTCACTGCTCATTTCTTCAGACTTATTTCAATTTATTCTTTGCATCCTCCTGGACTGAATCCTCCTGTACCACACTGAAACCTAGATTCCCTGTCTCATTACTAATGCTGATATCTCCATGCAAGGATCGTTTTGTAGAAAAACAGGTGGTGGAGCTCATCCAGGGATTGTTATGCAGCTGCACATACTATCAATGGACAAGGAGGTGGAACTCTCAGGAGGAGGAGGAACTCTCAGAAAGGTTCAGGAGCTGTGCTCCTGTGAGCTCCCACTGAATCTGAGGCCTGTCTCCATGCCTACTACCCCTCTGCATATCACAGCTAATCCAATCAAGCCTTCTATTGCCATCTTTATAAAATTTATATCTCTGGTACCTCATGCTACATTTTATGTCACGCATGGTCCAGCCCAACAAAGTGACATTTATGTCAGATCCAACCCTTGCAAAAAATGAGTTTGATACTTCTGTGCTACAGCAATGTGATGCCACTTTTGAGTTACACTATGGTTATAGTATTCATCAGTATCCACAAATACAGTATGATATCTGTTGATTGGCAGCCTTGCTTATACCAACACAAGCTTCCCACCAACCACAGAAAAATACATTTTATTCATAGGCAGGTTGGTGCATGAATATAACATACTCCCCCTTAAAAGAAATACAGCCTCCCGCCCAATATGGAGTTGCCCAACATCTCTATCTTTTGCTATTCAAAAAGATTGAAAAATCTTAATACTACACATTGTTTAGAATTGACGCATCTTATTACCTTGAGGGTATCAAACTCATTTGTTATGAGGGCCATATCTGACATAAATGAAACCTTGTTGGTCCAGGCCATGTGTACCATAAAATGTAATGCCAGGTAGTAGAGATATAAACTTTATAAAGGACACAGACAAACACAATTACAGATTTTTTTTAAAAAAAATAAACTTAAAATATGCTTAAAAGATTAGCACTCTTGCAATATTTTGCTTAACAGTTTCTGATGACACCTCTTGCTCTGAATTATTGCATCAAAATCTGGAGACAATGTCTGTGCTGTAGTAATCTTGAGTGTCCTGTTCAGGTGTTGTTCATGTTCATGTCTTTAAGTTATAAACCTGCTTCTGAATTACTGACATTCATTACAGAAGTCTCATCAATGTTTTGAGCCTAAAACCCAGGGGAAAACATGAAATGACTGGGCATTGCAAGCTTTTGTACATGTTGCTTCATGTGCTGGTCAGCCGAAGGAGAAAATAGAGGCTTTGCTCTGTAGCTCCTCTGTGATTGAGGAAGCCTGGCAAAGCAAGCCATGATGCAGAAGGCAGCAAAAGAGAGAGAAGAAAGCAGATCACAGTGAGATGCTCGGGGGCCTGATTTGGCCCTCAGGCCACACATTTGACACCCCTGCTCTAGAAGGTATTTGACTGAACAATAGCCAAAATTGACCATTAGATCAGTGCAGTTTCTCTTAGTGTATTTAATGATTAAAATAATCTATATTCCACCTTTCCTCATGGCTAAAGGCAGTGCAAACACAGCTGCTGAATTAGCGTTACAAGACAAACCAGCCATGTGTCTACAACCCTAAAGTAGAGTGACTGTGGGATAAAGAGCAGTTAAACGTCACAGGTAAGCAGCACATCACAAAATGAAGTCACCATTATTTAATTTAAAGATAAGAAACTATAGGCTAAGTAGCCTCGCAGCAAAAGGCCTTTTGACAAAATATTTTTAAATAGCGATAAAGCAGATTTTCTCTACTGCATAATTGTTTTTTTCCTGTAGCACATGCGAGATTTCCCCTACCAAAGCAAAAATGAAGTAAATGAAAAAGCTCTTCTTCCAATAGGTGCCAGTTTTTACATCCACAAATGACCGTACTCTGAACACAGAATGACTACAGTTCCTTTCAATCAGCTCCGTTTGCAGAATATCTGAAATGCATTATCATGATGAATTAAATATTTATTTTATACAAATTATGATGTCCTGAAGGTATCTGGCATAGTTCTTGAATAAGAATTAAAGCATTCTCACTACAGTAATAAGAAGACTCAATTAACTGCCATCAGCACCCTTCTTAAATTTAATTTAAATGCTTTAGTCATGCACATCTCTGCTTAAGATCTTGATCCCTAAGGAAGTAACATACAACACGGTCGGGTTTAGAGCAAAATATGGAACCCATTATTTGCAGTCAACTGTCAAGGAAAATCTACTTTGTCTACTTGCAAGTAGATCAGTTTTAAAAGGAAACAAGCTTTTTGAAAATAAGGAAGTTTTTTTTTAAAGGGTTTAAATTAAATTTGTACATAATAATACAGATTCTCCTGCAGAGATGACATAAATTGAGTTTTCAGAGACTTGGAAAAATGGAATTTATTGTGGATTTCATTTTAGGATCAGTTCCTTAGTGAACTCTGTCATGAATACACAGGATCAGTTCCTTAGTGGACTCTGGCATGAATACACAGGTACACAGCACACAGCATTCATTGTATTTTCTTTGTTCTTTCTCACAACATATGTGTTGTAGAAATTAGGCCCCTGTGAACTTGCCTCAAGAGAAGCAATGGCAGTAATGATATATGAAGGCAGAGTTCACATTTGACACCCTGCTCATATATTTTTATTGACTCTAGAAATAATTCACATGGAAACTCAGTAACCACACTTTGTAAAGGGTAAATGTGCAAAGGTAAATGTGCAAAGTCATATGTAAACACAATGATTACAGAGGCTGAGGTTAGATGCTGGAAGGAATACCCATGGAACAAATGTTGTGCATGTTTTTTAGGATGAAACCGACCAATCATTGACAAAGTACATTCACAGAAGAGACAACTGCCACCTTCCCTTCCCTGAAACCTTCTGAAAAGGTGTCCCTGAAAGTCAAAAACCCTCAGGAACA
This sequence comes from Heteronotia binoei, assembly GCF_032191835.1. Lineage (NCBI taxonomy): Eukaryota > Metazoa > Chordata > Lepidosauria > Squamata > Gekkonidae > Heteronotia > Heteronotia binoei. The sequence continues at coordinate 141,782,823 of NC_083227.1, read as the reverse complement.
GCACAGGAGGCAGTAGGGAGAGGGGATGCTACAGCAGGAAAGGGGAAATCTACAGAATCTTGCCCTTCCATACACTTGCATGGATTCCTGCTTTTTTCAGAGCAGCTTGCTGAACACTGAGGGGAAACTTCTGACAATTCCCCCTTCTCCCCAGTAGAGAGGCACTGTTTGGGGGGAGGGCTTGTGGTTATCCTTCCCATGCATTTGCTCTATGTATGGTTGGTTGGATCCATCCTACAGCTCAATTTGAAGAAACTATCTGAGGTATGCTTTTGCATATGCAGGTACTATGATTCTTTGTAAAAAATTCAAAAATTGGCTCAGTAATTTGTCCAACCATATCCATGAATCCACTGTTGGAAATTCTAGGAATGTTTTCCATAAACCTTTTATACTCCCGATTAAACATTTATTTTTGTATCTTTATGTAAATATATTTTTTTGTAAATGGTGAATATTTATGCAAAATATTTAAATGTCTGGAAAAAAGGATTATTTAACTAACATGCAAGAAATCTGCATGCACAGCTGGAGCGCCTACTGTTGGCAAGGCAAACCAAAACTGGCCGAAAAAGAACCTCCAGCTGCAACTGTGGATCCTTAATGCACATAGGAAAGGATTCTTTGGCTTCCTATCCTCTCTGAGAAGATAATACACAATTTGGCTTAAAGATTAACCTGTGAACTGTACAGCTGCCTTAGAAGTCTACAAGTCCTGAATGCATAGTTGTAATCTGAGTTGACTGCATAGCAGTTTCAAATGGGTGAATAATGTTATACATTCCAGGAGATACTGCTTACAATATATTCAGCATACACACCCAAAACAAACAAACAAAACAAACTCAAAACAAAGAAAACTATGGAGAACATACATGATTTGGGTAAATGGGGAGAGAGAGACCAGGTTCCATAGGTCCATATCTTCAGATTAAAACAGGTTCCAAACCCATCCCCTTACTCTTGAGTTCAGGCTGATCCTAAATTGTCTGTTTCATACCATGTCACATGCTACTTCGGAGAATTCTTCACCACCTTTCCAAATGTATCTTGTTGGGTAGGAGCAGAAGGCACCCTTAACACAATAGGCCTTGGAACTTGAGAGTCAATGACCACCAAGTACTAGGAGAAAGTAACTCTCATGGTTCCCATAATTTCTAGATGACTCTGTGCAGGCATGCTCAGAGAAGCATCTAGAACTCAAGATAGGTCCTACTGTGGTACCTCCCACAAGTCTGCCCTATTGTGACATCCTAATATATAAGGAGGCATCAAGGACAGCTCATTCTGCAGTAACATGGTAGGGGTCCAGTGCAATTGAACCCAATCTGAAGCTTAGATCCCACCCACCCCCCCATCTGAATGAAGTTATCATTATTATTTATGGTGTGGACTGGATGGTGGGGAGTCTACCATCAGTAGTGAAAACTCAAGAGTTTTTTTTTTCTTTCGAAAAGTTGTAAAGAAGTTACTGATTGTCCGAAGAACCACTGCAAAGAGTTACAAGAAAACAGAGTTTTGGACACGGCAGGCTAATTAGGTATTAACATCCTTTAAGTCTTCATACTTGCTTAAATTTAACTAAGACAATCCGAGCTAAAAGCAGAGGGTTTTTTGATGCAGGAACTGCTTTGCATATTAGGCCACACACCCTTGATGTAGCCAATCCTCCAAGAGCTTACAGGGCTCTTAGTACAGGGCCTACTATAAGCTCCAGGAGGATTAGCTACATCAGGGGTGTGTGGCTTAATATGCAAAGGAGTTCCTACTACAAAAAAGCCCTGCCTAAAAGTATACAACTCCTTAGTTAGACCTTGCTTTAAAAGACATTCCAATACTTTTATAAAGTCAAGGGGTCCATGACACAATTTTAGTCCATGGAGGCATATTCTCCTAATTTGCCAGGGCAGAGCAGTTTGCAGAAGCTCTGGGATTTTGTAAAAAATAAAAATAAAAAAAAAACACCACTTGACATCTCTGTAATATATCTGGAACAAATCCAAAACTATCAGCTAGTGACTAACAAGACTGAGCAGGATGACATGTTTTCCAGAAGGTCAACATGTTTTAATAATTCTGTGCCAGATCACCAGTAAACAAATGCTATACAAAGATTCCATAGTAATATGTAATCGCCTCCAACAATAAGCTTTTCAGATTTCTTATTTTCAGCAGATCCTCTTCCACCAAGACTCAGGAAATTCCTAAAGGTTTCTCTGCCCACATGGTCAACATGCCAAGCAATTTTTTTTTTTTAATTTTCACATTCTGAAAATATCTCTCAGATTTGAGTGAGCTGAGTTCCCATGAGGATGAATCTTTCTCACTGCCATTACAGCCTGCTTTCTGACTGAAGACTGTTTAAAGTGCACCACAAAAGGTTGCTCCTCCCTAATGTGAGACATCCTTATCAATAAAGATTGTGAAGCCCTTCTTGCCTTTAACTTGGACTTAGCAAGGGAGAAGAATATTTGCTGGGAACAAGTCTGCCAGATGCCTATGATCTGTGCTGAGCTTCTGTTTCCCTTCAGGACTGCTTGGGTAAAGACAGAGGCATGAATCTTTTGGCAAGAGCCAAAGGACTCTTGACCCTTGGTTCACAGCCTGTGGCCTTGAGCAAGCTGATTTACTGGATCCTGGATCAGCTCAGGACACTGTTTATTGTACTCTTTTTTCTGTTTATTTAAATTGTATTTTGTACGTTCCTTTGGCTCTCAACAGTGGAGAAAAGGGGGTGTGTGTAAAGATAACTAAATAGATATCCCATTCTCTGGGATGCCTGGGGAGGACAAGAAATTGACAGAACCAATTTTTTGGGACGTATGGAAAATGGAATTACACACAGCATGAATACTGTGTGAGGCCACTGTAGCATCTAAGCCCTAGGAAACAATACAGAGTCCCTTTTGAATTAAAAGTACCATAAATACAGACATGGTGAGGGTATAGCCTTCTGTGCAGGGCAACTGACAACCAAAGGAAATAACCTGCAACACATTAAGGAAGGCAAATGTGCGTGTGGGTGATAAGACTGAAGAAGTTTAAGAAAACACTCTCCACTGCAAAATGTAGGATTTAAACATGGGCTTGGGATCTGTAGATGAGGACTAATGAATGATCTTGCTATCAAAGATTTTGACTCTTTTTCACCAATAATTTTCTTCCTCAATGGTACCTCACAACAATAGCAAACCTCTGAATACCAGTGCTGGGAGGCAGAAGTAGGAAATGGCATCAGCCCTGTGCATTTGGCCCTCCAGACAACTGGTTGGCCCCTCTGTGAAAGAATATGCTGAACCAGAAGGATCCGTTGTCTGATCCAGCAGACTCTTCTTATGTTCTTAGTCTCTTGCAAAACCTGTCCTCAATTATAAAAGAAGAAATACAGACTATCAAACTTAGTATAATAAATGCTCTACAGCATTTATTTATGCTACAGATTTAAACTATCAACATGGCCAATTCATTATCATCTGTAATGATGAACAAACCACAAATATAAAATGAACTTCAAAACCTAAACCACTTCTGATGATATGACAATAGTGCAAGCTATCATTAGTCAAACCTCTGAAAGTTCCTTTCTGTCAAGCATCTATGCTACTAGGTGTTCTCTTCTTGTTTTCTTGCTAATGTCTTATCCATCTGCTTTCTTTTTTCTTCTCTCTTTCCAACTGACTTTTTCTCCTCAGTGTTCTGTCAGTCTCTTCACGTGCACTATCATGTTACCTTCTTTGCTGTCTAGGTTACTGGAAGGTCAGCACCTGTTGTTCCCTTCTGTACATTACATGTTAAATGATGTCTTCTCAGTTAGATGAGGCTTCCAGGCCAACGTTTCCATGGTTCCCTATTCCTTCCCTATGTAACTGCTTGGGTGCGAACAGGACTCTATGGTTACTATTGGGGAGCGAAAGTTGTTGCTTGACTGTGGCTCTTTCTTTCCCCCCATCCTTTTAACCAGAAACATACTTCTGGCTCCCAGCTGCAAGAGGGAAGAGGAACATGTGATCTGGCAACATAGGAGCACTTCATGAAACCGAGGGGGAAAAGGTTCAGGACGGGCGAACAGAAATACTTCTTAACAAGTAACCAAATTGTGGAATTCACTGCCAGAGGATATAGCAATAGTCATAAGCACAGAGAGCTTTGAAAGAGAGTTAGATTCAGGGAGGATAACTCCATCAATGGCTACTAGTGGAAGTGAGTAAAGAGAACCTCCTATGCAAAGGAAGCAAACCACTGAATAACGGCCCTAGCAGGCAGCATCAAGGGAAGGCCTTGGCCTCTATGCCCTGCTTGTGACAACCGGTTGGCTTTTGCATGAAACACTACATTGGACTAAATGGAGCATTGGTCTGATCCAGCAGGATCTTCTTATGTTCTTAGTCTACATTATTGAGTTGTTGTTGTTGTTGTTGTTGTTGTTGTTTAAATGACCAGTACAGAGGGGGGGAAACTGGTCCCCCTAGGGCAGGGGTGTCAAACATTTGTTATGAGGGCCAGATCTGATATAAATGAGACCTTTTTGGGCCAGGGCATGTGTATACCTATTTAAAGCTAGGTAGCAGAGATATAAACTTTATAAAGGATACAGACAAGCACAATTAAATGGTTTTTTTAAAAAAAAACAACAACCTTAAAACATGCTTAAAATGTTAGCACTTGTTGGTATTAAAGGTGCTTTCTTTGCATTTCTCCCATGGGATCTAGGGAACTGGGCAAAGGGAGCTCTGGCTCTTTCCTTCCATCCTTCCCCAGTGGACCAGGAGTGGGAAGGAAGAGAGGCTTGGCTTAGTAGCTCTGCTGTGCAATTGAGAGAGCCTGGCAAAGCAAGCTCTGCCCTCCCCTCTCCCTTCCCAAGGGAGGAGCTTCAGCCAATGGAAAAAATAGAAGCACTGTTGAAGTTGTTAAATACGATAAGAGAAGAAGGGAAAATTCCAAAGACTTGGAGGGAAGCTGTAATTTCTTTGATTCCTAAGGAAGACAGAGATATCACAAGTGTAAAGAATTATAGACCAATCTCATTGTTGAATAATGACTATAAGATCTACTCAAGAATTTTAGCAGAGCGATTGAAGCAATATTTGATCAATTTTATAAACAAAGACCAAGCTGGATTTCTTCCTAAAAGACAAATAAGAGACAATGTAAGAGCTGTAATCAATGTCGTGGAATACTATGAGAAGCATCCAGAAAAGGAAGCAGCCCTATTTTTTGTCAATGCAGAGAAAGCCTTTGACAACTTGAATTGGGACTTTATGTTTGCGGTAATGGAAAAAATTAATTTAGGGGAACAATTTATAAAAATGACAAGAGCAATATATATGGACCAGTATGCAAAACTGTGTATAAATGCAGATCTTACCAAAGAATTGAAAGTGAGTAAAGGAACAAGGCAAGGATGTCCGTTATCACCATTGTTGTTTATAATGACTCTTGAAATTCTGCTACAACAAATTCAAAAAGACGAAGAAATAGAAGGTTTAAAAATCAGGAGATTCTCTTATAAATATAAAGCTTTTGCAGATGATATAGTGTTTATACTGGAGAATCCGATTCAAGTGTCACCATTGTTGCTAGCTAAGATAAAAGAGTATGGAGAATTAGCAGGATTATATATAAATAAAGAGAAATCGAAATTCTTATGTAAAAACATGCAACCAAATAAAATAAAAGAACTACAAAAGGTGACGGGTTGTGAAGTCACAACCAAAGTTAAATACCTTGGAATAGAGATAACAATGAAGAACATTGATCTATTCAAAAATAATTATGAAAAACTGTGGTGTAAGATGGACAAAGATTTGATGAAATGGAATAGGCTTAACTTGTCCTTACTGGGCAGGATAGCTGCAATTAAGATGAATATTTTGCCAAGAATAATGTATCTGTTTCAAACCATCCCGATTGTAAAAAACGCCAAACAATTTAGCAAATGGCAAAGGAAAATTTCTGACTTTATTTGGGCCGGAAAGAAACCAAGGATAAAGATGAAGATCTTAACGGATGCTAAAGAGAGAGGGGGTTTTCAACTCCCTGATTTAAGATTGTATCATGATGCAGTTTGTTTGACATGGATCAAAGATTGGATAATGCTGTTAGATAAAAAACCTTTATGGTTAGAAGCCCACGGAAATAAATTCGGCTGGCACATGTACATGTATTATGGGAAGAATAAAATGGACGGTTTTTTCTCTCACCACTATGTTAGAAATACTTTACTAAGTGCTTGGATAAAATACAAGAAATATGGGGACGAGAGAAAACTGCTGTGGATAGTGCCAGCAGAAGTAATAAAAATAACAGCTGAATCCGATGAAGAAAGAGAAATGTCATATAATCAACTGCTCAAGATTCAAGGAGACAAAATTGAATTAAAATCCTCGGAAGAGCTAAATAATAAGTATGATTGGTTACAAATGCAACAAATTAAAAGCTTGATGGAAAATGATATCAAATCGGAGGGAATTAGACGAGAACAAACAGAACTGGAAATGGTCCTGCTTGGTGATAATGAAAAACTGATATCAAAACTATATAAGTTATTATTGAAATGGTCCACAGAAGAAGAAGTAGTAAAGTCTCAAATGGTCAAATGGGCAATAAATGTGAATAGAGAAATACAAATGGATGCATGGGAACACCTTTGGAAGAACTCAATGAAGACATCAACTTGTCAGAGTATAAAAGAGAACTGTTTTAAGATGATGTATAGGTGGTATATGACTCCGAAAAAAATGGCTAAGATGAGCAAGAAAATGTCAGAAAGATGTTGGAAATGTAAAAAACATGAAGGTTCTTTCTTCCATATGTGGTGGACTTGTGAAAAAGCGAAAGAATATTGGAAGATGATACAACAAGAAATCTCCAAAATTCTGGGCTACGACTTCAAGAAAACTGCAGAGACATTTTTGCTTGAATTACAATTAGAAAAATTTCCAAAGGAAGACAGGACTCTAATTTGGTACTTGCTATCAGCTGCTAGGACTTTGTACGCGCAGCTTTGGAAGCAAGAAAAAATACCGGAGAAATGGGACTGGACCATGAAAATTTTATCGTGGTGTGAAATGGACAAACTAACTAGAACACTAAGAGACTATGATTTAGAGATATTTAAAAGGGAGTGGAGGAAATTTAAAGGATATATGGAGAAAGAGTGGAAAGTAAAAAGACATTGGACAATTTTTTAGTAGTAAGAACATATATATTGAATTTTGATCAGTTAGTAGTACCTTTAGTATTGAATTTGAATTTATAACCTCGGGGAAGTCAACATTGGAGGGAGGGGGGATTGAAATGTCATATGGGTTAATACTGAAATAATTAAGAAGTTTTGTAACCATATGCTATCAATAAATTGTTAAAACCCCCAAAAAATAGAGGCACTGTTTTGTAGCTCCTGTGCAATTGAACAAGCCTTGCAAAACAAGCTGTGATGCAGAAAGAAGCAAGAGAGAAGGAGAAGGAAGCAGATGACAGCCAGTTGCTCAGGGGCCTGATAAGAGCCCTCTGGGGGCCTGAGTTGGCCCCTGGGCTGCATGTTCAACACCCCAGGTCCAGGAAGGAGACCCCTGGTTTTGGGGGCTCCAACCTGCCAACAGCCACCTGGCCGGCAGGGAGAAGCCCCATCCCCAAGCCTCACCACTGGCAGCCACTCTTCTCCCTCCCCTCCTGCAAGATTTAAAGGGCCCTTAAGCTGATTGATGGGGAGCATGAACAGCTGGAGGGTCCTTTAAATCTTGCATGAGGGAGGGAGAAGGGTGGGCATGTGTGCGTGCAATCCAAGCTGTGAAATTGTGGCTTGGAGTGCAAATGCGCATGGGCCCCATTTCATCCCCAAACATTTAAAATATTTCTTTAAATGTGCAACCCTGGTTCCCAACATGATGATGTCACTTTTGTGTGAATTAATAAAATGCTTTAAATATCATTTAACAAGATGGGACTAAATGAGCTCAAAATGATGCTACCAAATCCATGCTTTAATTGTCTATCTTGGGTTTGATTGGTTTATCCAATTGTTTGGTTTATCCATATCTGCAGAGCATTCACCGTCTTGGCATTCAGAGAATTGACTACTCTTGGGACAGATTTATTTAGATCCCTCCCCCCTCTGTATTTTTCTGTAGTGAGAAGTGATAGTGTTCACCTGGATATTATGTACCCTCAGTCCTTCTGCAGTAAAACAATTTTTGGGTGCAGTCACACATACTAAATATTGCACTTTCAAGGCACTTTCATATGGATTTTGCTGTGTGAAATGACAAAATCCACTTTCAAACAGTTTCTGGATTGAAAATGTATTATTTAACACATATTGCCTTTCTGTAGTAAAAAGCTTTTAAACCTTATGCCTTTTTAGTCCTTATCCCAGATTTGGGTGAAGGGAAGGACAGGAGTTTGACAGGTGTTTTTTACTGGTGACTAATAGGCATTCTGCACATGTTCACAGACATACATTACTTCACACAAGCAAGTTACAGCAAGGTGGTTCGCAATTAATGATTAAAACCAGACACCAGACTGAATGCAAGGAGACATTCATTTTCCTGCTCTTCCTCCCTCCTATTGCTATTTCTGAGGCAAATTTCCCACTGCAAACAGAAAAGACAACCATGATTTTGACCACCTCCCTGGGGAACCCCTGGATCTCTAACCCTGATCTCTCAATCTCCATACCATCAGTTGTAACCATTCTGGATCTGGGTGTAGCTCAGGACCTTGGTGTAATAAATCCGGTCTGAGGGGCAGTCTCCATGGTTCTGAGGTTGCCATCTGTACCAGGCTGAAGAACCATGGTCTCCTTGCAGGGCTGGCGGTGGGAAAGCATACAGGAGTCCTTTGGGCCATGGGTGCATCAGTGCATCTACCCCTTCTGCAGCTGGCTCTTTGAATCTGGAAATGAATTGGTCCACTTGACAGTTTCTCGAGGTTGCTAGAAGATCCATTACAGGAAGTCCAAATCTGTTCACTATCTGGGTGAAGACTTCTCTGTTCAAGGTCCACTCTCCCGGGTCCAGATCCTCCCTGCTCAGCCAGTCCGCCTGGCAGTTGGCCTGGCCCTTGAGGTGCTCCGCTCTTATGCTTGTGACATTCTCTTCTGCCCACAGAAGCAGAGCTCATGCTTTCTGAAAGAGGGACTTTGATCTAGTGCCCCCTTGCTGGTTTATATGGGCCTTTGTTGTCATGTTGTCGGTGCACATGAGAACGTTGCGGTCCTTCAGCAAGTGGCTAAAGGCTACTAGTGCCAGTCTGACTGCCTGTAGTTCCAGCCAGCTGATGCTGTGTTTCATTTTTGTCTCTGACCATTTTCCTTGTGTTACCTGATACCCACAGAGCACTCCTCAGCCTTGCTTGCTGGCATCTGTTGTGGCCACCATCGGGCCCTCAGGTAGCTCCTCCATCGGGCCCTCCCCCCCAGCACTGGAACGGGCTCACCACGTGGGCTCACCAGCCGTTTTTGTTTCCCACGGCGTCTAGTCACTTCCTTCCCGATGGCCAACTTCTTAGTCACTTTCTTCAGGCGCAGAGGGGAGTGGGAGCCTGCAGGCTCGGACCACTCAACCTCCCTGTCGCCACTGCTGTTGTTTGCCGTGGGGGCTTCTTCTCAACCTCCCTGATGGCTGTTTCGTTGCTTGCTGCGATCTTACTCATTCCCTCCTTCACCTTAGAAGCCTCGGGGGTTAAGGGGTCTGGTGCCGCTACTTCCTCTGACTCCGTCCGAAGCCTCAGATGAGGGAGGGGGCCTCTTCCTGCCAATCGTCTTGGACAGCATGGGAACAGCCTCTGCAGCCGGCATTCCCTGATTGCTCATGCTTTGAGCTGCTGCAAAACTCTCTTCCCCAGGCTCTGCTTGTAAACAATGCCACGTGCTCGCCTTTTTTTCTTTTAAAGCTTGGAGCAGGAGCTCAAGCGACCTATTGAGCACAGGGCTATACAGAACTGGAGAGGTCAACCTGGTCTCTGTGATAGGAGCCACACATAACAAAAGAAATTTGCATAGACCTATCGAGCGAGCAGAGGTGTGACCTAACCACTTCTGGATGACTTCCCTCCACTGAAGGAGAACTCGGGGTTCACCAATATGTTATAATAGATTACTGGAAGGAGAGGCATTGTCTCAAATTCTCCATCACTTCCTCCAGCATCTTTGGATTGTTTGTTGGCAAGCAGGTTATTTCAAATAAGATAAATTATCAGACTACCCGAAGGATGCAGAATCAAAGGCAGTTCCTGTGAATGCATACCACTAGAAATGTGATAACAAGAATTAAATCAGACCCGGAAATGCTTCCCCATTTCAAATTGTTCTTCTTTGGATCTCTATCACATAAAACCATTTAAAAACTTTAGCATGACACCTTCACAGAAAAAAATATTTTGGTGAGCAGAGAATATAGGCAATACTTGATTTCCCTAGAAGAAATCAACAACACAGAGCCTGTGCTCTTTTGTGTGTGTTCAGGTAAGGGACATATATACCAGTTTTAAAACTAAAGATAAATTATCTGCAGCTTTTAAGGGAACTGATTTCATATCCAATATACAACTGGCCTTGTAACTGCTCCACCACCACCATTCACTTACACTGCTGCTGCAGACACTGCTTAACCGCATTGTGGACAGAACCTATTATGGGCCTGTGACAGAAATCCTAAAAATGGCGCCACCCAGAGCAGGGGTGCTGAACTCATTTGTTATGAGGGCCGGATCTGACATAAAAGAGACCTTGTTGGGCCGGGCCATGTCTGGTTGGGCCGAGTCATGTCAGGCTGGGTCATGTGTGTAACTATTTAAGAGCAGGTAGCAGAGATATAAATTTTATAAAGAACACAGATAAACACAAATATATATTTTTAAAAAATTTAAAACATGCTTAAAACATTAGCACTCATTGGTCTTAAAGGTGCTTTCTTTCTGTTTCTCCCATGGGATCCAGGGAACTGGGCCAAGGAAGCTCTGGCTCTTTCCTTCCTTCCTTTCCTAGGGATTTGTGCGGGGGGGGGGGGTGAGCCTCAGTCAATAGAAGGAAGAGGCTTGGCTCAGTAGCTATGCTGTGTAATCCAGAGAGTCTAGGAAAGCAAGCTATTCCTCCTCAAGGAAGGAGCCTCAGCCAATGGAGAAAACAGAGGTTTTGTTCTGTAGCTCCTGTGCAATTGAGCAAGCCTTGCAAAGCAAGCTGTTATGCAGAAGGAAGCAAGAGAGAGGGAGAAGGAAGCAAGGGCAGCCATTCACTTGGGGGCCTGATAGGAGCCCTCCAGGGGCCTGATTCGGCCCTCGAACTACATGTTTGACACCCCTGACCTAGAGTGTCTGGGACCTTGGATCCATGGAAATTCCATTAGAGTGAGGCATTCATTTCTATTCCACATTGGACCATCATGGCAGACATAATCCCTTTTAAACCCAGGACAATCCAGTTTGGAGCAGGCCACCTGTAATGAAAGTTCAGAGCCCTTACCTGGTACTTGCTGGAGGTGGGACTATATTTTATAATGCTCTGCTTGGTAACAGCAGCCTCTGACATCAAAGATGGGGATTTGTATGGGATTGGAGAAATTAGTTTGTCGCTTTTCAAAAGGAGACTGGCTTAGTTCCAATTCCATTTACCATATCTGGATATTTGGGGTTTTTTCTTAAGTTTTCAGTCTTCCGTGGAAACTGGGTCCACAAGAGGTTGGGTAAGATGTAACAATCCCTTCATCCTCTTGTCACCACAAGAAACTTTGCACATGCTCCTGCGGAACCTTATACAGGGTAAGTAACACGTGCTTAGCTTAGTTAGTTTAACTTTATTGATTTTTGTTTGAATCTTTCTGTGCTGTTGCTGATGTGTGCTTTTCCCAGTATTTTGTTTACGCCTTTTCCCATTCCTATTTAAATTCAGCCACCTTTTCCTGCCCTGCCCTTCTTTCACAATAGACCTTTTTAGAAAGATTTTTTAGTGGGAGGAGCTCTTGCTTAGTACACCCTGTTTCTCTGGGATATTTCTTTTAATCTCTTCCCCATATGCTGGACTGCATGGGTGCTATGGGGTTGGTTATAAGGTATTCTGTTGTTGCTTTAGTACTGTGATATAAGATTACCTTCTCAGTCTAGACATTCTCAGGAAGTGGTAGCAACTGGTTACCAGGATACCTTCCAGGGAACCATTGGTTTAGGGAATTTTCTAGCAAGGAAACACAAAATTACCCCTTTCCTACCATAACATAGCCGTATCTGCACTGTTTGATCAGGAATAACAGCAGAGAAAAGAATATCTTCCTTTTTTAAGGACGCTACTTGAGAGACTGCACAAGAATTTGCTGAGCAAACAGACCCATATGAAGAATGTGTTGGCTTCAATTCAAATATCTGTATATGTTGGAAATGACAGAAAGGAGAACGAAAAGAGAACAAAGTCATTGCCAATCCAACTTTTCTTAGTGAATTTAATTCAGAAGATTGTTAAACAGTTACGGAAACTTTCTCTCAAAGATTTCTAATTATTTGTTGTACAAATATAGGCCTCCCACAACCAGAGCCATAGAAAGGACCATAAGCATGTCAACAGCAACAAAGCATGTCCATACCATGAATTGCAACAAATAGTAGGGCTGCCAAGTTCCCCTGCCCAGGAGGTTCCCAACCCGCCGGCCCACACTGGGCTGGCAGGAGAAACCTCCCCCGATGTCAGCGGCGTGATGACATCACCTGGAAGTGACGTCATTGTGCCGGTGACGTTGCACGCCAGCCTCTCTAGGCATTTCTGGGAAAACTCTATGGTCTTCCTGGACGCTCTTAGCCATTTGGGAGATAAAAACTCTATGGTACCTATGGTACCTATTTCGCGTGTGTGAAAGTCCTCTGCAGGGGCACGGAGAGGGCTTGGCAACCCTAACAAATAGCCATATGGCAACATCAGGCCTCAGATTCAGTGGGAGCACAGCTCCTGAACCTTTCTGACAGTTCCATCTCCTCCTTCCCACTTTGTCCATTGAATAGTAGGTGCAGCTGCATAACAATCCCTGGATGAGCTCCACCACCTTTTTTCCTACAAAACTACCCCTGGGCAACATCAAATGGAAGTCAGAACACCCAAACAGAACCCATGAAGTAGTTCTTCTCCCTTCCTTTGTTTTCTGGATCCAGACATGGTTCTGCTTCCATGTGAAATTAGCATCAAGTGTTTGAATGCACTTAAGCATTCAAAAACAAAGAAATAAAAAACAAGGCAACTATGGCATGCCTTTACAACTTTTAACAGTTCCACATCTCTGCGTAGCATCCAAAGAAATTCTCAGCGCTATCTGGAGAATCAATTGCTAATGTGCCTTGTATCAAATTGCTCTATTATGCCTAGTTCAACCTTTTTAAACAACATGAGCTGCAGCAAACACTTCGCAGACACAATGGGAAGACTATGTTGACAGAATTGTATAGCCTATCGAGGCGTAATTGCCTCTAATTGCACCATCTTGTATAGCTCACTGGTTCTGTTAAAGAAATGACAGGTACATAAATCTTGGACTGAAAGAGGAAAGAGGAGATCCAAGAGAGGAAAGTGTAGGTTTAAAATTATATGCCATTTATCAATAGCTGAGAAGAAAGGCTGAGCAACAGCATAGTGTTCGGTCAGCCAGACTGACCTAACAGCTGAAGGATTTGTGCCATATGCCTCCCTTTAATGCTTGTGCTACTTCTCAGATTTACTGGGGACAACATTCTATTTATAAAGACACACCACCAGACGGAATCCCTTAGCAATAAAAGGGATGATGATCTCACAAACTGAGCATTGCCTGTCTTTAAAAACACATACACATGCAGCAGGATTCCCCCTCTCAGCTATCATTCACTCTCTTCCAAATATTTCTGAACTGGCATGTTTAAAGAAGGGGCCAGTATTTAGTGTTCTCGAAATGAATGTTACACAAATACAGAAAAGAAAACCCACGACAACTTCGTACTCCCAAAGGCAGGATAAACTGGAGCTCTGCGGCCGTTTCAGCGTACAACACAAAGGTTAGAATCAAAGCAGGCAGACATCTGCGGACTGGCAGAATGCTTAAAAAAAAAAGAACTCTGAAATTTGGATTGCCCTCTACACACCTCACAGGCACTCTGTTTTGCCCACTGTTTAAAGTTAAAACAGAAAATATTTACATAGTTCTATTTTTTTGCATGAAGAATAGTTTAGCAAAGGTCCAGGGTCAGGGTCAGCTTCAAGACTTTGACAAGGGAGCTCGGGGGCCTGAGTGGCTTACATGCCATGACATCATTTTCATGTCAAATCACACCAGAAATTGAAGGAAATGGTCATAAAACCATACAGGTGCCACCAGTTCCTAGAATGATACGATCTCACTTCTGGATTTTCCATGGAAGTGACATCACAGAACGCCAGCATGCTCCTCCCCCTTCTCCTGCTGCCGCTTGAAGCAGCAGCAGGCAAAAAGCCATAGCTGCTTTGACACACACTTTTAGTACCACAAGACTACTCAGGTCTACCAATCAGCATTTAAGGAAGCTAAAACAAGAAACAGAAGAACCTTCATTCTCCTTGATTCACTTCTGCAAATTTCCATGCCTTGTTTGTGAAAAAAGTGAAACAAAGGCACTTTAGTAATTTGTCAAAAGAAACAATCTGTGATACATCCAGCTCTAGAACTCTGCAGCAACTGGATGGCACCCAGCAACCATACTTGCACTATCTTAAAATACAATGCCCTTTTTAATGTAATATGTATGCATTGTATTACATAAAGGTAAAGGTAGTCCCCTGTGTTTCCGACTCTGGGGTGACATCCCATCACGACGTTTTCACAGCACTTTTCACAGTGTGGTTTACCATTGCCTTTCCCAATCAGCTACACTTTCCCCCCAGCAAGCTGGGTACTCATTTTATCGACCTCAGAAGGATGGAAGGCTGAGTCAACCTTGATTCGGCTATCCGAACCCAGCTTCCGCCAGGATCAAACTCAGGGCATGAGCAGAGAGCTCAGACTGCAGTACTGCAGCTTTACCACTCTGCACCATGAGGCTCCTATCATATTATAGAAGGGGCTTCAAAAACAATTATCAGCCTGTTTTGGCCATTTTACTGTCACAGAAAACTACTCAATACTCAAATCTCTAAAGCATCAATATGCATGATGGCCAGACAAAATTCAGTAGTACAGCCCTACATAATCATTGGACAAAATGCTATTTGCAATGCCACCTACTGGCTTATGAGAGACAACAATACAATCTTACAAAACATTTTCTACACACACACACACACACATACAATCAATCAAAAAATAAGTTACTTACTGCCTTCACTTTGGTTGTCTTTGTTTGAGTTATAGACCTGAAAAAAAATAATGAAAAGACTTAATTTTGGGCAATATTTGTATTACGGTATTAAGATATTAAAAAAGAAAAGACATAGATTGATGGAGAAGAAGAAGATATTGGATTTATATCCCGCCCTCCACTCCGAAGAGTCTCAGAGCGGCTCACAATCTCCTTTACCTTCCTCCCCCACAACAGACACCCTTTGAGGTGGGTGGGGCTGAGAGAGCTCTCCCAGAAGCTGTCCTTTCAAGGACAACCTCTGCCAGAGCTATGGCTGACCCAAGGCCATTCCAGCAGGTGCAAGTGGAGGAGTGGGGAATCAAACCCGGTTCTCCCAGATAAGAGTCCGCACACTTAACCACTACACCAAACTGGTGTAGTGTATTAAACTAACACATTTTACTTACACAAAAATTGCACTTTAACTGGCTGATGAACGAGATGTGTGAGGGTAAAGCTATGGTCACTGGGAAGGACCAGGGCTTTTTTTCATTTTCTTTTACACAGTTAAAACTGATGTGGAACATAAGGGGAAGGGGAGGTAGACAATTTTTATCTCTCCACTCTCCCTCTTGCTTATTTTGGTGCCATTCGCAGGCATACTATTTGTTAACTTGGAGAGCCAGTTTGGTGTAGTGGTTAAGTGTGCGGACAATTGTCTGGGAGAATCAGGTTTGATTCCCCACTCCTCCACTTGCACCTGCTGGAATGGCCTTGGGTCAGCCATAGCTCTGGCAGAGGTTGTCCTTGAAAGGGCAGCTGCTGTGAGAGCCCTCTCCAGCCCCACCCACCTCACAGGGTGTCTGTTGTGGGGGAGGAAGGTAAAGGAGATTGTGAGCCGCTCTGAGACTCTTCGGAGTGGAGGGCGAGATATAAATCCAATATCATCATCTTCTTAAAATTACATGAAAATTTAATTTAAACATAATATTGGTAGGTATGCATGCTATCTTCAATGTACCCCCAACATGTTGTTTAAACCAAGTTCTCAGCTGCTTCACAAGAAATTTTATCATGCTAGAGATCCAAAGCCTAGTGAACATTGCACCAGCATGTTAATCTTGAACATGCAACATCGTTACGTGTACAGGAAGGCAGTTTAAACAATATTGGGCATATGTAGATCACATGACTAAAGTCTTCTAATTGACATTTCTTTTTTATTTTATACATTAGCTGTTTTTTCTTCATGTTTAAATGAGGCCCAATTGGCTGGGTACAAGGGGAAAGGAGATTAGAAGGCATCTATAATTGTACAGAATAAGGAGGATTCCTTTGAGCCCCAGCAGTTGCTCAAAAGGATACTGGACTTAGCATGCCAGCACAAACAACATTTTTGAAGTGTTCGCAGTGCTGTGCTAAACCAGGGAATGGGCATGAGGTGGGACATTCCACTTAATACTTCAGTTCTTACTGAATATGGATGAGAAACATGAAGGGTTGAACGTAAGCCCAAGAAGTAGTTATGTGTTCTAGCCCTTAATGAAGGATATTTGAGAGGTTGAAAGGACAGAAGTCTCTACTCAGTTCTTCAGTGAATAGAAGTTAGTATCAGTCATGCTCCCCACCCACCCTCCAAAAAATAACACGACTTAGAATTCTGTGGTATAATGGAAGCTTAATTTCTTTTTTCTCTTTAGTTTTCAGAACACAATTAAAATAATACTTTCAGGTGTTTCCAGTCTCAAAAAAATAGATTCCATCAGTGGCATCATTCCTATTATCCCACCGGACACTTTAAGGGCCACAATTAGACCACACTCAGCTCAACAAAAGCTGCTTTTTCCATGTAAAAAGTTTGATGTGGCTATTTCCACCACAATCACATTTTGTGGCTTAGAAAACTGAAGAAACCACAAAGTCTATAAAAAGTTCAGCCATCTTTCAAAGTGAACAGCAGTGTTCTACAAGCTGTAAAATTTCTCAAAAACTCATACTTTTAGCAAAGGAACAATGTCACCACATTCATTTCTTGCCTTTCTCTTTAACAACACAACTACTTTTGCTGGTCTTATTCTCGCTGGGAACTTACTGATACCCCAGTGCCATTAAGCTAAGAGGAAACTGCAGGGCTAGTTTAAAGAACACATGGTGGTATAAGTGGTATATATGGATCTGTATTCTATCCAGCCCTCAAATGCAATTACCAACACTCAATTACAGTGCAATCCCACATACAGTTACTCCAGTCTAGAGTAACTCTGTATAGGATTGCATGATTAGTCACATAACCAATCACCATTATACGAGAATGAGACCCATTGTTATATTGAAGTTAGTGTGCTGTATTAGAAATTTAGGTTCAAAAATCTCTTCTCAGCCATGAAGCTGGCTGGCTGAGACCTTTGGCCAGTCACAGTCTCTCAGTCTAATGTACCTCACAGGTTCATACGAGGATAAAGTGAGGAAACTGAGAACCATGTACATCTCCCTGAGTTCCCTGGAGGAAGAACAGGATAAAAATGTACTAGGCATAGAGGTATGTGCAAACAGAACACTTTTACCTCTAGTTCTACTTCATTCATTTTAAAAATTTATATCCTCCCCATAGTAGCAGACTGAAATGCTGCATTAAAACAAACCACTTTAAAAAGGCACAGAACAGATCTAACAGTCCTTTAAGTACCACACCAACAATTTGATTAACCTCTAAATATTAACTAAATTTAACAGCCCTCAAAAAAATTCAAGTTGCTAAATTACGCTTGGAAGTCCAAGAGAGAAGAGGGGCTTCAAAGGAGAGGGGTCCAATGCCATGAAGTTCTATAACCTGGGACCACAACAGAGAAGGCCTTGTCCCAACTTCCAAGCCTCATTTGCAACAATGTAGGGCTTTGCACTGAGCTATGTAAAAGCACGAAGAAGATATTGGATTTATATCCCACTCTCCACTCCGAAGAGTCTCAGAGCGGCTCACAATCTCCTTTATCTTCCTCCCCCACAACAGACACCCTGTGAGGTTGGTGGGGCTGGAGAAGGCTCTCACAGCAGCTGCCCTTTCAAGGACAACCTCTGCCAGAGCTATGGCTGACCCAAGGCCATGCTAGCAGGTGCAAGTGGAGGAGTGGGGAATCAAACCCGGTTCTCCCAGAGTCCGCACACTTAACCACTACACCAAACTGGCTCTCCATGATCAAAGCATTTTACCTCCCTGTCCCTAAAACAAGAAAATTAAACTACAATCAACTGTTGTTTGTTCCCATACCCCTCCCATACACACCAGTTACAAAGTTGGGGAGGGGGAAGTTTGTTACAACATACAGAAATGTCTGTACTCACTTCATTATTGACTTGTGTGGTAAATTTTGTAGATACTCCACTTAAAAACAACAACCACCCGAGATCCATTGATTTACACTGAAGCCTTTACATGATATATCATAGCGTGCAGTTAAATGTCAAGTGTTTCTCCAGAAGTACTAAACAATTACTTTTTATATTGTATTGTACTTTCCCAAAGTCATTTCCCAACTGCTAGGGCATTTATAGCTAACTGGAAGATCTTATAAAAGCATTATTTCATTTATCATACTTGCAAATTTATAGTTTGTGTACTTATATTTAATAATAATAATAATAATAATAATAATAATAATAAATTTTTATTTATATCCCGCCCACCCCGCCTAAGCAGGCTTAGGGCAGCTAACAACATCCATAAAATATACACTACAGTAGTTATGCAAGACGTTAAAATCGACATTATCTAAAAACCATTCTAAATTCACATTCACAATTCACATTTAACATAATTTGACAGTAACAGTGATGTTCTTGGCGCTATTTCTGTCAGTTTACGTGATAGCGAAGATCCCTGAGGCAAAATCATTTTGGCCGATCCATTTGTTTAGCGATCATTAATCAGCAATCTGCAAAAGCCAGCCTAAAAAGGAAGGTCTTGCAGGCCCTGCGGAATTGGTCAAGACTCCGCAGGGCCCGTACCTCTTCCGGGAGCTGGTTCCATAGGCATGGAACTGCGATGGAGAAGGCCCGTGCGCGGGTGTTCTGCAATTTGGCCTCCTTTGGCCCAGGGATAGTCAGCTTGTTCTTTCCTGCTGACCTCAGTGCTCTCTGGGGCTCGTATGGGGAAAGACGGTCCCTCAGGTAGGCAGGTCCTCGGCCATATAGGGCTTTAAAGGTAATAACCAGCACTCTGTAGAGAACCCGGTATGTAACTGGCAGCCAGTGCAGTTCGTGCAGCCCTGGCTGTATGTGCTCCCACTTCGGGAGTCCTAGTAACAGCCTAGCCGCCGCGTTCTGCACTAGCTGCAGCTTCCGGGTTCGGCACAAAGGCAGCCCCATGTAGAGGGCATAACAGTAGTCCAGTCTTGAGGTGACCGTCGCATGAATCACTGTTGCTAGGTCCCGACGCTCTAGGAAAGGGGCCAACTATTTATCTTCTTTATGTGCTACAATATATAAAGTCACAGCGTTTTTTAAAAACAGGGCTTTTTTTGAGCAGGAACGCACAGAAACGCAGTTCTGGCTGGCTTGATACCAAGGTGTGTGGCCTGATATGCAAATGAACTCTTGCTGGGCTTTTTCCACAAAAAAGCCCTGTGTGAAACAATGGTGATGCCAGGGGGTGTGACCTAATATGCAGATGAGTTCCTACTGGGCTTTTTCTACAAGGACCAGATATTTGCTTAACTCCCTCTTTTGGTAACAGGCTTGCCAGTCCCCAGGTCCCAGTGGGGGATTCACTGTTTTTGAGAATTCTTGGAGAACAGGTGAGCTGCCGGAGGACTGGAGGAGGGCTAAAGTTGTCCCCATCTTCAAAAGTTGCTTTATTGTAAAACTCCATAGCTTGTCCAAGGATGGACTCCTTGGAAGTAATGACGTACACAGCATTGAATAGTTACTTATAGGAAAACTTCAAAAGGAAGGCATACAGATAGCTTCAAAAGGATAACATACAGATGCCATTTGAGTCATGGGTTCAAAGACTACTAGCTAGTATCTCTTTTATGGCTAAGGAATGCAAGCTAATAAAAACATCTCCCTTCCTCACACTTTCTCTGAGAGCCGATAAGACCTGGCTGTGTGAATCTGGGGGAGAGGCACTCTACACAGTTACTGAAAGGTTAACCTAAACATCCTGGGTTCAGATGCATTTATTATGCACTCTTTTGTTGTATCTGTGGTGGTGGTGGGGGAGAATAGGCCATGGTGGTGTTCTGCTGTATATCTGGCCTGCCTATTAGGTACATAGAAATAGCCTGCTTGACAAAAAGGAGGATCTAGGTAAGCATTAACCAGTCAGCTTGATGTCTATACCTGGAAACGTTTTAGAACAGATCACCAGTTAGTCCTTAAGCATTTAGAAAGGATGGCTGTGATTACTAAGAGCCAGCATGGTTTTCTCAAGAACATCACATCAGACTAACCTTATCTTTTTTTCTGGGAAAGTTACTACCTTGCAGGGCAATGCTGTAGAAATCGTTTATCTTGATTTCAGAAAGCCTTTTGATAAGGTTCCACATAATATTCTAGTTGACAAGTTGGTAAAATGTAGTTTGGATCCTATTATTGTTCAGACAAGAATCATGCACAATTGTTTCTGTTGCCCCAGAAGGCTGGACCAGAACCAGCCTGTTGAAATTAAATAAAAGGATCCGGTCCAAAGTCAGGGTTCCAGAAGTCAGACCAGGCAGAGTAGTTCAGTCCACAGTCGTACATAACAACAAGCTGGTTCTGAGATCCAAGTCCAAAGTCAGTCCAAAGGTCACTGGAGCAAATGTGAGTCAGGAGCTGTGGATGAAGTTCACCAAGTGTGACTTGTTGCTTTCACATCAAGCAGTCTCCCTTGATTGGCTTTTATAAGCACCTGCTGAAAGGACTTCCTTGTGTCCAACTACTTGGGAGTAACCCTGCAGCTATTCATCATCAGAAAGCAGCTGGCATCAGGTCAAGAGATGTGCACTTTTGTCTTCTCTCCTGGAGCTCCATTCTAAGCCTTCATCACCAGCATTCGAAGAGCATGGGTGAAACTGGAAGGCCGATAATGACCACCTGTATCAGCCGTAAGCTGTGAACTCTCACAACTGAGGGGACCGAGAACCCAAACCAAACCTTTGCAGAGGGTCCTGGAAACAGTAGTACTAGGTGTGGCTTGGACGAACAGATGGCAAAAGGTCTGGGGGACCCAGAAACATTCCTGTCAGAGGTTCAAATGTATCCTAGTCTGGAACCACTGTACAAGGTAGCAAGAGACCAGGAAGTGGAGTTCTCAGAAGTTCTTAAGGAACAAGTGGTATGGAAGCAGAGTCAGTCGTATAGGCTCTGGTTGCCACCTGATAAGACAAGAGTTTTGGGAAGTGGTTCAACAGCTTGTGTTTTCTGAAAAATACAGGCTAAAGTTCTTAGAGGTGGCACATGACATACCCTGTGTTGGCCACTTAGGGGTTAACAAGACCAGACAGAGACTTTTGCTAAACTTTTACTGGCCAGGGCTGACTCAGGATGTGAGGGACTACTGCAAGTCATGTTCAACAAGTCAAAAGGTGAGTAAGAGTGAGTGCAGTCCCTTTGCAGTCCCTTCTAGGGATGGGCTTGGAATGTGAAAAAGGTGGTTTGATTCATTTCGTGGTTTATTGGGTTGCCTGAATCAATGGTTCAATTTATTTTTTTTCCATTTCCCAAACAATTAGTTATTTGTTGTTTATTCCATTCGGGAAGGTGTAGAATGGCCTCCGAGTGGGCTAGAGATGCCAAACTTGTGACAAACTCTTCAGGGGACTCTACCTGTTCACCAAGTTTGGTGCAATTTGAATTTCAGGGTGCCGAGCTATATAGCCCCACAAAGCAGGTGCCCCCAGTAAACTGCTCTCCTAGGGGTATGTCAAGCTGGGGGAAGAAAGGGAAGCTGCCCTGCAGCTTCTGGCCCATTTCACCCCCAGGAAGCTTGGAAACTGACTAGAAGTGGCATCTTCACTCTCCCTAGCCCCCTGCGCTTCTGTTCAGTTTCCTGGGGGAGAGCAGAGCTGCTGTTTCTAGTCAGTTTCACTGGAAACTGACCAGAAGCACAGGGGCTGAGGAAACATGCCGGTGCTAGGCTGTCTGGAAAAACAAAGCAAACATGAACCAAATGACATGCCAGGCACAACAGCTGGTTTGTGGTCACCAGGATCAGACAAACTAGTTTGGAACGAACAACAAATTGGCCATTTTTAGCATGAATCATGATTCATGGTTTGGTTTGTGCCCATTTTTTCCCCTTCCTATCACGAAAGAAGTATTCCAATGGTAGGAATTGACATAGTGGGCCCGTTCCCAAACCCTATCCAGAGAGGCAAATAGTTTATTCTGACTTTAGTGGACCATGCAACGAGGCATCCAGAAGCAGTGCCTCTAGCCTCCATTGAGGCTCCAATGGCAGCAGAAGCCCTGATAAAAGTATTTTGTCAGCTGGGGTTTCCTGCTGAAATGGATGGGGCATAACTTTCTGTCTGAACTAATGGAATGTTTGTGGAAATGCTGTTGGGTGAAGCACCTGAAAACAACAGCCTACCATCCTCAAGCAAATGGGTTGAGTGAGAGGTTTAATGGGCCATTGAAGTGAATGCTAAGAGCCTATGTGGACACTCAGCCCCAAGACTTGGAGGAAAAACTACCACAACTGTTATTTGCTTATAGCAGGGGTGAGGAACATTTTTTCTGCCAAGGGACATTTGAATATTTGTAACATCATTCAAGGGCCATACAAAATTATCAGTTTTTTTAAAAGTGCTCCGCCGAGGGAGAACGATTCAGGCCAGCAAAATTAATGCAAATAATTGTTTTTCTATTTGAAGTCATGTAAGGAGAGCCTAATTCAGCACACACACACACACACACACACACCCCAGCCTGTCACCCTAGGCAAATGCCTAGGTCCAGGCATATTAGACCACATTTCCCTAACATTAGCATCTTAGGTCAAACACTCATTAGCATATTAGGCCACACCATCTGGGATAATCATGTGCAAATTGAACTGGTAGTAGCTGGCTCCCACCCCCCACCCCTGCCAGCCCTCCCTCCAGCTGCTCCCAACAGTCCTTTAAAGGCACCTACATACCCCAGCAGCAGTTCTTCACAATGCCCATGAGGGGTGGGGGTCCTCGGCCCAGCAATCCCTGAGGGCCAGATTAAGTGATCTTGAGGGCCATAAACAGCTGTCGGGCCTGAGGCTCCCCACTCCTGGCTTATAGGGAGGTACCATAGAAAACCACTGGGATCTTCCCTTTTGAACTTATGGTTACTAGAAAGGGGACCTACAGACTTGGTCAAGGAGGAGAAAATCGCAAAGGCAAAGAAATCGGTGGTGGACTATGTAATATCCTTCTGAGAATGACTGAGGGGGATGATGCATGTGAAGGGGGATCCCTGAATAATTAATGAATACCCCTATAATAATGAATGAAAGCACGCTTATGCCTTCAAAAAGAGAGTGTTTGATACAATGTTTGTTTGAAGCAACTGTCCGTTAGAGGCCAGATAGTCTTAGTGGGTGCAGATTCAAGGTTGTAAAGTAGATAACAGAGGTCTCAGAGAAGCTTCTTGCAAGAGCTGATAATGCATGGAGACAGAAGGTAGGAGAGCAAAGGGGTGGGGAATGTTGAGTTAGATAAGCCTGGGGGCCTGCCTGCTTGTTTTGGGGTGTGAATAAAAACGGTCTGAATGAAAATAACTTTAACTTAGTCATATTGGGCCGATGGCTGGCTAAGTTCTGCCTTGATATCAATGTGCGGACCTCATTATTTCTCTGCTTCACATGCTGTAAAAGAGAACTTGGCCAAAGCTCAAACTAAGTTTTGGTATGGCAAAACACCTAGTTCTTGAACTTCTGAGAGAGGGGATAGGGTGATGCTTTCTCCTCAGTTAATTGGACTCTGCTATGAGGTTCTCTCTGTTTGAGGATACCCCTTGTCTCAGAATCTAAGGAGGGGGAGGTATCTAGATACTCCATTTTGTGTGTGTGGCTTTAACTGTCTGTGTGTTGGATGGGAGGAGACTATCAAACTTTAGGTAGGCCTTGGCCTAGTCTCTTCCTCATTCCCCCCTCCCCTCCTGTCTGTAACCAGTAATCCAAGGGAACTCCCTAGAGAGGACAGGAGATTCCTCAAGGCTAGGGGAGATCTGCCGCAGAATGCTGCAGGAGGGAGAGGCAGTTCCTGGCTCCAGACAAAGTTTGGCCTTATTTGAGAGTGATTAAGTTAGGTGCCTGCCCTGAATACTGTCTAGATAGGGCATGAGTTTCTGGTAGGGAGAGAGATTGTTTTTTGCCTATGTTATTTTATTTCTTCTGTTCGTTTCTGATATGCCTGTAAATAGTTGTTTTAAGTAAATATTTTAACTTTTGAAGGAGTGAAATCCCTCTGTACCATATAGTTTCTCCAACCACTTGGAAACACTAGGAGTGGGTCAGGGAATCGCCAGGAAGGAGAAAAGTGGTAAAATGGCTAGTTGCCAGCTCTGCAGAGGAGCCCCCAAAATCCCTGGGAAGCCTCAAGGTCGGTTCCTAGTGACACAGAAGGGAGGTTAGGAAGTTGTTCCACCTAACCAGAGCCAAAGACAGGGACAGTGGTGGCAGCAACACCCTGAGGCAGTGGAGTGGAATGGCCCCTTCAGGTCAGGACCCCAGGAGGGTTAGGCAGAGCCAGGACCCAATAGGTAATGTAGGCCTGGTCTGCCACAACTTATTTGAAGAACCCTCCTTGATTTCAAAAATGATACAGCTTAACATCAGCTGGTCTTTATTTCACAAACCACCAGCCATTTAAAACAACTGTAGAAGAGAGATCCTTCCACCCCACTCTAAGTTAATAAAGCAAAAAACAAGATGCTTCATCACAAGATCCAATTCCAGCAATTAATTGCAAACTCCATCTAAACTTCCAAGCTGCCCCTGGTTTTGATGTTTGCTACAATTACATGTGCCTGAAAGAGAAGACGGTTGTCTATATGTAGAATAACCTTTGCACAATATGCAAAACAAACAACTTTATAGCCTAGATGCTTTCAAAGAGTTGAGGACTCTTGGGCAACTGAGATATCTCCTTATTTTTCATAGGGATATGGTCCCTTAGAGATCTTAAGAGAAGACCATGTGGCAAAAATTCTGCCTTCTTCCTTTTCAATTGATCTGGCAGAGCCTGTATGATATGGAAGTGAGCAATGTTCAAAGCTCGCCCCCCCCCCCACTCAACTTGGAGTTGATTACTATGTAGGGCTACCTGTTTTAGTATCATACAGCAGGGTAGCAAAAACATCATGCTTGCTAGCTACCATTCCACTTGCTCCTTTTATAGTTTGCCCAAGAACTTTCACTGCAGGCTTTGTATCACATTTGACCATAACCAGCATCTTGGTTATCACCTGACCTACCCGTTATAAAACACCCAAAAGAGAAAAGAGAAGCTACTGATGATGACACAATGCTGAGAAATGCAAAATGCTTCAGAGACATTTATATGGAGAAGCAGAGTATAAATACTTGGAAATAAATAAATAAATAATTTCCTTGAGATGGGATGCTGTCACTGAACAAATTACAGAAGAAAGGAATTATCCTGACGCATCAACATGCCATTTTGCACAAAGAGTTCTCACAAGTCATCCCACTATGAATGACTGCCTCTTCTAATTTTTGTCCAGCCCTCAACTGACAAATCCTGCCCAATTATAGCCTGGGAGTTCAATCCTTCAATGGTGCATACAAAAAACATCCACCAGCTTACTAGTCCCATGGTGTGCTGTGACACTGCAGGATCCAACTTGTCCTGCTCAATTGCCATCAGCACTAGCAACTCACAGGAAAAGGGAGTCCATAGTCATACTCTATGGTGAACCTCTTCAGAAATGGGGAATGACAGCACTACAAATAAAAACAAAACTACCTGTTTCAACCAAGGAAGATAAGATTAGCTAAATAAACATGAAAATCTATTAAAATGCTAGCCATTTTCTACTGAACCTCAACGAATTCTGCTTCTGACCTAACAAAATGTGTAAAAGGGGTAGAGGAAGCAGAAGTGACAGGAATACACTAAGCCTGCAAAATGTCTATTCTTCCACAACTAATGGGAAATGCATATCTTTCAGAAAACACTTTACAGGAAATAGTTGCTTACTCATTTTTTCTCAGCTGAGCTGAACCCTGAAAGCGTTCTCTGGTGGTTCTTGAAGGAACAGAACAAGAAGGATAAAAGTCACGTTACAATAGCATCTAAAAAAAGTTGACCATTTGAAGAATTTTAAGCGTGTAAGATTCTGCAATGAATTATTTAGTGCATTCTCTTAGACAATGACTGTATGCTACCTCAGTTTCCAAAGATACCACCCAAAGCTTTTTATAGGACTGTTGCAGTTTTAGCAGGCTCTCCCTTTTTCATTTTCAGCAGATACTTTCTTAGATCCCTCCAACTTTACGCTACACTGTAAATATTGTTTTAGTGGTCCAAACTGAGAAAAGACTGTGAATTTTGTTGTTAATGTTGGCAACAAATCCTGCCATTCAGTTTTTATCTTCCAGAATCTAAACTTAAGATATGAATCACAACTTTACTTCCCACACATCTTATTTTAAATTAATTCTCAAACAGGCCAGACTAAGCAAGGCATTTTATACAGCGAGATCACTAAACAGCAGACATACTTTTCTTCAAAAACTGTGCTAAATTGGGTTCAATACAAGCACATTTTACATCAGTGCTGCTATTTTTGAAGCACTGTTGTTGTTACTTCGTGTTTTAAAACAAAACAAAATAAATTCCTCCGTTATCAAAGGCAACCCTCTATCTCTGCATATAAATCAAGAGATTGCTCAAGGGAAACAAATTATTCGGCCACTTGCAATTATATTGGGAATTGAATTGTTAGCATATTACAGTACTATTTTAAGAGTTGTGACTCTGTGGAGCTAGACAATGTGAAATGTTTCGATCAAATGGAGAAGGAAGAACACTTCTCAGTTTGCCTATCGCAGCAAAAACAACAACAACAACAAAATACTCTGTTGACCCTTAAGCCAGTCTCCATGATCTCCACTGTCAGAGGACTTAACTTTACACCTGACACCCAAGCAGACTTGGCACACTGTCATCCAAAACCAGCCAACCTTGGCAGCAGGATGCCAAAACAAGGCAGAGAAGGGGGAAGGTGGAAGTCCAAAATAGCACTCTTCTTGTAAGAATATGCA
Source organism: Heteronotia binoei (assembly GCF_032191835.1). NCBI lineage: Eukaryota > Metazoa > Chordata > Lepidosauria > Squamata > Gekkonidae > Heteronotia > Heteronotia binoei. The sequence continues at coordinate 141,755,321 of NC_083227.1, read as the reverse complement.
GCACTTGGCAACCCTAGTGAAAAATTACTCCTAAACTGCTGGCTCCATTTTATCAGCTCTGTTCTCATCCTGTCTGAGGGCCAAATCTGCATATTAACAGACAGGCTTATTCAAACCCAGGCTCTGGTTTTGTTGTTGTTGAAGCCATAGAAATAAACTGCTACAGGCTTCTAAACCAGAAGCGTGTTTACAGGGAAGAAATGTTAATCTTTCCCACCCTAATCTCCCTTCCCCAAACAACCACCACCACAATCACAAAATAATTCAGATTTGACTGTGTGGAAAGCACACCTACAGGCAGACAATCTTTATGTTTTTATCTTGGGTTATTAATCAATAACCGGGGAAGGGCAGTTTAAAAACTGAACCTAATAAATAATAAACAAATAATAAATCATGCTAGATCTTGTGATCTCCTGCAACAATACAAATAAGAATACTAGTTAACACTTCTAGATTTTACTCAATATTTTTCACCTAACTGACAATCCAAGGTTGCAAATCCTGTATGCTTGAGCTAGTGTTTCAAGAACTGAGAGATAAACTCAATGGACATTCTAATTAAAAATTAGGCTTTTTTGAAAGAGCTACTTCAGACCTTTCCAAGTTTTTCCAGCAGCTGAAGCTGAGAGGGCTCAGAGCCAACCATCAACAGTGCTTAGCTCAGCACTTGTTATATAATCCCATAATGTTTTCGACTTTTGTTCTAAACGGAAGGGTAGAATCAGTTTGGGTCAAACAGTCAGCTCCACAGTACTGTACAGAAAGCAAAAGGCATAAACTATGCTTGGACACCAAGATGCCTACATACAAAACTATATTGTCAATTGATATGGAAAATGATCTTTCAATTTATATATATTCTCAGAGAATATATTAATTTTCATAGGGAACCAGCAAGAAATAAAATCCTATTTTAAAAAGAAGGAAGTAAATCCCTCTCTAAATTAAGAGATATTAGCCGTAGATAGGATTGCCACATCCTCCCTTTCCACTGGTGGGGGGGGGGGGAGGTAGAGTTCCCAGATCCCGGTTGGAAAACTCCTGGAGATTTGAGGATGGAGCATGGGGGGGGGGGGGGGCAGGGACCTCAGTGGAGTACAATGCCACTGAGTCCAGTCTTCAAATTATCCATTTTCTCCAAGGGAACTGATCTCCCTCAATCTCTACCCTGCCTGTCCCCCTCCCCTCCGTTCACTGGAAGAGGGGCCATGCAGGAGATGCTGAGGAAGAACAGCAACACCTGCCTCTTGCTTCGGCAGTCAATCTGATGGCGCCTCACCAGCAAAGCAGTAAGATCTAAAGTTTGTGGTCAACCCCGCCCCCCCCCCCCACCTTCCTAGCAATCATCTCCGCACGCAAATTGCAAAGCAATGTTTGAGCCCAGTGCCATCTAAAAAGGAACAAAGTTTTCTCCAAAGCTTTCCAGTCTCCTCCCCTCCCTCCCTGTATGTGCAAATCTCCCGGGAGGAATTGGGGCCACCTCCCCTTTCCCCTCACCATCCTAGCTTGCATCTCTGTGCAAACTCTCTGTGTTCTGTAGGCTGCAGATTTCCTGGGTGCCACTGGGGCCACCTCCCCCTTTGCCTCATTTTCCTATGTGCGTCTCTCTGTGTGTATAGCAAGCCAGTTAAGTGGGTTAGTCTGAGAGTGTGTGTTAAGACCAAGTTCACCCAATACATTTCCTTTCTTTCCCTTCCCTTCCTCTCCTTTCCTTTCTTCCCTTCCTTAGTCCTGTTCTTCCTCTGAAGAGTTCAGGGAGGCATATCTGGTTCCCTCTCCTCCATCATTCTAACCTTGCACAGTTAGCTTCAGCTAGAGGGGAGGTTGACCAGGCACGGGCTGCCCCCGTATGTGGTGTTGCAGAAACATCAGGTCCTTTATGCCCAGCATAATCTTTGCCAGCCTTTCTAGGAAATATAGAAATACATAATTTTTGCCCTATCCCATTCTCCTCTCTTGCAGTACACTTGCTAGGGGGTGAGGTGGGAAGAGACAAAACAGTGCTGTTTAGTGGCATGGTTTTGATAGCATTTGTGACAGCTGTACAAGAGATAAAAAGCTGGCATGTACAACATTTCCCTTCTATTAGGAGCAGATGCTACTGGAAAAAAAGCACAGGGCCTTTTGTTGGGTTGAGGGGGTTGCCCTTTTGGTCAGTCCTGCTGCTTTAGACAGTTGATATCAAATTATTTCTGCAAACTCAGGGGGTATTGTGTGGCCTCTTGTCAGTTTTGTGGTGGTAGAGAGAATTTCTCACCAAATTTCCATCTTAGTTCTCAGAGAGTGATCTGACTAAACTTCTAGTAGTTAACGGAGCGCTGACCTTGAAAATCAAAGGTTGAGAATTCCCCTAAGCATGTTAAGCAGGAGATTTAGAAAGCGTTCTGTGCTCATTCCCAAAACTAGGGCTCTTAAGCCACTTCAGATGACCAATTGATGAATCTTCAGTTTATTTCCTTTTCCTGCACAACTGTGTGTATTAGTGAATGTTTGAGTCCAGTGCCACCCTTAAGACCAACTAAAACTTTGTTGATCTTTGTTGGCGTAAGTCCTAACTATCCTAGAGTCCAGTCCACAGTCCTCTTGTTTACCCATCAGAACATGGGGAACCTTGTCAAAGCTTTACTGAAATCTAAGTAAACAACATCAACAGCTGGCTTCTCATGCACATACCAAGTGGGGACAGGCCTCGGATTCAGCGGGAGCTCACAGGAGTGCAGCTCCTGAACCTTTCTGAGAGTTCCACTTCCTCCTTCCCACCTTGTCCACTGAATAGTAAGTGCAGCTGCATAACAATCCTGGATGAGCTCCACCACCTATTTTTCTACAAAACGACGCCTGAGTGGGGGTATAAATCACAGTTGACATGATGGTGTTATGTCACTTCCAGGGGGAAACCCAGAGAGTTTCTGGTGGTTCCTGGAATATCGTGACATCACTTCCAGGTCCATTCTCTGAAATGTCGTAACACTGGTGGCCTTCCAGACTCCCACCGGTTGCCAGCCACAGGCAACCCTACTGTAAACCTTTCCCACAGTAATGAGTTTGATAAGAAATCCTCTGATTGGTAGCTATAATACCTGGCAGCTGCTCACAATCCTTCTCAGCCTGGCATATAAGTGTCAACTCAAGCACAATGAGTTGTGTGCCACATTAATACTGACTGGTAAAAGAATCTTGAGTATGCCCATCTTGACTACTAAAGTTGTATGCCTGTATTCATATACTAGGGCACGCTTTCTTGCATGTCGCAACACCATCTTATCCGATACAGTAGCAAATGTGAACAGCTACGAAATGCAAACCAAATTTCCAGGACAACACCTCCAAACAGATATTGGATATATCACATATTCACAATTCAGAACATGACAGCATAAAATTGATATTTTTGGAGGGAAAGAAACGAAACGCATATGGGAGAATACCATGTTTGAAAATTGAAGCCTTTCAAAATTGAAGCCTTATGAAATGCTGGATGGGAAACATCAGGGAAATAGTTCTCTTTATTATTATTTTACTCATCTCCTTGGTAGTTGGTTACAGGCCAGAAATAAGACACACAGTGCATTGTCAACATACTAGATAATATGCACAATGCTTTCTTTTGCTTATATATCTGCTCATAAGAACTCAAAAGTTATGCTGCAGTCCACATAAAAGTCTGATTGTACCCTTTCTTTAGAAAATGGGACAATTATCATAAAATTATGGATTAAAATCAACAACTGAAAGTCTTTGAATGAAAGGGCACCACTGCTGCCAGCATTTGGGAAATCATCTCAAAATGCACAAAAAATTAATAATCTTGGCTGCAATATATAGAACTAGACAGACAAACATTCCAACAGAAATATCACAAAAATGTACTAAAATAGATCATAAAAATAGAGAACTACAAAGCATTCCAGATGATAAAGCTGCATGCTGCATGCTGCACTCTTCTAATCTTCAAGATATCGAACACCCTGGAATGCTGTTCGATTTGTACTAACTCTTTATTTTATTTATTTTAGTCAATTTATATTCCACCCTTTCCCAGGAATGGGTTCAGGGCGGATAACATCATAATAATATGACAATTTAAAATATACAATTAAAATCAGAATAATATAAAACAATACAATAAGCTGTAGACAAGTTATAAAAAGGTTATAGATGGCGGCTCAGTTGGGTACATTTTACAACATACTGAGGTCTGTAACAGTAATTAAGAATGAAAGACGGTATCGCAGCAGAGATGATATCACAGCAAAGTGGCCAATCGATGGAATAGGATGCCCGCTGCCTCAACTGAAGGCCTGGCGGAATAGCTCCGTTTTACAGGCCCTACGAAAAAGTAGTAATTCAGTGAGGGTACAGATCTCTATAAGGAGCTGATTCCACCAGGCCAGGGCCAAGGCCGAAAAGGCCCTGGCCCTGGTTGAGGCAAGTCAGACATCCTTTGGGACAGGGACAGTCAGTAGATGTTGTGAACTGGATCTTAATGATCTTTGGGACACATATGGGGAGAGGTAGTTCTGTAGATATGTCAGTCGCAGCCCACGTATGGCTTTAAATGTCAAAACTAAGACCTTGAAATTGATCCGGTACTCAACTGGCAGCCAGTGCAGTTGGTGCAGCGCTGGCTGGATGTGTGCCCAGATAGGTACTGTTATCAGCAGCCGAGCCGCTGCATTTTGCACCAGCTGGAGTTTCCAGATCAATCTCAAGGGTAAGCCCGTGTAGAGCAAGTTACAGTAATCCGATTTGGAAGAGACTGTCACACGGATCACTGTAGCCAGAACCTGAGGGGATAGGTAGGGCACTAGCTGCCTGGTCTGCTGAAGATGCTAAAAGGCAGACCAAGCAACTGTTGTGAGTTGACCCGTGCCGCCATTGAAAATGAGGTATCCAGTATCACTCCCAGGCTCTTCACCTTCTGAGCCAGCACAAGAAATGCACCATCCAGGGTTGGGAGCCAGATGTCCAACCCTAATCGTTCCCGGCCCACTCACCACATGCTTTAAGAGCCATGATGGACATGGATTCAGAGGACAAGTGGTAGGCTTCACTGCAGTCAAGATCCTGTAAATATCTTCCCGGGGAAGTCGGCTGAAGTGGTTCAAAATAGGGCCAGAAGACAGACAGCGGGCTTCCAGTTCCTGTACTGTATCAACTGTGGCTGGCAGATCTTGGCGGAGGGTCAGGACTATCTGCGAAATAAGTTGCAAAAGCCTCACAGCCAATATCCAATTCCTTAACATTCTGATTGCCAGTTGGCAGTTCGGTAAGTGACTGAATTGTTCTAAATAATTGGGCCGGGTGCGATTTCGCAGATGCAATGGAAGCAGCATAGAAATCCTTCTTAGCAGCCTTCACTGCCTTTTCATAGACCTTTGAAAACATTCTATAAGAAGCTCTTCTCCTCATAAGAATGCTGCCACACACATTATTAGTTCCTCTTACTTGGAGGAAAACAGTCAAATGTAGGATTTTCCATTTACACACCAATGAGGAATTTTAGGGACTACGCACACAGTAAAGGGATCCATGCAAATGCATGTGCATAGCCAAAGCAATTTTATGCACTGTACTATGCCAAAGTATGAATATCTTACTGAATTTCTTGATAGTCCTCAGAATCCAATTCACAAATCTGAGTCATTGCATACAATTGTTTCCACTTACGGTGCACTGGCTGCATGCAAGCAGCCTGAGTTTGCACCCAAATACTTCTAACAGTTAATGAATCAGCTAGCCCAATCCTTGGAGGGGGTCCTTTGCCATATGGATGATGTAATAATTATTGGGCTTACAATGGAGCACCCTGATAGAAGACTAAGAAGAAGAAGAAGATATTGGATTTATATCCCGCCCTCCACTCCGAATCTCAGAGCGGTTCACAATCCCCTTTAACTTCCTCCCCCACAACAGACACCCTGTGAGGTGGGTGGGGCTGAGAGGATTCTCACAGCAGCTGCCCTTTCAAGGACAACCTCTGCCAGAGCTATGGCTGACCCAAGGCCATTCCAGCAGGTGCAAGTGGAGGAGTGGGGAATCAAACCTGGTTCTCCCAGATAAGAGTCTGCACACTTAACTGCCACACCAAACTGGCTCTTGCAACAGCCCTGGAGGGCAAATGTCACTGTAAAAATGAAAAATGTGAGTCTAGAGTTCAAAGGGTGTACGTCCTTGGACATGTTAGAAGGTGTACTTCTTTGGATGGAGAAAATATACACCATGATCCTGGGAAAGCAGAAAAAGTTTCCAACTCCAAAATATATCAGTTTTGGGAATGGTAGATTTCTTGAGATAACTCCTGCCTTGCCTATAAGATCTTACAAATCCACTAAATCAAACAATCACTTTGTCTAGTACCCAAGTCAGGAACAAATCTTTCAGAAAATTAAAGTCTCTCATCAGAGCACTTGTTCAGGTCACCTTTGATCCAGTGAAGAAAACTATTATTTCAGCAGATACCTCATCTTACGGACTGGGAACAGCAATGCAACAATATCAAAATTATGGACAACTTTGGCTGACTGCTTTTGGCTCAAGGTCATTTATCAGCATCAGAAAAGCATTACAACCAGCTTTAGTTATCACATGGGTAGAATGTAGACTCAGATTTGCACTAGAACATGCACATGCTGCCAGATAGATTTGCACTAATCCTGATCATAGAACACATTTGCACTAACCTGCCTTAACTATTATATTTGCAGAACCTGCCTTAAAATATATGAAATAGCACTTTTCTATGGGCTATAGGCTTTAGTGATTTTGAGAACAAAAAATATATATAGTTTCTTATTGAAGTCCTTTCTCTAAAACCGCATAGAGTACAGAGAATCACCATGTTCCTAAACATCCTCTAAGATAAAGTAAACAATCTCTCTACCTCCAGAGGAAGTCATATCACCCTACAAAGGTAGAAGTTTTTGCCTCTTACAAATTTCCTGGAGATGTGCCAAGTACCCAGAGAGAGAGATTGAAAACCACAAATGTGAAGTGAGGATTGGGGAGTCCTGATTAAAAGACCCCATGAGGTATCACTTCATCTACCATTTCTAAAATGGGAGATGGGATTTATTTGACCAATGGGTATAAGCAAAAGGTCAGAAGTGAGAACTCTGGGGCCAATCTTCAGGCCGGCCTTTGTTATCGGAAATGTATAAATGTTATGGCTTTGTGAAGATGGCTCCGAGGAAAGTGGGGGAAAGGTTGCGGGAAGGGGGAGATTGCTTTCCTCCTCACATCGATATGAAAACAATAAAGGAACTGCAGATCTCTTAACACTTGGTTGTTGAGTCTCTTAATTGGATCCAAGGGGCTCTTTTGTCTTGTATATCACATGGGAATGTGAACATCTAAGATTTTGTAGTTGGGTTACGTTTTGTGATTAAAACAGACCATAAGTCCTTGATCCCTATTTTCATGACCAAAAGACTGGATGACCTCATGCCTCAGCAGCAACACTTTCAAATAAGGATGATGCGTTATTCATTTGGCATCACCGATGTTCCAGGGAAAATTCTAACTGGTGCTTATGCTCTTACTAAACAGCCATTGGCAGAATATGGGAATGGTATACTAGAACAAGATGTTATATATTAAATTTGGTCCATCGTGCCTTGCACCCTAGCATCCAAAATATACTTATTTGAGCATCAGTAAACAGAGGGGAGAGCAGATTAATCATCACAAGAAGCAGGCACTGAAGATACACTGAGATACTGTTTAAGTAGTAAGTCTCAGTTCAAACATGGTTTATTTTTAGCTATGCACATTTGGCTTACATGGAGCTGCTGAAAAAAAGGACTGTGATCAGTTATATAGTATTGCTCCTGTTTACTTATATTAGGAACGCTTTTCTACATGATTTTATTTCAGTTGGCCTGTCAGTACTATTACATCTTCTGTAAAGAGATGCCTTCTACATAAGAGATTGTGACAATGTTACAAGAATTGGGTCCGCCCCATTGTCCATATTCATTCAGGAGCTTGATTGCAAGTAGGTAGCTAACAAAAATGAAAAAATACAGGGGATGAGTCATCAATTCCCAAGCACAGAGCACTAAAGAGATGCAAACAGCTCTGGCCAGTGGCACCTTTAAGACCAACAAAGTTTTATTCAAGGTATGAACTTCTGCGTGCACGCACAGTTCTTCAGAAATAAAAGCTCATACATTGCACACAAAAGCTCATACCTTGCACACCTCTGAACATCTCTTGTCTTGAAAACCCTTCGGGGTTGCCATACATCAGTCACAACTTGACAGTACCTTCCACCACCATAACAATTTGGACAGAAACACCCAGATTGGCTTGGTCATAGCTAAGCAAATCACCAAAAGCACCAGAGAACCAGCATGGTGTATAGTGGTTTAAGAGTGAACAAAAGCATGAAGGTGACTGTACCGTGGGTACAGATTCAGACAGTGTGATGTTGCCATAAGGCACATAGGGACATAAAAGTCATAAGTCTCATCTGAAAAATGTCCCATTTTTTTTCTTTTAACAAGAAAAAAATGCAGTCTGGGAAGAACTGATATGGAACCTAAATGTGGAACTGTATCAAGACCATGGCCCTGACCTGAATGGCCCAAACTAGCTTTGTTTCATCAGATATCAGAAGCTAAGTAAGATCAGCTCTGGTTAGTACTTGCATGGAAAACCACCAAGGAAGTACAAGTTGCTACAAAAGATATCCAATGGCAAATCACCTCTGTTCGTCTCTTGCTTTGAAAACCCAATGTGGTCATCATAAGTCAGCTGTGATTTGACAACACTTCCCGCCACCATAGAAACCATGAGGAAAAAACATGAATACTTAAATGTTTCCTGTATCATGGATTATAATACTATTTCCCAACTCCCTTTTTATTGCTTGAATGCTTTTGCCAGGTCAAAGAAAAAGCAGTTCTAAGCACTTGGTTCAGACTATAACAGGGTACACCTTTTCCTTTCAAAGATCCCTACTCCATACTTAAATGAGGAAATGGAACAGAACAAAGCTTTCTAATATTTTACTGCTTTATACCATACCATACCAAACCTTTAATGGCATAATAGAATCAGATAAAAATACACAGAATATAAAAATTTAAACATTGGAGATAAAATCAAAATAAAACCGAGCTTACAGATGCATTCAAACATGGTCAGAATTAAATTTAAGGATGTCAGCCAGAAATTTTGCCACAGCCTCACTAACCACCCCCTCAGTATCACTCAATAAATAATAACAGGGTGGCAGAATAGACAAATCTGGAGAAAAGGAAAGCTTGCCAAATAAATCTTTACGGAGGTTATGGTATAAAGAACAATCAAGCAATATATGCTGGATTGAGTCAGGGGTATTTGCTCCACAGGAGCAAAGTCTGTTGGCTAAAGGGACTCGCTGATATCTCCCTTGTAAAACTTTGGAGGGAAACGCGTTTAGTCTAGCCAACATAAATGCCCTGCGATGACTTGTAGTGGTTAGGTCTGATAGATAATTGGGCATTTTGCCACAAAAAGCATAAAGACCTAAGGAAGCTGGAGAGCAAATATAAGGCTCAGTTGGCCGTAATTTCGTTTCCTCCGATTCCCATAGTCTCAGTTTAATACATCTGAAGATATATGACTCATCAGCGGTAGAAAAATCATCTACCTCTAACCCCAATTGATTGAGTTTAGACAGAAGCACTGCTGTCCAGGATGAAATATATGGGTCTCTTTTCATACAATCAAGAAGGCTGTTGGGATCTGTTCTAAAATGAATTTTGAGCCAGAATTTAAACACTGCAATCCAGGCTTTTGTCTCCACCAAAGACTGACCCACTTCAGAGCAGAGAGCAAAGTAGGACACACATTTTGGCAAACCAAGAATTTGTCTAAAGAATGAGGCTTGAATGCCCTCCACTTTCCTGGTAAAAGCTTTATACTTTTCGGATCTATTTCTTTATTTAAAACAGCGGGGGTTATACAACATATGTTTGTCAAAGACAATCATGTAATACAAAATGTATAAGGCAATATCCCTTACATCCCCTTCATTATAATTTTTAACAAGTTACCTATAACATACAATAGTTCTTATTGAAATATGGTTGCATTCAACATTTTAACAATGGCTGATCCAATACAGGCCAATGGCTGATCCATTTAATCCAATAACTTGTGTCACACAGTAGCCAAAATACAGGTGCATCATTAGTTTTATCATTACTACACAAAGGCACAAAGATCAATGTTTACAAAGCAGTTGTGATGACAACCCTCATCTATGGCTCCGAATCGTGGGTTTTATACCGTCATCACCTGCGACTCCTTGAGCGCTTTCATCAGCGCTGCCTTCGCACCATCCTCAACATCCACTGGAGTGACTTTGTGACCAACACTGAAGTCCTCAAGCAGGTGGAGGTTACAAGCATTGAGGCATTGCTATTGAAGATGCAGCTGCGCTGGGCAGGGCATATCTCCAGGATGGAAAACCACCGCCTTCCCAAGATTGCCCTGTATGGCGAACTTTCCACCGGCCATCGAAATAGAGGGGCCCCAAAGAAGAGGTACAAGGACTCCTTGAAGAAATCCCTTGGTACCTGTTGCATTAACCATCACCAGTGGTCTGACCTAGCCTCAGATCGCAAAGCATGGAGGCACACCATCCACCAGGCTGTCTCTTCCTTTGAGAACGCACGCATAGCTGGTCTTGAGGACAAAAGGAGATTGAGGAAGAATCGCACTGCTATAGCACCAACCCCAAATCAGACTTTTCCCTGCAGCCACTGTGGCCGGACCTGCCTGTCCCGCATTGGTCTTGTCAGCCACCAGCGAGCCTGCAACAGACGTGGACTACTGCACCTTTCTTAAATCTTCGTTCGCAAAGTCAAGCCGAGAGAGAGAGAGACTACATATTCAGTATTACATATTTTCACCATTTCTATATATTCATTATAGCCTTTAACAGATAAAAAATATATCAAAGTGCAAAGGAAGGTCCATTATATATCTCATACAGAACCCATTTGTATTCAATATATTAGATTTAAAACAGATTTTAGTTCTACTTCTATTTCATCACCATACAGTTCTATGTAATATTTTAGATTGCTTCTCATTCTAAGCTTGTCTCCACCTACCATAGTATAGGAAATATACACTTCATCTCTCCTCAAATGTTGTAATAGACCTGTTTCTCAAGTAGGTTGTCAATTTTGCCGTTACTGCATATTTAGCAAGTTTATTTTCCCATTCTTCTAATGGGACAGACATCTAATTTCCATTTTGCTGTTTAAATATTTCTAGATGCTGTCACCATGTATTTGAATGTCTCTTCTAAATTTTTTGGTAATTTGTTAGGCAGATTACCTAATAGCATGTTAGCTTCCACTGGTAAACTTTAATATGTTCTGTATTTTTGGTTTATTTCTTTCCATAACCATTTTTTCTCGCTTTTTACAAATCCACCACACATGACAGAAGGTTCCATCTAGGCCTTGACATTTCCAGCATTTCCATTTGTAGTTTTCTATGCTTTTTCAATGCCCTTTGAAGTTATGGCCATCTAAAAAAAAAAAATTGTACCAATTTTCTCTTAATGTCTGGCTGTCTGTAATTTTGTGCCTTTTCTCACAGTTGTTCCTATTGCATAAATATCTGTTCTTTAAAGTTCTGCATCCACTTAATCATATTTTTTTTACTTGTTCACCTTCTGTTTCTAGCTGGAACAAAATCTTATATATCTATTGTAATAAACACTCTTTTTGTTTCATGATCAGCTGTTCAAATTCAGTCACATCTCATAATCCTTCAGTCCTTCACCTTTAGTGCTCATGATCTCCTTTAGTCTTGAGACTGATTGATAATATAGCAGCCATTGAATGTTTACACCATTTCTAATATCTTGATTCCCCCCCCCCCCGAGTATTTATAATCATACCGCAAGTTTTGTTTGTTATTCTTTGTTGTTTAAAAAGTTTTTAAAAATCATTTTTATTTCTTATATTCTTATAATGGAAAACTTCTATTGGGGACATAAGCAGTGAACTTGAGCAGCTCAATAAATTCTATCATGTAAATCATAATCTCTAAAATCCATCTCTGATTATGTGACTTCTCTCTTGTGTTATGATCTTTTAGCCAATTTCTTAATCCATAAATGATTGTATAAGCCTTCATCAAGGTCTGCTGGTTCTATCTTTACTATGTCTTGGGTTTTTAATCCAATTCACAATCCAGATCACACCTGCTGCTTTGTAATATAATTTATATTGTGGACTACTAGCCCTCCTCTCTTTTTATCATCTTGTAGTATTTTGAAGCTTATTGTTGATTTTTTGCCATTCCATGTTTATCTATCTTTGCCACTCTTTCAATATTCTTACTTCTATAATAAAATATTTGGGCATCAATATAACAAAAATTATGCAAAGATGATTATCAAAAAGTATGGATAAGTATAATTGATGACCTACAAAGATGGGACGGACTGAAAATTTCATGGCTAGGCAGAATCTCTGCCATCAAAATGAATGTCTTACCAAAACTGACCTTTTTTTGTTTCAAATGCTGCAAATCAATATAGAAGGGTTATTTTAAAAAATAGCAGAAAACAACTTCATAAGGAATGGCAACTTCATAAGGAATGGAAAAAAGCGAAGAGTAAGGTTTAAAATAATGCAAGATGAGAAAAAGAGAGGAAGCTTCACAGTACCAAATATTATGCTATATCATCAAGCAGCAGCACTAGATTGGGTATCAGATTGGATTTTAAACCCAGATGAGAGGAATATTAAACTGGAAATTGCAAATACAAAAGAAGGAATTCACAACTACTTATGAATCAAGAAGTCATTAAAAGCTATTAAAAACAAGACAGCAATCATACAGTGAGAGATGGACGGCTGAGACAGTTTCAATGCAAAAACAGAATAAGCCCATCTACTTCACCATTGACATCTCCAATCAATGTCTATTGTAATGCAAGTACCAGTGGAAAAAATGATCACTTAACCTATGTTTATGTGAGAACACATGGAAGAATAAAATCTTGGCAAGATACACAAAGTGAAGGAAAGAATATTCAACGGTTGACATATCAAATGGCACCAAAATACAAATAGTAAAAGAAGGAGGTCATCTAAGACAGAAAACAGATTATGAACAATTGATCACAGGTGACCTACAACATCTATTAGGGAAAATATATTAAATACTATTGCAATATGAAACAGAACAAGTGAATGACTGTATGATCGAATGGATGAAAAATTTTGGAGAGAATATTTCAATTACCCAGTGGAAAACCTTACAGACAAAAGAAATCAAGTTTACTGAATCCCACACCCTATGGGAAAATTGGTGCAAAATGCTCTTTAGATGGTACATCACACCCAAAGAACTTGCAAAAACTAACAAGAGCTAAAATGCCAGATGTTGGAAATGCAACCAATTCAACATTTTATCACAGGTGGTGGTCCTGCAACAAAGCCAACAATATTGGATACAGATTCATGAAGAAATACAAAAAAATTAAGTTAACTTCCCAATGAATCCAAAAAATATGCTACAGAATATGTTGCTATCTAAAGTATCAAAAAATCATAATGAATTAGTTAAATACATAGTGACGGCAGCCACAGTGGCACTTGCATCAAAATAGAATGCTGAAATATGCCAATAATCAAGAATGGCTCTGGCCCTGGTTGTACAAATCACACAAAGGTTCCAGAATACTGTGCAGACAGACAGAAACCCCCAACATAATAAGAAATAGTTTGCATTTCATCTTCTTCAAATATGAACCCATATATCCATCCCTGGATGTGTTAGCTTTTCAGTTTCTCCCCAATGTCAAATGAAATTGCATCGGACTAATGAAAAATGAACAATGAAATATATATTCCTATTCTAAAGCATTAGATGATAAACAGTATTTTTGTAACTTTCTTCGACCGGCTCACATTTGAAATACTCAATTACATACTGCACATTAAAAAACCCTGCATTTTCTATACTATAGAATTTCAGTGTATACCCAAATTATGGGAGGCAATGAAATCGCTTTTTGTTAAAAAATCACATGTTGGATCCGATGTTGTTTACTAATTTATAAGGACAGACTGATGTACCCATCATATTGCCCTCCTCTAAAGCAGAGCTGTCAAAATGCAAACCCAACACACAATGCTGTTTACACTTGCACTGTCAGCAATAGGCATTCCAGATCTAATCAGGCTGTAAGCAAGCACCACATGGGCTGAATCTGGAAGTTCAAACAAAGTTCAGTAGGTTGCCTGAGCCAGACAAGCTCACAAAGTGAAGAACAACCAAAAACAAAAGAGAGGGACAAAACCAGAGATTTAAAGATCTGGAGTGTTGGAAATGAATTTTTTAAAAGGGAGAAAGAAGGCAAAAAAAACAAGAGACGAGAATCGATGGGGAGTGGGGGGGAGAGACGAGCGGGAGCATATGCACAAAAGTGTAAAGAAGGTGGTTTCATACCAACAAGAACACCAAATTTCATAAGGACAAATCTGATGAAGGGAACTTTGACTCTGAAAAGTTTATACCTGGAAATTTTGTTGGTCATCAAAGTGCTAGTGGGAGGGGACTCTTGGTCTTTCTTGTACAAACACAAGAAATAAGTGTAATATAAAAATATTAGTTAACAGCTAGATCAAAAGATCAGCAATATAGGACCAACAGTTACTAGAAGAACCATCAAATGCTAGAAGAGTTTTAAAATGCTTGTAAGAACTACCCAAGTCCCAGATTCAAATTATAGCTACATGGAGGGGAAGGACAGTTCCATCCAATCCATCTTTGGTGATTGCCTTATTTCTCAATAGAAACAAGGTGGTATCTTTTGCTTACATTTCATTCTGAGGAACAATAAGAACATTCTGAAAAATTAGGCTTACCACTTTTGTGCTTCATTGTACCTTGCAGTAATGTCCCTCAGTATTTGTCCTTGACTTTTAAGCTGTCCAAATCTGCACCAGTTTGTGCATGCATGTTCTTGTACACTCTTAATGGGAATTCTTATCTCTCCCCCCCAGTCCCCACATGCACATAAAATATTCCACACTACTAAAAGAAGTGTGTTTGGGCTTCTCACAGGATACCACTACTGGCACACATAGAAATCTGGAGACCAACGGGAGGAAATGGAATAATGGAGGGGGCAGTCTCCCCCACCCATTTTTCTAACAGAAACTTTGGAGAGTTCTGAAAAAAACCTGTGAAATATTTTCTTTTTGAATGAGTGAAATGATTTTTAAAACAAGGTGGACATGTTACAGACATATACCAGACACATTTCTGCACCTAGAAGAATATCCAACCTTAATGATGAGAGTATGAAGAGCTTTCATGACTTCAACTGTTAACAGGCCCATTATCCTTTTGACCTGTTATTCTTTTGACCTTTTCACCTCTCCCTCAAACCACTATGATGACTAAATCTGGGTAACTGGGTAACACAGCTTATTGTCTGATCTTGCAGGGTGGGAGATCAGAAGGAGATGGGACAGAAACTGCACCAAAGTCTAAGAGGAAAACTCTGACACCGATTCTCTAGAGTTTGCAAAACAACAGTGTTCAGCTTTAAAAGCAAGTTTTAAAAAAGCTTATTGTCTGTACATGCCCCACAAGGGCAACTGATTCTATAGGGCCACAACTCAAGAGGCCTTGATCTAATTTCTAAACAATTCAATCAACAAATTAGAAGGGGGTTCACACCCCCTATCCACAATGTGGCTGAACAGGAGCAGGTAGGGACTCAAAGTTGCTTACAGAAAAAGATCAGTGCTACAGTAAACCTGAGATCTAAACTTTAAAAAAAAAATCTTTTCCCCATTTCATAGAAAACTGTATTAAACGAATAAGAAAATAAAACTGATACAAAAGTAAGTACTGCCTGAATTATATACTTACTTTCTTATCAAACAGAAACTTATTACATTAACAACATAATTTAATTAGCAAAAAATCATTCTGCACAGCACATTCATTAAAAATTATATATGCTTTCATTTTTGACAAGGAAAGTAACCCTGTCCTAGAGTTGAAATTCTAGCCAGCTGAAAAGTGTAATGCAGGGGAAGTTGAAATCAACAGAAAGTGTGTTATTTTGACAAAAACAGTTAAAGCCCAGAAAAATTAGGCAAAATATTTCTTCTTCCTGCATTATCCAGGAACATTTCCCCAAATCATTAAATAGAAAAACTGAAAATCTGGGGAAGCTTTAGGGAAAAAAGAACTATAAGATATTTAAGAACATAAGAACATAAGAGAAGCCATGTTAGATCAGGCCAATGGCCCATCCAGTCCAACATTCTGTGTCACACAGCGGCCAAATATATATATATATATATAATACACACACACACACACACACTGTGGCTAATAGCCACTGATGGACCTCTGCTCCATATTTTTATCTAACCCCTTCTTGAAGGTGGCTATGCTTGTGGCCGCCACCACCTCCTGTGGCAGTGAATTCCACATGTTAATCACCCTTTGGGTGAAGAAGTACTTCCTTTTATCCGTTTTAACCTGTCTGCTCAGCAATTTCATCGACTGCCCACGAGTTCTTGTATTGTGAGAAAGGGAGAAAAGTACTTCTTTCTCTACTTTCTCCATCCCATGCATTATCTTGTAAACTTCTATCATGTCACCCCTCAGTCGACGTTTCTCCAAGCTAAAGAGCCCTAAGCGTTTCAACCTTTCTTCATAGGGAAGGTGTTCCAGCCCTTTAATCATTTTAGTTGCCCTTTTCTGAACTTTCTCCAATGCTATAATATCCTTTTTGAGGTGCGGCGACCAGAACTGCACACAGTACTCCAAATGAGACCGCACCATCGATTTATACAGAGGCATTATGATACTAGCTGATTTGTTTTCAATTCCCTTCCTAATAATTCCCAGCATGGCGTTGGCCTTTTTTATTGCAAACGCACACTGTCTTGACATTTTCAGTGAATTATCTACCATGACCCCAAGATCTCTCTCTTGGTCTGTCTCTGCCAGTTCACACCCCATCAACTTGTATTTGTAGCTGGGATTCTTGGCCCCAATGTGCATTACTTTGCACTTGGCCACATTGAACCGCATCTGCCACGTTGACGCCCACTCACCCAGCCTCAACAGATCCCTTTGGAGTTCCTCACAATCCTCTCTGGTTCTCACCACCCTGAACAATTTAGTGTCATCCGCAAATTTGGCCACTTCACTGCTCACTCCCAACTCTAAATCATTTATGAACAAGTTAAAGAGGATGGGACCCAGTACCGAGCCCTGCGGCACCCCACTGCTTACCGTCCTCCACTGCGAAGACTGCCCATTTATACTCACTCTCTGCTTCCTATTACTCAGCCAGTTTTTGATCCACAAGAGGACCTGTCCTTTTACTCCATGACTCTCAAGCTTTCTAAGGAGCCTTTGATGAGGAACTTTATCAAAAGCTTTCTGGAAGTCAAGGTAAACAACATCTATCGGGTCTCCTTTGTCCACATGTTTGTTCACCCCCTCAAAGAAATGTAACAGGTTAGTGAGGCAAGATCTTCCCTTGCAGAACCCATGCTGAGTCTTCCTCAATAACCCGTGTTCATCAATGTGCCTACTCATTCTGTCCTTGATATTTCTCTTGAGTAAGGTGCTACTCACTGAAAATGGATAGTATGTGCCAATCCAAGCCCGTAACTATGATGGGTCCCACAAGGTCCCAGTCCCACCACCTAAAGACCAAGGACAGGCCCTCCCTTTGTCCCCTGCTGCGCAGCAGATTCACCTGTGGGTGACCTCCTCCTAGGGCCCATGCAGCAGCAGGTGAGCCGGGGTCAGAGCCTGCCCAAGCCAGTGGGGGGAGGAGAACTGCTGGCCCACGTGCATCCACCACTCTCTGCTCTGGGACAGTGAAGCAGAACCTTGCTTCCACCTGCCCACCCCCGCACCCACCCACCAACAGCCTGGCCTGCAGCCCTCCCTGCCACTGTGGCCTTCCCTGCCTTGGTCCCTGCCAGCCCTGCGCCCACACATACCTCATAGCACTGCTGCAGCTTTGGAGCTGCTGCTGAGCCCTGGACAGCAGGGCCATGGGGCAGCAGTGGGAAAGTGCACCCAGCCCGGGTTCCCCCCTAGCACCCAGGGAGTCCCACTGAGAGCAGCAGAGCTAGGGGCAGAGGCACTGGAAGAAGCCCCTGAGTGGATTCCTGGTGGAGGTTCCTACCAGGCAGTGTGGCATTTGCAGGGAGGGCTTACTCCCAAGTAGACACCACAGTATCCTTGGTTCCTGGGGGATCTGGCTTCAGCACTGGCCCCCTAAAGGAAAAATCCTGCCTGTGCCTCCACCAAATTTGAAATCTTTATTACAGCCCTGTGTCAATCAACAGCAAGAGGTAATGATAATTCCTATGTATACTGCAGACATCTTTCATTCTAACAGTCAAGTGTGGCTGTCAAGCGCCGATATTTCTTAATAACCAGTTCTTTGTTTTAAATCAAAGTAGTTTTATTTTTAGAAACTCAGGAGCTGTACCAAGGACACTGGCTGTAAATAAGGAGGGAGCAGTAGAGTTGGTGACCTGCTCTTTCTCTAGGAAAAATATATTACAGAAATGAGCGCACTTGACATACTGACCCCCCCAAGCCTCCCTTCTGGGCTTTGAAGGATATTTAGCATAAAATTGTTTAATAAGCACTGGCGTTCTCACATTTGAACTAATCACCCACTTGTCGTGCGCTGTTGAGAAATGTTTCCATCTAATCAGAAAATACAATACACCCCACTTCAGTTTAGCATCTAAGATTTCTTTTACTTCATGGTGATTCTGATCTCCCACTGGAATAGGTTCTGGAGCTTTGGGTCTGGGGTGCCAAGGCGTCGCTCCAGGATCTTTTCAAAGTAAACTGCAATGAAAGATGGGATGTATCTTACTGAACAGTTTTGGTAATTCGACTTCTATGGTTACTTTACTGATCATGCGTTTAATACGGAACGGTCCAAAAAACTTGTATGCCAGCTTTTTAGAAGCTTGTGGTAGTGGCAAGTTCTTGGTAGACAGGAATACAGTATCTCCTACTTTAAAATCCCAAGCAGGAGTGGCATTCAGCTCACTTCCCTGGCCGTAATCTCTTGGCGGTGGCGGCTGAGGTTGCCCCCCTCTCAGCGCTGGAGGTTGCAGCGCCCGGTCTAGCTGCCTTCTTGCTTCTTGGGTCATAAAGGTGTTGTTTGCTCACATTTCTTCTCTGAGTTCTCTGGCCATCTCTGCCATCTCCAACCTCATCGTTTGTGGGAAGTCCCATGGGTCGGGGTTTTGCTCTTCCTCCTCGTCTGGGATAGGATCGGGACCTCGTCTTCTCGACCATCCTCTCCACTCGCCTCAGAGGTGCTTTGGTCACTGTCATCCCCCATCCATGTGCACAGGGGAGGTAGTGCTAAGATTGCCTCTCTCCGAGCAGGTGCTTTGTCCATCAGGCCCCAATCCGTTGAGTCACTGTATGTGCAGCGGAGACCCTAGCCCTGCCGGCCTCCTGGCGTCGAGTACGTGTCACGGAGGTTGTCTGGGGGCTGTGTCGGGTCCTTGATCATCGCCAATCGGTCGGTCTGGGTTGTCGGGGGCTTCTCTGTTATCTGGAGCTTTCTCCACCGTTGTGGTAGAAAGTTTCCAATTCAGTTACGTCACCAAAATGTCAAGCACCAATATTTCTCAATAACCAGTTCTTTATTTTAAATCAAAATAGTTTTATTAGAAACTCAGGAGCTGTACCAAGGACACAAGCCTTGGGAGTAATGACGTGCACACAGTTACACAGTTGCTATATGGGATATCATCAAAGGTTACCATACAGATGCATACTTGAGTCACGGGTTCAAAGGTTACTAAACTACTATTTTATTTCTAAGGAATTTTAGGCTATTGGAAACATCAAACATTCTCACACCAGTCTGGGAGAAGATAAGGGTTGTTTGTGTGAACCTGTGGGAAAGGCGACTTGAAGGTAATGCCAGCCAGGCTGTAGCATAAACATCCTAGGGCCAGATGGATTTGTTACTTGCCCACTGGCTGTAAATAAGGGGGGAGCAGTAAAGAGTTGGTGACCTGCTCTTTCTCTAGGAAAAATATATTACAGAAATGAGCGCTCTTGACAGTGGCCCAACTGGCAGATTTCTAAAACCATAGATCAGATCCACACTGACTGTAAACAAGTAGTTCTATAAATTTTGGGGGACCCCCGCCCCTCCTCGGTTCACAGAAAAACCTGAAGACTTCAAAAAATACATTTGGGGGTTTCAATCCCATCCAAAATACAAGTGTATTGTCTGCATACATGTAAACAATGGAGTTATCTACCTTCTGTGTCTTTTTGGATCCAAAAAGACACACCATCCAAAAAGGAAAAAGCCAGTACCGTCAGTATCCAGAAGCTGTTCTGGGCCCAGCCATAACAGCAGCGGACTAAAGGAATGACTCTAGGCCCAGCTTCAGAGTCCGGAAGCCATTCTGGGCCCAGAGCAAGAAACGCGAGAACAGCAGGAATGAAAGAGGAAATAGTGTGGGCAGTGAGATACAAAGGAAATTTAGGTGCATGCTGCAAATCCTTGCAGGTTCCCCACTGTGCAACCAGCTCCATAGAACTGGGCCCGCCTAATTACTAGAACCTTACAGAATTTCCCCAGAGAAAGGCTGCCAGGGGGAGGGAGGAGAAGAAAGTTGAGGGCCAAAGTAGTGCAGTAGTTACAGTGTCAGATTAGAATCAGGGAGACGCAGGTTCAAATCTTCCTTTGGGCAGAAAGGTGGAGTATACATGAAGTAAACAGATAAAGATTATTGGGGCTTTTAGGAAAGGGAAAGATGAAATATTGGGGGAGGGGGAAATGAGATGCCCCCCACAAATCCTTGCAGAACCCTCACTTGTATACAACATATTTTCAGAATATGTTCATATTCTGATTGTGGCTTATTTTGTCAACAATTAATGTGCTATAAGCAGTGTTTCTTCTAAGCTGAGTTAGCGTTAGCTAGCTCTACAGTTGCCAAGTCTAACTCAGATAATATCTGGGGACTTTGGGGGTGGGGCCAGAAGACTTTGGAGGTGGAGCCAGGAAACTTTCTCTATAATAAATAAAAACACAGCAGTGCAGTTCCCCTGAATACAGTCTTCATTTCCTCACCGAAGCAGCTGCAAATCATCTCTCTCTCTCTCTCTCTTTCTCTCTCACACACACACAAGCAAAAATAAAAGTTTGCAATCCCACACTCATGTGGTCCCACTGGGGCAATTTAGTCCTGAGCTGCTGAACTTCCAATAACACAGGGAAACCAAAGGTTCAAGTTTCCCCTTTACTATACAAATGACCTCTGAGAAGCTTGCACAACAAAGGGAGGGTCTGGACTGCTTTCACAGTTACTGGGAGCAGCCACGTTGTTCTGGCTACTGACCCCGCCCTCATTCAGCCTTAAAGACACAGACACACCATCCAAAAAGGAAGCCTCTGCAAGCTTTCTTCTGGCGTTCTGAAGGGAAAAGGCACATGGTAGCTGTGGGGGGTGAAGCTTCCCCCACTGACCAGCTGACTGGGGGCAGGAAGGAGCCTGGGCAAGCGGGAGAACCCCCGCTGGGACCTGGTGATTGGAAAGCCCAGCTAGCTCACAGATTTTTAGCCTCTAGCTCACAGATTTTTGTCTTTGCACAGGAAAATTTTTCATCACAAGACTCTGCAGCTTAGAGGGAACATTAGCTATAGATGTGTGATGAAAATAAAATGCTGAAGACTTCATTACTTTCAAAGTTATAAACTTTTAGTTCTAAATCCATATATGCTGCTTGTTTGCCCTCTCCCTTTCTAAAAAAAGATTCCAAACCAGAATTAAGCTAGCATTTGAGAGCCTGGTTTATAGTGGTTGTTCAGGTCATAATGGCAAACTATTATTTCTTGTGAAAGCAGACACCTTTAATCAGGTTGCTTCATGTAAGTCTTTCAGCTAAGTCCTTAAAGAATCACAAGACTACTTTGGGAGGGGGGTCCTTCAACAACTCTCCTATAATATTCTCAGTTGATAGCAAAAAGGAATTTAGGAGATGGTGTGAAAAGTCCATAAAGCCACCCAGGAACTTTCACACAACAATCAATCACGTGTCATTACTTCAGAACCATATCTAAACTAAAAACCAGTAGAATGAAATTCATCTTAAATTATCCTTACTTGAGTTTTGATGCTCCACATAATGACATTTTATCATCAATAATACTGTTCTTGGTCATTCAAAGGACTTTGTACAAATTATTTCAGAAAGAAAGCTGAAGAAGATCAAGAAGATCACAGGGGGAAAAAACATAATTACAGACTATTTTTTCCACTTGATTGGCTTTTGAAAATCATTCCCAGTAGCACATGACACCCTGCCCCATTAGCTAACCACAGAAATCTAGCGAGCTCTCTAAGCTAACAGCCCTCCCCATCCTTTCTCTCCCATCTAATTTTTTCCTCTTCCCATTTTGAAGGTAATGACTGTGTGTAGCATTATACTTTCTCTGGTGTTTTATAACATCGTTAGTTTCAGCCCATTTGCAAACTGTGAACCGAGTTACAGGAATATGAAACAGGGAGATCTGAATGCAAGCGAGAAGGAGAGATGGGAAATGAGTGTTGTACCTAGAAAGAGAAGGGGAAGAAGTGCCTGGAGGGTATTCCTGTTCAGGTAGTGCTTTATGGCAGATTTTTAAAACTAGACCCATTTCCCAATCACCTTACGCTGCTCCGCTCTCACATTCGTCTGCTCAGCAGGGCTTCCTTCTGATTTCACACCACCTGCCCCAGGGCTGCAGCAAGCATCGGCGTTTTCATGCAGCAAACAAAAACTGGTTTTTAGCCGTTTCTGTTTGCTGTGCCCTGGGGCAGGTAGTGTGAAATCGGAAGGAAGCCCCGCTGAGAAGACGAACGTGAGAGGGGGCATAAGGTGAGTGGGAAACTGGTTCTAGTTTATAAAGCTGGACAAAGAGGCAGGTTAGGGGTAGGTAAATTATTAGCTCAATACATGAGTCCTTTTTTTGAAAGAAAGGAAAGAGAAGGATGCGGAAAATAAGTGCACCTTCAGAAACCTATTTCTAAAACCCTCAATATCAGTGTAAATTGTTCTCAAAGCTCATATTCTATACCCGTCTCAGCCTCTGCACTTATAATCCACTTTGTGGGCTAAATCCCAGATGACACACTGAGCTAACGCCTCAGGAGTCTGGGAATTATGAATTACTGTCCTGTACAGATCGATCTAATGTCAACTCTGATTTATTTAATTAATCCTGAAGCATTCTTTGCCCCCCACCCCACCAGGCAAGTTAGGGTCATGCTAAAGAAGCACACCCATCGTGATCAGACAAATCAAAACAAAGACAGTTTAGCTACACCAAGAAGCCACAGAAACGTCAGAGAGGAGTTGAAAGTCATTAGTATGGCGACAACAGATCACCATGGAAACATGCAAGCCCAGCAGCAACTGCATCCTCAGAGCTCATTGCTGCTCTCTGAAACAAGTGAAGGGCAATTCCATGGAAAAGGAAAATAATCAGCAGCATCTGAAATCAACTAAATGAGATGTTGCCAACATTTCAACTTCTTCAGACAAAAACAAGGCTATGCTGAATAGAAGAATGGGGAGGAACATGGTGGACTGGAAGAAAAAGGAGGAAGAGGCTGGAAAGAAAGGGGAGGGGGAAAGCAAGCTACCCTTCAAAAAAGAGCAGCCAGGGAAAGAAAAATAATCAGAGAGAACAGTGTATGGTTCTTACTCCCTGTTAAGTAAACTGAAAGTTTTTCAGTGTATTTAATAATAAGGCAGATGAGAGAGAAGGATTTCCTTCCTCTTCCTGTGGGAGGCTTGTTGTAACTTTTTTGTTTGCTTTTGTGTATTTGGTTTGTGCTGCAGATGGTACACAAACCACTGCCAATAAATAAGTAAAACCCAAAAAAGTTAAAAAGAGAAGAAAATCTAAATTCTAATACCAACTGTGAGGTTTTAAAAGTTGAGAAGGTCTGGCTTGTATCACAGAAAGCACTGCCATGCTAGGATGGGCTGGCAGCTGTGCACACAAGTAGTCTGTTCTCATCCATCACTGTTCTGTCTACTCACAGAGAAAACCCACAGAGAGAGTGTCGTGAGTGGTGCATATCTGCGCACGTCTCGGCAAAAGCTCCCGGCGCTGGAGAATGATGTGCACTCCACCATGTCCCACTGGGTGCATTAGCAAAATTCGTTTGGTGCTGACTGAGTGAACACTGCCATGAAGGAGGGTGGGGGAAAATGAGCTCTAGCGATACGTGGCACCCTGTTAGAAATCCAGTTTCCTAAACCACATGAAGAATTTTCAAACCATCGGATGGACTCTCAATTTAATTTCTTATGTTCTCTCATCCCCTTTTAAAAACCAATACAGCACAAAAAAGATAGGGGAGCAGCAAATCTTTTAAAATACTCATATTAAAAGCTGCTGAATTCTGCCTGAGATCAGGGCTCTCACGTGGTTCAGACAACAGCTACGCAAGCAGACAGCAAGTCTCACTTCACCATCTAGTGGACAAAACCTTATATGACAATTGCTGCAAGGAATCTTCGCCTCCATTTTGTGCCTGACTCACAAGACTTGCTTCCTCTACGTATGCCTGCTTGGGAACAACTTCTTTCCCACCCTTCAAAAGGACCAACAGCTTTAGAGCATTTGTAATTGTCTGGTTTCAAAGAATGCATAGAATTATTTTTCACTGGGTTACTGCTGCTTCATACATTATGTATGCTGTAGGGGCAGGGGTCCCCAACCTGAGGCCTACAGGCTGCATGCAGCCCCCGAGCTTTTTCTGTGCAGCCCTCCAACCTGCTTGTTTGCCGCTATCACCCACAAGGCATTTTCCCTCAGATCCACACTGTTTTTCCAGCCTCAAGAGGCCCCATCTACCTCATCCTGTCCCTTTCTTGCAAAAACCCCCACAACAGCAACATCGTTTCTTCTGGTCTTTATAGTTCCTTCTGTCTGTCTCCTTTTGATTTTATACTCCATACTAGCATTTTGGCCTTTCTGGGTGCTTTGCTAGCCAGTAAAGCTCAGTTACCCATACCACTCGGCTTTTTTAACCCTCCCCCCCCCCCCGATACATTACCATGCTGAGGGCCATGTCCGTGTGTAGGGAAGATAAAGTTGCTGTATGAATGTGATGTCTGGCCCTGTGTTTTTCCAAAAAAAGGCAGGGAAAGGACAGTAAAATGGCTAGCATTTTTTTTTGCAACAGAGAAAGTATTTTGCATATTGAACATTTCTAGCAGCTCAACCCATTAAGGCTCCTCCAAGGGGCTTCAAGGTTACTGATGAGGTTGATGCTGCAGGCAAAAGCATTTTTCCTTCCTCAACAAGAGCTGGTTGCTCTGACATCTTGCCTTGCTTGCTTTTGCCTCTCCTCCCCTCCCCACTTCAGCGAGAAGTCTTCTCATGCATTTGCGATTGCGGGAGATGGTGGATGGTCCCTTGGGTTGAGAGGGAAGGGGTACTCTCTTAGCAGAGAAGCTTATACAGTTCCCCTTCCCACATCTTCCTCCAGCCAAGTTCCCCTCTCCCAAGTTGCCATTTTGCTTCTCATGATTGAGGCCTTGGCTGGCAGGCTATGATGGGTATGTGTATCCTGCACATAATTTGAAGCCAACTTAATGGCATATCCTCTGCTCCAGGCAGGCAGGAGGCTGCCCTTTCATTCGCTCTTTCTCTTTACCTGCCCTTTTTTTGAGGGCCCTGTTTTTTTAAAGTATTAGCACGTGTATATTTAGACCTCAAGATAGGGTGTTTATTAAGAAATAAATACCATAGTATTCAATGTACTTAGGATTGCAACTCTGCCATCAAGTAGGTCAGATTAGGGTTGCCAATCCCCAGGTGGGGGCAGGGGATCCCCCGGTTTGGAGGCCCTCCCCCCGCTTCAGAGTCGTCAGAAAGCAGGGGGAGGGGAGGGAAATGTCTGCTGGGAACTCTGTTATTCCCTAGTGAGATTTATTCCCATAGAAAATCATGGAGAATTGATCCGCAGGTATCTGGGACTCTGGGGGCCCTGTTTTTTGAGGTAGAGGCACCAAATTTTCAGTATAGCATCTAGTGCCTCCCCTGCAAAATACCCCCCAAATTTCAAAAAGATTGGACAAGGGGGTCCAATTCTATGAGCCCCAAAAGAAGGTGCCCCTATCCTTCATTATTTCCTATGGAAGGAAGGAATTGAAAAGGTGTGCTGTCCCTTTAAATGTGATGGCCAGAACTCCCTTTGGAGTTCAATTATACTTGTCACAGCCTTGATCTTGGCTCCACCCCTAATGTCTCCTGGCTCCACCCCCAAAGTCCCCAGATATTTCTTGAATTGGAATTGGCAACCCTAGGTCAGATTCATAATCCTTTTTTTTTTAATTCTTCTTAGAAAATCGCACTGACTAAGTAAGCATGTGAAGCTAGATAAAAGGATTCCACAGTAAAATAGTGTTCCAAAACAGAACGCATTTTTTCACTGACCCTCTACATGTTTACTTTTAATTTGAACAGGTAGGTAAATAATCGTCCTACATTTTGATTTAAGATGTGGCCCTCTTTAGGCACTGGGTGCTCTAATGCGAATCCCCATATGCCAGACGGTTGGGGGTCCCTGCTGTAGAGAATGCTGGACAGCCTGCAGCTCCCCATTGTGTGAGTTCATAGCACTTATTTTCCTGAGTGTGTGTGAAGTAGTCTAAAAGCAGATTTAATCTGGATTTCATGTAGGTCAATCACAGCCTCTGTGTAAGTAACAGACCAAATAAAACATCTGGATAAGGCTAGAGAATATATCAGATTGAGGTAACCATTTTGTCTTTAGTTTTGTTTTGTTTTCATTTTGATTCACATGCCCTGTATTCTGTAGCAAAATTTAATAGGCATCAGAAATGCAACATTTTTACCTAAAGGAGTACAAAGTTAGACAAAGAGGGAAGATTATAAATAGGGAAATTATGAACAGGGAAGGATTGTGGAGGTGTTGCTGGTGTGACAAAAATGTGTCACTTCAGGGGAAAACTCAGAAATGATGCCACACTTCTTTAGGAATCACCAGAAACTGTTGAACCATGTTTTTTTTCCTATTTTCCCCTAGAGCAGCAGGAAGCAGGAGATCTCCCCCAAGAAGATAACTGGCAAACCTAATTATGAGGTTTCACAGAACCATACGGCATTTTCTTCTTCTCTCCCTCTGACTATTTACTGTATCAGAGTCTCCTGGTGAATCATAATGACCGTGATAGGTCTACACATAATTTTACTCCAAAAAGATTTCCTTCTAAAATCTCAGACAGCTGCTTCTGTGGACACACAGAGACTCAATAATGGTCACTGGCCTACCTAAAGACATAGCTCCCTGCTTGGTTTACTGGTTGCATAGGTAGTTGTGCCCCCCTCTTACAGATGGGGAGAAATATTTGCTTAGTTTGCCGAAAAGGCAGCCATTGCAGAAAGGATGAAAACCCTTAGCCTGTAGGGACATTCCTAGGCTTGTCTTGATTATATTTCAGGTAATGTGCAAGAATATTCCCCTCTCTTTAATAGAAGGTCCCATAGACAACTGTGTGTTTTACAAATGGTAAAGGCAGGCCACCAGTAAAACTTATAAAATTGTATAAATACTGATGGTTAGCTATAAAAATGGAATTAATTAATGCTAAAGTAACCACAATAAAATTGCAAATAAGAAGGCCACTGTGCACTCAAAAATGCGCTAGCTGAACTAAGCAGAAGCAGTCCTGGTGGTCATGTTAGAAGAGAAAACCTTAGACTTGCAGAGCAATAGCCACAGGCCTCCCTTGATTTATATTACAGGGATTATATATCTAGTTATCAGTGTTGCACAAGAGGAAGAGCTATAAGAGGATAAGTATTTTGTTTTAAGCACGGTTGTACATCATATTTTTCTTTGTGAGAGGTGCTCATGTTGGACATTTCAAACTCATTTAAATTGCTGTGCATTCTTTATTTTGAATTTTTTAAAGAAGTGTGAGGGACTGCGTGGTAGTTAAGCTTAAGAAAGATCCACCGACTGCCCTAATCCATTCATAAAGTGTTGATTTTAGATTAAATCAAATCAATTGACTATTATTTTGTTGTTAATCTGGAGCAACTCAAGGCAAGCATTCATAACTGCAGCCTACCAAATCTTGACTCTCTGATCTCCTTCTGGGCTCATGTGAGACTCATAAACAGGCTCACATGTTCTTATAGAATAAGGAATTCCACAGTGAATGCTTTTCAGTGATTTTAGAGGAACTCTCTTATACGTGCTCAAGAAGATCAATATTAAATCAATCCAAGAGTCTTGAAAAGAGCTGCAACTATAGCAGATGAAATTGGTACTACTTCTCTGACTAGCAAGACCATTCTATTTTTGCATTGCTATTAAATACCTATTTTTAGTTATTGTATGGGCTGCTTGAGATGCTTAAAAATAATAACTCAAATATTAACCAACATCCACAAAGACATCCATACAATCATAGTAAAAGCTGGGAAAGTACATGTCATCAGTGTTTACAAACCTTCCGCAGATTCATGTCCTACTTTATATGCTGGTGGCTTTAACAGACACCATGGAAACTGGAGATATGTGGATAACAATAAGGATGGTGGAGGTACCTGTCAACTGAGCTGAAGAACATGACTTGCATCCAGGCCTTGAATTCAGCAGGAGCTCACAGGAGTGCAGTTCCTGAACGTTTCTGAGGGTTCCCCCTCCTCCTTCTCACCTTGCCCACTGAATAGTAGGCGCAGCTGCATAACAATCCCTGGATGAGCTCCACCACCTATTTTTCTACAAAATGACCACTGCTTGCATCACTTTTTCAACACTAAAGACAGAGGCACCTTCAGAGCAGTGGCATGGAATAAAAAGTCTGTTGTGTATGTGGACTAATGTGTATGTTATTAGTAGTGTTCCTGCCTGGCTCATTGAAACCTTGAGGACCGAGCTTGGGGACTCAGGAACAATGGGCAGTAGGATACAAATTCTTGCTGCCCTGCTCCAATCATGAGCCCCCTGCTGGTTTGAATGATCCAATGGCGTCCTAGTGCAGGAACCTTTAAGTGTATATAGTTGGCCCCGTTGGCTCAGTTCATCAGTCTTTTGAGTTCAGCCATTACCATGCTGTACTTAATAAAGGAGCTATAATCACTACATCAGCGTCTTCTTCTTGGATTGAACCCACTATATTATAGAGTCCAACCCTGATTTAACATTTGTTTCATCTGCCTGGAGTAATCAGTCTTGCCTATACCCAGACATGTTCTTGAGGCTTTCCCACACAGTCAGCTTCAACTTGTAATCCTCAAGCTAGGAATCCGAATATCAGTTATCAGGACTTTTCCAAGAACACGCTGGAACTTTAAGAGGTTGAACTGGAAAAGTTTCAGGAAAGATCTGGATAGGTGTCTTGGATGGGTCCTTCCAACACATAACAACTGCTGGCAAATCATTGGAGCGGGCATATCTATGGCCAAAAGGCACATTCTTCAAAGATATCGGAAAGAATGTATTCCAGGCTGGAGTGATCAGGGCAAGAGGGTGCATCAAAATTTCCTCATCAGCAAAGATCCAGAAGTAGCAGATGAACTACTCCATGAACTCGACACTGCATGTAGTCTAAAATGGACTGAAGCAATTATGAATTCGGATTCCAATCCAATTTTTTCTAGTTTAAAAGAGCAAACAATGGCATAATCGCACCAAATCCTGAAATTATCCAGATGAATAATTTCACTTTGTAAGTATTCATATTTTTCCTGATTGCAACAGAATGAACACCAGGCATATATAACTATGTAATATAGAACACCCTCAGCCCTTCTATGATTTTCTACCAGAACCAGAAATATATTCTTTAACATTCTTCTAAGCACTCATTTAACAGGAAATAAGAAGAAAGTTGGAATGATGGGCAATAATCTCGTTTAACCTTAGCAACAATCCATCAATACACCTAATTCTTAACGTGGCCCTATCTTGGTATACTTGAGCCATGAACAGACAATACAGATATTTCTCCAATCTTGAGAGAAGTCCCAAGTTTGCAGAGAAATCCGAAATATGAGGGGGCAGGGATTGGTGAGAAAAGCATGATAAAAATATGCTAAATAATAATAAATAATAGAAACAGTGCTTGTACTAGGATTATCAAGTCCTCTCACCAGTCCGGTGGTGGGATCTGGGGGGGGGGGGCATTCTAGGGGTGGGCAGGGACATTGTGCAACATCCCCAATGCAATGATGTCACCTGGACATGACATCATTGCTTTGGGGATGTTGCACAAAGGATGCTCTGGTTTTGGGGCAAACTCTATGGTTAAACTGGGCTTAAACCATAGAGTTTGCCCATAAACCAGAGCATTCCCCATGTATCTATGTGATGTCATGGCAATGTCCCTGTTTAGGGAAGGGCTTTCCCCTGCTGGGCAGCTGGTCCTTAGTGGGAAGCAGCCCCCCAAAACCAGGGGATCTCCCACTGGAACCTGGGGCTGGCAACCCTAGCCTGTACCTTTAAGAAAAGAATGTGCTCTCAGTGATCATGGTGGTGTTTGCTACACAACCATAACATATTGACAACCTCGAAACCTTCATTTTTCTCAGAAAAGGCTAGGCAAGGAGGCAGGACCTTTTCCAGGTCTGTTGGCCTTCCAGTCCATCCCTACTCCACTCCTTTCTGCCCTGGAGGGAGGACGCATTGGGGTCAGGCTAGCAACAACCACCAGCTTGCTACCATGCAATTTGCACAACTCACATAGATGCACTAGTGGTTACTGGATGACTTAACACCACACAACATGTTTGGACAGCCTTCATACAACTTATGTAACTTGTCTGGGTCCAACAATAGCTACCACTTAAGATGCCTAAGTAACTTGCTACCACACAACTTTTGCTATTTGACCAGACTTTTCCCAAGAAGAGGCTGCTGGGGAAAAGGAAGGAAAGCTGTTGTGTAGTGGGTCTGGAAGCCAGGTTCAAATCCCTACTCTGGCCCCTCCCCACCGAGCAAGTTTTCACAGCAATCTAATCTACTTCACAAGTTTGTTGTGAGGAAAAAATGGAAAAAAATCATAGAATCATACAGTTGGAAGGGATCTCCAGGGTCATCTAGTCCAACCCCCTGCACAATGCAGGAAACTCACAAATACATCCCCCTAAACTCACAGGATCTTCATTGCTGTCAGATGGCCATCCAGTCTGTGTTTAAAAACCTCCAAAGAAGGAGAGCCCACCACCTCCTGAGGAAGCCTGTTTCACTGAGGAACCGCTCTAATGGTCAGGAAGTTCTTCCTAATGTTGAGTTAGAAACTCTTTTGATTTAATTTCAACCCATTGGTTCTGGTCCTACCTTCTGGGGCCACAGAAAACAACTCCGCACCATCCTCTATATGACAGCCCTTCAAGTACTTGAAGATGGTGATCATATCATCTCTCAGCCGCCTACTCTCCAAGCTAAACATGCCCAGCTCCTTCAACCTTTCTTCATAGGACTTGGTCTCCAGATCCCTCACCATCTTCGTCGCCCTCCTCTGGACCAGTTTGTCTATATCCTTCTTAAAATGTGGTGCCCAAAACTGAACACAATACTCCAAGTGAGGCCTTACCAGAGCAGACTAAAGCAATACCATCACTTCACGTAATCTGGACACTATACTTCTGTTGATACAGCCCAAAATTGCATTTGCCTTTTTAGCCTCCACATCACACTGTTGACTCATGTTCAGCGTATGGTCCACTAAGACCCCGAGATCCTTTTCGCACATACTGCTGCTAAGACAAGCCTCCCCCACCCTATCACCATGCATTGGATTTTTCCTACATAAATGCAAAACTTTACATTTATCCCTGTTAAAATTCATTTTATTGGTTTTAGCCCAGTTTTCCAGCCTGTCAAGGTCATCCTGCATCCTGTTTCTGTCTTCTACTGTATTTGCAACCCCTCCCAATTGGAACCTGAAAAAGGTTGAAATAATTAGGCTTTTGGTCCCCACTGGGGAGAAAGGTGGGATATAAGGCAAATAGATAATAAATGAAGCTGAAGACTGAGGAAGCAGATAAAAGAAAGGTTGGTTGATGGATGGGAAGGAAAGGGAGAAGATGGAGGCTCACAGGAGGATAGAAAGAAGAAACAGTATGAGGAAGGGGGAAATGAAATGACCCTCACAACCCCTTTCAGGTTCCCCACTTATATTTCTAATTCTTAATATGGCCCTTTCAGGTTCCCTACTTATCTATATATCTAATTTTTAATGTGGCCCTATCTATGGATACCTCAATCCAGAGCCATAAACAGGCAAGACAGATATTTCTACAAACCTTGGGAAATCTGTACTCTCTCTTTCTGTGTATGTGTATGTATGTAAAAACACAAAATAATAGGAGCACCTGTACCTTTAAGAAATGGATGATCTCAGTGGCCATGGTGGGGTCTGCTAGTTAACCACAACAATACTGCCAGCCTTCCAAACTTGATTTCATTCAGAAAAATGCAGGGGGGCAGAGCCCTTTCCAGGATTATTTTGGCATCCTTGTCCATCACAACTTCCCTTTCTCTTGCCCTAGAGGAAGGACTTATTGAGACAAGGCCAGAAATTCACCTAGATGCTGTAGAGGCTACTGGATGACATGACGCCACACAACTTACTTGGTTCCTGCATCAACCTCTGTAAAACCTGCATGACTCAGCTAGGTCTGGTAATGGCCAACACACAACTCACTTGAGTGATTTGCTACTACACAACTTTTGTTACCTGGCTGGACTTTCCCCAGATAGACGGAAGGAGTGAAAAGCCTGAAGACAGTATGGTGTGGTGGTCAGAGTGTCACTCTAAAATCTTGGAGATCCAGCTTAAAATCCCCACTGCTATGGAAGCTCACTGGGTGACCTTGGGAGTCAGACATTCTCAGCCTAACCTACCTCACTAGAAAGGAGAGTAATGTGGAGGGGCGGTGGCTCAGTGGTAGAGCATCTGCTTGGTAAGCAGAAGGTCCCAGGTTCAATCCCCGGCATATCCAACTAAAAAGGGTCCAGGCAAGTAGGTGTGAAAAACCTCAGCTTGAAACCCTGGAGAGCCGCTGCCAGTCTGAGTAGACAATACTGACTTTGATGGACCGAAGGTCTGATTCAGTAGAAGGCAGCTTCATATGTTCAATGTAAGCAGCTTTTGGTCCTCAGTAGGGAGAAGGTGGGGTATAAATGAAATAAATAATGAAGAGTTAGGGCAGATAAAAGAATGGTTGGTTGGCAAATGGGAAGTAAAGCAGGAGATGGGGGGAAGGGAGAGGATATGGGGCACCTAGGAGGAAATAACTTGGGAAGGGGATACAGAGGAAATAACTTGGGAAGGGGATACAGAGGAAATAACTTGGGAAGGGGATACAGAGGAAATAACTTGGGAAGGGGATACAGTCAAGTGACTGCTGCAACTCATTCTGGGTTCCTATTTTGTATATAATCAAAACTAACAAAGGGAAAAACAGGTTTCCTACCTGTAACTGATGATCTTCGAGTAGTCATCTGTGCAGTCACACTGATGGGATATAGGTGCCCGCGCCGATCACGATCGGTAACTTAAAAAGCTGCGGATTTCCGCACCCCAGGCCCAGTGCGCATGCGCAGAAGCCCCACCGAGCATGCCCACTGGGACCGGAGCGGACATCCCGCCAGTTCCTTCTGACCGCTGCATGATCCACAGATGGACCGGCAGCAGAGGGGAAGGAGGGCGGATAGTGTGACTGCACAGATGACCACTCGAAGATCATCAGTTACAGGTAGGAAACCTGTTTATCTTCTTTGTGGTCTCTGTGCATCACACTGATGGGAGACTAGCAAGCTAACATCCTACCTGGAGGAGGGTGCAATGGTCCATCACAAAGGAAGAGACTGCAGCACAGCCCAGCCAACCAATGAGCCTCGATGCCACCGAAGGTCCAATGCATAGTGTCTCACGAAGGTATGCGGGGAGGACCACGTGGCAGCCTTGCAAATGTCCCTCAGCGGCACTCCCTTCATGAACGCTGTGGAGGTCGCCATAGCTCTGGTAGAGTGAGCTCTGATCGGCCCCGGAAGAGGCTTCTTGTTCAACAAATAGCAGAGCTTGATGGTCTCTGTGATCCATTTCGAGATTCTCTGGGCCAAAACCCTATTACCCCGTGATGATGGGGCGTAAGAAACAAAAAGTCTGGGGTCCTTGCGATCAGGACTGACCCGTTTCAGGTAAAAGGACAGAGCTCGCTTTACATCTAGCACATGGAACCTTCGTTCCGAGTCCGTGCTAGGGTTAGGAAAATACACTGGTAGGTAAATCTCAGTGTTCAAATGAAATGAGGAAATCACCTTCGGCAGAAACATGATATCTGGCCGTAGCCAGACCCCCTCTGTGCAGAAGCGCAGGTATGGGCCATCACAGCGTAGTGCTGCCAACTTACCCACCCTACGTGCAGATGTTATAGCTAGTAGGAAGGCTGTTTTCCAAGTTAGTAGCTGGAGGGAGCATGTCGCCATCGGCTCAAAGGGTTTCCCAGACAGCGCATGCAGAACCCCCGGGAGGTCCCACGCGGGAGCTGGATGCCGTGTTGCTGGATAAAGTCTAGCGAGACCACGTAGAAACCTCTTAGCATCCGGGTGTGTAAAGACCGAGTGCCTGTCGATCTGTGCATGGTTAGCCGAGATGGCTGCCAAGTACACCCTGAGAGAGGATACCGCCAGACCTTTGTCTAGCAGGGCTAACAGGAAGTCTAGAATTATAGAAAGACCTGCCCTTTTTGGATCCACCGAGGTGGAGGAGGTAAAGTTCACGAATCTGGACCACTTGTATTCGTACGACCTCCGCGTAGATGGCTTCCGACAGTTCAGGATAACCTGTTGTGCCCTTGCCGATAGTGCCCTTACTCCAACTTCCACGCCGTCAGTTTCAAATTCGGTATGTCGTGGTGCATCACCTGTCCCTGGTGGGACAGAAGGAGATCTGGAGCCATGGGAAACTGGTGGAAGACTCCACTGGACAGTCTTAGGATTGGAGCAAACCACTGTTGTCTGGGCCACCAGGGGGTAATGAGGATCCCTCTCGGACACTCGCTGTAAATTTTGTGGGTCACCTTGGTGATTAATGGAATGGGAGGGAACAGGTATAAGTGTTGTTGATACCAAGGGAATAGCAACCCGTCCCCCAGCGACCTCGGATCCACTCCTCCCCTGCAACAAAACTTCTCGCACTTTGAGTTGCTGCGTGTTGCGAATACATCCACCTCTGGCGTCCCCCACATCTGGAACACCGGTTGAAGAAACTTCCAGTTTATCTCCCATTCGTGGAGAATGGCACCACCTCGACTGAGGAAGTCCGCGCATGCATTGAGATTGCCTGGGAGGTGTGTTGCAGACAGTGTCTTATTTGTTTCCCTGCATATCTCCCATATGCGCAGTGCTAACAGGCAAAGCTTCTGGGACACCGTGCCGCCCTGCCTGTTTATGTAGGCTAACGCGGTAGTATTGTCCGTTAAGACTGCCACCGTTCTGTTGGCAATCAGTCTGCGAAAGGACAGAACGGCATGATGGATAGCCAATAGTTCCAGGAAGTTTATGTGGAACTGCACGTGACACGGCGGCCACTTGCCTCCCACGCACATCCCGTTCATATGGGCCCCCCATCCCCATAGGGAGGCATCTGTGGTTATGGACAGATTGGGGTTCCTTCTGTGGAAGGGCGCTCCCTCTAGGAGATGTCGTCTCTGTTTCCACCACCCCAAAGTGGAAAGAACTGGTACTGGAAGGATCATTTTGCGTGACGGAGGATCCCTCTGGCAGTGGAAATGTCTGAGGAACCATAACTGAAGCATCCTCATGTGGAACCTGGCGAACATTAGAACTGCCGTGGTAGAAGCCATCAGCCCCAGTAGGAGTTGGACTTGCAGTGCCGTGACTGTCGAACTGTGGAGAAAGTACTGCACAAGGGAAATAATGTCTTCCGCCCTCTTTGGTGGTAAGAACGCCCTGCACACCCGAGTGTCCAGTATCGCACCAATAAACTGTACCCTCTGTGAGGGTTGTAGGCAGGACTTCTGTCTGTTGACCTGTAGTCCCAGTTCCTGTAGGAGGGTCAGAGTGGTATTGATGTGTTGGATCAGACGCTGTTTTGAATCTGCTACTAGAAGCAAGTCGTCTATATATGGAAAGACATTGATCCTTTGTAGTCTCAGATGCGCTGCCACAACGACCATCGTCTTTGTGAAGACTCTTGGAGCCGTCGAGAGGCCAAAGGGCAGAGCCCGATACTGATAATGAGATCTTCCTATGGTGAACCTAAGGAACCTTCGATGTGCTGGGTGCATGCTGATATGAAAGTAGGCGTCCTGCAGGTCCAATGTGGCCATCCAGTCTCCCTTGTTGAGAAGGGGGAGGATGTTCGGCAGGGAGGTCATTCTGAACTTGTGGTGGAAAATGAAGAGATTCAGGGCTCTGAGGTCCATGATGGGTCGAAGACCTCCGTCGCATTTGGGAATTATGAAGTAACAGGAATAGAACCCCTGTTTCTCTTGGTGTGCCGGAACTGGTTCTATTGTGTTCTTGCGGAGGAGTGATTGAACCTCTTCCATTAGAGTTGGGGAAGGGGTAGTATGGATGAAAGTCGGCACTGTAGGGTTTTGAAAGAACTCTATCTGATATCCCGATTGTATTATGGACAGGACCCACCTGTCTGTTGTTATATTGGACCATGCCTGCAAATAGGGGTAAAGTCTGGTGTGGTCCGAAGAAGAAGAATGGGGGGGGGGAAGGGCAGGGGAGAACACAGTCAAAGGCCCTGTTTGGGCGGGCGGTTACCCTTCTGGCGTGAGGATTGGGACGAAGCTGGAGAATATTTAGACTTCGCAGTGTATGGAGGCTTAGTAAAGGATGTTGTGCTTTTGGGCCTCCATTGCTGTTCGCTCTGCTGCTTCTGGAACGGTTTCTTGTTCCACGGTTTAGTCCAGGATCTCTTGCTCTGAGATTTGGATGAAGCAGATACTCCCAGGTTTCTGGACGTTCTGATACTTTTGTCCATTTCCTGTAATACAGAGTCGGTATTGGCGCTGAAGAGGCCATTACCATCGAAAGGAAGGTCTTCAATGTATGTCTGCGTATCAGGTTGTAACGCAGTGGACCTTAGCCAGAAATGACGTCTGAGAGTAATAGCCGTAGAGATAGTCTTTGCCCCAATGTCCCCAGAATGCTTCGCTGAATTTAGTTGTTGCTTTGCCAATGCCATGCCTTCCCTTTGTACTTTCTTTATCGCACTCTTGGCCTGTTCTGGAAGAGTGGGTAAGATACTCGACAATTGGTCCCATAAAGCGTACTGGTAGCGCCCCATACACGCCGAATAGTTTGCTACCTTCACCCCTAGTGAACCTGCTGTATAGAACGTCTGCCTAAGTTGTCGAGTTTCTTCCCTTCTTTGTCAGGGGGAGAAGTGTGCGTTTTCCTTGCCTTGGATGAGGAGGCAACCACGACCGAATTTGGCTTGGGGTGGTTGAATAAGAACTCAGCTGTAGACTCTTGAATTCTATACATATGGTCAAGCCTGCGGGAGGATATCGGTGTCGATGCAGGCTTGTCCCAAGATGACTTGGCCGTGTGTAGCATCACTGTGGTTAGGGGTAGTGCAATGGCAGTCGAAGTGTCCATCTGTACGATGTCAAAGACACTATCGGTGACTACAGGTTGCGGTTGAACTGTAGGCAGGGATAAGGTCTGGGCCATACGTCTTACAAGGTCTCCGTAGGATTTGAGGTCTTCAGACGGAGATATGGGTTACTCCTCTCCCACTTTCTGTGGGGGTGATGGTTCCTCCGGAGATGACGGAGCGCCTTGATCCTCCGGCATCGACCCTTCCTCCGATCTGGACGAACCTTCTGGAGATTCAGTATGCTCAGACAGAGGTTGAGGAGTAGCAGGAGCCTTGGGCGGCTCAGGAGTCACTACCCTCACTTTGGTCGTGGAGAGGCCTTCTGTCTGTCGGATGATTCGACATCGGGAGGTCTTGACATCGATGCCGATGGGGCATGCTTCGGAGTCCTGTAAGATGTTCGAGATCTGGCCGAAGCTTCTGACTGCTGGTCCCATTCCATTTGTCTCGGCGGAAGCCAAGGAAATATCGATGGCATCGGGTATGAGCCGTATAAGTACTGCCATTGCCGCTGGTCCCAGGGGAATGGAGGCGGTGGCCTTCGGAGTGGGGATCTTTTCTTTGGACGAAGTCTAGGCGAGCTGCCGTCTTCAGATTCCCGCGACCAACGCAGACGTTGAGGGCTCTTAGATGGTTCGTGCCGAAGGCTGCAAGAGCGATCCCGGCCAAGGCTTCGAGATCGATGTCATGAGGAGGACCGCCATCGATGCAAACTACGAGATCGACCCCGGTGAGGGCTAGCTCGGTCGATCCTAGTCGGGGTTCTGGTTCGAGGGGATGGAGTCCCAGCTTGAAGCAGTTCCAACGGACTGTCCTCCACTGTCGAGCGCTGAGTGAGCTCAATGTCACGGTCCGAGTCGGATGATATGGCGATCTGAGTCGACATTGATGTCAACGTCGGAGGGCTTAGCCGACAGCTTGGAGACGCAAAGAGCTTCAGTGGTGGTACAACCCCAGCCGTCGGGTCCGATGGTGACGTGGGAGCAGAACGCACTGCGTGCTTAGGCTTATCTGCCTTCTTCTTCTTCGCCTCCGAGTGGGTTCCCTTCTCTTCCCTAGGCCGCTTTGCAGGCATGGAAGAGTCCGACTTAGATGCCGAGTCCGTTCTTTTTGTAGGGCGATCGGCGTCGGTAAGGGGTCTGTCGGTATCGACCGACTCCGATGTCGAAGGCTTGTGCGTCGCCGCCATTTTCTTAGGCGATAGCGCTTTCTCCATCAACGCGGCCGCTAAGCGGGCTGCTCGATTCTTCTTTGTCTGCCTTGAAAATTTCACGCAATGCGCGCACGAGTCCGGTCTATGAGACTCTCCCAGGCAGAATAAACACAGAGTGTGTCCGTCCGGAGGGGCGATCTTGCTTCCGCACTCTGCACACCTCCGGAAAAATTCCCACCGCTTTTCCATGTGGTATGGGGGGGGGGTAAGGGGACTGGGAAGGGAAAGGAAGAGGCACTAAGCAATTCCGCACCTCAACTTCCTCAAAAAATAGCGAAAAGTTGAAATGAAAGTCTCTAGTCTGGAAATCCACAATCCTATGTAAAGATTTAGGAAAGTTCACCGACCGTTGCCAATGATCGACTGATCCAAGCGGCGGTCAGAAGAGAACTGGCGGGATGTCCGCTCCGGTCCCAGTGGGCATGCTCGGTGGGGCTTCTGCGCATGCGCACTGGGCCTGGGGCGCGGAAATCCGCAGCTTTTTAAGTTACCGATCGTGATCGGCGCGGGCGCCTATATCCCATCAGTGTGATGCACAGAGACCACGAAGAAGATACTGAACTCAGCCATTATAGATTTATACACTGCCTCTCTCAAAGCTCAAGTGGGCTTATACATATGGCTTTGAAACCATATAAAAATCCACCTTAAAACTGCAGTTACAGTGATCACTGGGGCCGGGGGAAGATTACCTAAAATATAGAAATCCCAGCAGCCCACAAAACATATAAATCTCTGACTTCTGTGATTAATATGGGCCACTGCAGCTAAAGGAATGGAGGTGTGCACATATTGCATTAGCAGTGTGACCTACAATAGACCTTAACTGTGCAACTTAGAAGAAGGTCCCTAGATTTTTTTTTTCCAGAGCAGACTTAGGGTTGCCAGGTCCTGTCTGGCTCTGGGTGGGGGATGATCCTCATGCATATGATATGCCCAGCCCAGTGACATCACCTGGAAGTGACATAATTGCTCCGGGACACTCTGGCAATTTTGGTAAAAATTCTATGGCACCACAGAGTTTTTACCCAAATTGCTGGAGTGTCCCCCACGTGATGTGCCTGGCGTGTTGATGACATTTCTGGGACACATCATTGCACTGGGCACGTCATGCATGACTGAGCTCTTTATGGGCAGGGATCCTCCCCCAGGGCCAGCTCCAGGCCAGAAAGTCGGGGGCCCCCAAACTGGGGGAAACGCTGCCCCCAGTGGGAGGCTTTGAACCCTAAGCAGGCTTGGGGGTGGTCCATCCTCAGACTTGCTTGCCAGTTTGTTACTATTCTTGTTTATTTCAGCTCAGCCCCATTCATGTTTTCTTATCGTTTAAAGCACAGCACCATGCAGGATAATAACCCACATGAACGTGCTCTCAAATAATAGCAAACAAGTAAAGGTAAGTTCATCTTTTCAGACCAAAAGGGAAGTAAGGTTGCTCAATAGCAAGCTTATTCACTCAGCAGTAGCCTCATACTGAGATTGCAAATAATAGTACAGCCCTTGGAAAGGATAATGGAGGAGGCAGTTTCTATGTACAGAAACTTCCTGGAAGGGAGCATTAGAAAAGGATTTTCCTTTTCAGTTGTGCACATAGTGCACCATTTCTGTGTGGCCAATCTGCTGAGCTACACATTGCATTCCCAGGGCCACCTACGTTCCTGTTTGAAAAGCTCTGCCTTTAAAAAACTTAATCTCAAAGTCACAGTGACCACAATGGACGGAGAACATTATGGGTCAAAACCACTACACTTCTTGGAATAGTAATGAAGTTTCTACTAAATATATATACATAGGAACTGCGTCATAAGTATAACTAGCCTAGGAAATAGAAGGTGACAGAAGAAGAGTTACAGTTTAAACTGAAGGGACATTGATCCAACAAAGCCTAGCAAGTGTTCCTGAAAGATTACC
Source organism: Heteronotia binoei (assembly GCF_032191835.1). Lineage (NCBI taxonomy): Eukaryota > Metazoa > Chordata > Lepidosauria > Squamata > Gekkonidae > Heteronotia > Heteronotia binoei. Next base: position 141,714,502 of record NC_083227.1, on the reverse strand, counting down.
CACTTAATTCATGCGATAACATTCACAGTTAACACTCTTTTTAAAGTTGCAAACTAACAAGCAACTCTTGGCTGCAATTTAATAATGTATGTAATCATTGTGTTTCAATACTGTCTTGCATCTACTGTGCCCATTTTGGGGACAAACACATTTTAAATTTATAGTGTCTAAATCTGCCCACCCAGGGCTTTTATCAGGTTTGCGGGTCACTTTTCTCCCCCCTTCTACCCCCCCCCCCCCCATTCTTACCCTTTGAAGCTCTGAGGAGGTTGTGTCTCTTTCAGTTTTCAGGCTCTTTGAAACTCTGATGCAGTCTCTTTCAGCCTGGGAACTCTTTGAACCTCCCTGGCTGAGTCTCAGTTTCCCGGCTCTTCCTGCCTTTCTTCGCTGGCTGCTACAAGGAAAACGTGGGGTGGATTTTAAGGTCCATTCCATATTTTTCTTGCAACTTTGTCTTTGCTCTGCAATGGTTTCAAATGGAGTGGAGATGGTTACATTTTCAGGGTTCCTGCAGCCAGCTCAAACTCATGCTTCCTGGAGTTGTGTCCTTGCAAACAAAAGGCTGATGCTTTCAGCCAGTTTATCTCTGTCCAATGGCCTTAATCTAGTGAGTATTCTACTGTGGAAACCCGCAGCCAAAGGGGGATATTATACTGGAAAGCCATTGCCAATCTGAGTAGATTCAGAAGTGGGGAAGAAGCTTACAATGCCATTTCATTGTTTCCACAGAGTCAGAGCCTTTGTGCTTTTTCTTGATGATTCATTTTAAAAATTAAAAATTCTGCTATTCCCCCACCTTTCCAACTTAAACAAAATACTGGAAGTGTTTTAAACATGTTTGCATTTTAAGTTTAAAAATAATATCTTTAACTGTGTTTGTCTGTGTCCCTTATAAAGTTTATATTTCCACTACTTGGCATTATATTTTATGACAAATATGGCAAGGCCCCACAAAGTCCCATTTGTGTCAGATCCAGCCCTCCTAACAAATGAGTTTGACACCCCTGGTCTATACTGTTATTGCGTGATTCTATTTTCTGGATTTGTGACTAATGATAACACACAGGTACTCCTTATGACTTATGAATCATTTCCTCTGAACTACTGGCAGTATTAATCATTTCCTGATCTCATTTCTGCTTTGTAATCCCACCATTTGCTTGCCATTATGTTTGAAATTGTTCTGTCAGTCATGCTATTTCTTTCTTGTCCCCCAACGATTATGTGTACCAGGTTCAAGGATGCATCAGGAAATTATTTTCTTTTAAATTCACCACAAAGCAAAGAAAAATGTATGAGTTCATGCTTCCCTCTACTGCTAGTCTAACTGGCATCAAATTAACAACTTCCTGATTTCATTTCCTCTGTGCAATCTTGGGCTGTTCAAAAACAGGGGAAGAGATTTTTTAAGGGAAGCTCTTACCAAGCATATCCCCAACACAACCATGTCTCTCCCCACATGCACCTACATGGTTTTGCCATTCCACTGAGAGGGCACAGGGGCAGCAGCAGCACAAGAGTTAAGCCCACAGGATGCGTTTGGCCTGACAGCCATCACATCAGGCACAGCTGACTGACAGGAACAGCCAAGACTCTGAGTGGGAGAAAAGCTCCCCTCCCTGGGTATCCTGGACAACCACATGAGATGGATTCAATAGCAGGCATGCGCAAGACCGAAGAGATGGAGGACAAGGTAGATGTGATGCGCACAGGGTGGTGAGAGGGTCCCAAGCCGCTGACAAATGGAGTGGAGTGACTCCCTTGCCTGGGAGAAGATTGAAGAACAACCATAACAATAAAGCCTTGCTGATCATTCCTGGCGCCTCATGACTTGTTTTGGGGGGGATAGGGAGACCATTTCCTTCCTGGACTTCTGAGAGTGCCCATAGTCCTCCTCCCTGCTTCAGGCCAGAGGTGGGCCCAGAGACGACACATTGAAATTACACTCAAGCCAGAAAATACTGCTACAAGCCTGGAAAACAGTGGAGGTACAACATGGGAAACTACAGTGGTTTGACAACACTGTTTTCTGAATTTTTCATAATAATTCATGGAGGAATGATGGCAGTGCTCAACAAAACATTTAATGGAGAGAGAGTCCTGGTACACAGGCATTTATTATTTTTCGACTGAACAAATAAGAGCAGAAGAAGAGCCCTGCCAGATCAGATCAATTGTTAGCCCCAAACCCCTCCTCCTCCTGAAAGGCGAACTTGGCACCTATAAGGAGTAAGCCCAAGCACCTTTAATTTTAAATACATTCCAAAATCACACATTCTGAGCACTGCCTGCTCTGCAAAATGGTTCTGGTGTCACACAAAATGGATGCCAGCAAACACAGGGCAGAGATTTCATAAGATGTAAAGTCATGGGTCTGTCTGCTAATGACCTAGTCTCCACTTTAAGACCATACACAATGGCTATAATGGGGGTCTCCAGGAAAAGACATTGTTTCATCTTAAACTAAACATCTCCCCACCTGCCCTAATCTTTTCCTGACTCGTTTGCCATTATTATGAAACACTTAGCACGTTCCAGCCATCCCTGGTAGCTTCCACTTCCAACAACAGATGGTCATCAAGCAATCATTAGCTACATTCATGCACAATATCACAAGTTCTTCCAGATCGCTGTCAGTTCCTGGGAACCCTATTCAGCATTTCCCAACCCACTGTTCTATTTCCAGCTAATCCTTTCACAACATTGTTCTGAGGGACCCTGAGGTGGCATTTTGCCTTATAACTGGGCGTGTTCTGCCCCATGCATGTGGATGTATTCTCCTGAATCCAAACTGCATACCAAAGATGCTGGACATGTTGCTCTTGTCCTGGACCTTGCCTCAACTTGACAAGTAACTACAATCTCCACCTTCCCCCCACAAAAAAAGAACTCTCCTGTATTCCTGCTCACATCTATATTTCCAACAGCTTGTGTGTCTGTTTTCCAGTGTATATTTATTTCTGTATGCATGTTATTTTTGACATTTCCTCTTTTAATAAAACAACCTTTCTTGGTTAAGCAAACCACCTTGTTCATTTTCTGAGAGTTTCTCTAAGGGAAAATCCCCATAAACACTGGTAGGAAGATCTCGCTACTTTACCCCATCTTGGAAGCTCCCTGTCTACTCCTCACTAATTCCCTCCACCAAAACAGGAGACAGCCCCTTTGGGGCAACTAAAAGCATTAGGGGTAACCCAATAGTGCATCTAGTCTAGCATCCTGTTTCACACAGTAACCAACTAATTCCTCTGGATGGCCAACAAGGCATAGAGGTTGAAGCCTTCACCTACGGTGGCCTCCTGGCTCTGAGATACGGAGGATTAGTGCCTCTGAATGTGGAGGTTCCCCTCAGTCACCATGGTTAGGAGGCATTGACAGACCTATCCTCCATGAATCTATCTAATCCCCTTTTAAGGCTGTTTATTCTTGTGGCCATCACTACACCTCTGACAGCGAATTTCACATTTTAATCACTCTCTATGTGAAGTAGTATTTTCTTTTGTTTATCCTGAACCTATTGCCCATCAGTCTCATTGGATGCCATCAAGTTCTAGTATTTTGGGAGACAGAAAAATTTCTCTTTTTGTCAACTCTGTCTGCCCCATGCATAATTTTATAAATCTCCATCACGTCCCCCTTAGTTGTCTCTTTTCTAAATAGAAAAGTTTCAGACTCTCCTTACTGGAAAGGTGTTCCAATCCCCTAATCATCTTGGTTGCTCTCGTCTGTACTTTTTCAAGCTCTGCAATGTCCTTTTGGAGACAGAGAGACCAGCACTGTACACAGTATTCCAAACGAGGTTGCACCATAGATCTATACAAGGATATTACAACACTGGCAGTTTTGTTCTCAATCCCATGCCTAATAATCCCTAACATACAGTTTGTCATTTTCATCACTGAAGCACACTAGGTTGACATTTTCATTGAGCTATCCACTATGACCCCAAGATCTTTTTCTCTCTTAGACTTAGCAAGTTCAGACTCCCATTAGCCTATACTTAAAGTTGTGGGGAGAGAGTTCAGATTGGGGAAATAATGCATGCACTGGCAACCCTTCAATGGCACTGCTCTGATCAAACCACAGTAGAAAAAAAGAAAGAAACCAAATCAACAACCTGTCAGGTCACATCCTAACAGTATATTGTTTTTAAGTGTGTGATATGTGCAATAGTTCAAAACCACAGTATAAGGTTGCAGTCATACCCTTTAACAGTGATTTTCCATAGTGGTAATCTGTGAGAAGTATAATTATAGTGATATGTGCTGAAAGAGAAAGGATAAAGGAGGAATTTATTTATTTATACATTGTTGTCATCTTGCAGGTGTTTTACAGAATATTTCAACATAACAAAAAGACCCCTTTCTTGAGCAGCTTACATCCTACATTTTCACAAAGAGCAAGACCATCAAGAGAAAAGGCAAGAAACAATGCACAATGTGCATTCGACTTCACTTCATAAGCTATACTATAGACTGCAAGGGAAACGTTTTTAAAAAGAAAACAAAGATATGGCACAGTGATACAAAGGAAGTTTAAAAGTCTAGTGTGCAGCATAACAAAGAAAACACAGCAATGTTACAAAGAATCCACTGATCGCCTAAGGACACCTTTTGTGCTGGAGTCCTTACATTCATACTACACAAGAGCACGATTGATAATGAAGTCTTTCCATCTGATCTGATGAGCCACAGATCCTGCCAAAGTGCCCAGCACCTAGGACTGAGCTGGAGGACCATTTCCCCAAGGAGATATTAGAGCATGAATTATAGAGTTGGAAGGGACCTCCAGGATCATCTAGTCCAAGCCCCAACACTGCAGGACGTTCAATGGTGGCTTCAAGTTTTCAATAGCTTACAACACAGCAGAGTTCAGAAAGTTCTGAAAACGTCATATTGCATTTGCCTTTTTAAATCTTTTTCCCCCCCAGCAAATTACGATGACACTTGAAACAAAACATTCTGGATTTCCTTAGCAATGTTAAGAAGAAACATTTTCTTATTATGCTTACCAGAGGAGATGGAGTATTCCCTGAAGTTTTTAACCTAAAGATTTAAAAGTATTATTTTGCCAGCATGACAGAGCTGTGCTGGCATACTCAGTAAGAGACACACAGTTTCACAGCCAACAATCTGTCCTCAGACCATGAAAAGAGCCTTTTAATTCCCCACCCCATGCCTATTCATAAACATCCTTGCTTACCGGTTCCCGTCCATCCATTGCCTCCATCCACAGCCTTCGATCTTCTTCAGAAAGTGCTTGCATTGTAATCACTCCTGGCCTGCAGAGATTTAAAAAGAATTACTGAGTAAATAACACACATAAAAAGATCAACAGCAAACTGAGTTACATTCAGCACAAGTTACTACAATGCACCTTTCTAGGGTGGATAAAAATCAATGATTTTTTAACTTTTTTTAAAAAAATCAGATTTTTTTTAAATTTAAATTGGATTTTTATTTAAATCATATTTTTAAATAAAATGCATTTTGAGGAAAATATCATCCAAAGATTATTCCATCATGAAATAAGGATTAGTTTTTAATTCTGAAGCATAAGGCTGTATATTCATGCAATGTTTAATTTTTTTGGTAATAAATTTTATTAATCCATTCACAATGTCATGCTCTTCCAGAGGTTTCTGTAAGATTACTGGGCAGTTTCTCTGTCTACAAGGTATTATCACAGAACACAGATGCTTGGTTTTGCAGTTCTCAAAACTGTAATTTGTGTTTGCAGAGATCACATGCCTCTTCTACACAACAAAAATGTAGAGTTGAGAAAAAGGCCTTAATCTCATTGTTCTACACACCTATGTACACAGAATCAACCTCTTAAGTGCTAAATTTCAGAAAGTTCAATGAATAGAAAAAGATTGCTTGGAATGGAATAGATCTGCACAAGAAGAAACTTAAGTGTGAGGAGGGAGGGCCAAGCAGTAAAAATGAAAGTGAAATTTTTGAGCAGAATACTCCACAAGACTTTGGATCTTTTGTGTGTATAACCCAAGGTTTATCACAGTATTCTTTCCCTGGAGGAGAAAACCTATAATGGCAGCAGGCCGTAAAAGAGACCCAATTTTAATGAAGTTCTTCTATCTATAATGCGTTTCTAATAGTATTAAAAATCAATATTTTTATATAACTGTAAAACTAATATGAACAGTTATCCTAAAAATTAAATCTTCATCTAATTGTGAATATTAAGATTATACCAGCAAAAATAAGTCTTTACGTAGAAAACTATGATTTAAATCAAGTCTTACTGACTATCTGATTTAAATCAAATCCACCCTGTACCTTTCCATAGTCCAAATTCAAGTTTGGAAATAACTGGCAGACACACAGCCTAACAGGGCCAAAATGGGGATTTGTTGAGAACAAATTCTTCTTTCATTTGCATGCAGGTATACAAGTGGTAAAAATCAAAGCAAAGCAAACATTCTAAGCAACTTTGACTGCCCTTTGCAAAAAGTACATCCTAAGAAAGACTGTTTATAGATTGGCAAAACAATTGCACTTCAGCTAAACTTTGCAAAAGTATATAGCCAGTGAAAAACTCTCATAGATAGATGGGATAGTGGTAGTTCTGGCATAGCCTGTTCAGACCAAGACACAGGGATGCTTCACTCAAAAAATCTTGCTCTACAGATGAGCAGTCCCACGTGTCACGTAGGAACCATTCAGATTATTCTCAGATATGCATTCATGAGAACAAATATAACGAGTGACCTTGGCAATCACGGATACAACAGGGAGTTGTTATGCCTGGAGAAGGAAATTCAGTGGCCTGTATCCTACCATTCTCACCCAGAAAAGTTATGCGTACCTGGAAATAGCCAGGACGGCAGGTGTCTGGAACAAACGACTTCTATAAATTCACTTCAAAATTCCTACGAACTTGAAAAGAGCAAGACTATTTTATGTTAACTGGGCATTTATTTATAATTTAGATTTATATACCACCCTTCTCTGAGTTCACAGACTCGAAGGTTAATTTCTCACAAGAGAGAAAAACAGATTGTTAAGCTGTAAATGATGGTGTTTGAATGGTCATCTGCACAGTCATACACATCAAATGCTGTGCCTGTGCAAATTTTCTGACCTCAGAAAGTTCTAGAGCTAGTCTCAAGCCTTTTGGTGTGCTTTCTCTTTCACTCCGGGGAACATGCTGCAACTATGCATGCCTGGAGCTGAGGAGAAAACACCCTCCTGCTCAGTTCCTTTGGACCAGAGTTTTCCAATGGCAGGGTCGTGACCTGGCATCAGACAATGCAGGCCTTGATCCCGGGTCACGAGGCCTCCCGCCAATGTCCCCCCAGGAACATCACACCCACCCCCGTGCCTCCTCCTCCCTCCCTTCCCCACCCCAGGTCAATTTCAGGCTGGATGGGAAGGAAGTGTGGGGGCGGGAGCAGCTGTGGCACCCTTTTCGGACACCATCCCTTCAATTTGCTGCTGGCATGCCTGAGCAATGAGTCAGCGCTTGGTGCATGCCGTTTTCCCCACCGATGAGGCGGTCAGCGGGGGGAGGGGGCGGAGATCTTTACACAGGCGTGGGGGGAGCAAACTAAGCCTGACTTCCCCCTGGCCAGCAGAGCGGCCAGAGTCAGCACGTTAAAAGGTAAGTTCCTTTTCCTTTCTTTCTTTTGTCCCTCCTTTCCTTCACTCCGTCCCACCCTTTTCCTTCCTTCCTTTCTTTTTTCTTTTTTCTCTATCTGTTTCCAACTCTCCCCCCTCCCTCCCTTCCATTCATTCATTCTTTCTATTAGTCTTTTTTCCCTATTTGCTTTATCTCACACTCCCCCTTCCTCTCTCTTTCTCTCTGCCAGTCAGTCTTTTCCCCTGTGTCTCCCCTTCTTCCTTCCATCTATCTATCCTTCCTTCCTTCCTTGCCATTGCTAATCTGAGTAGAGTGGGGTGGGGGGAGGGGAAGAAGCTTGCCCTGCTATTTCATGTTTCCCCAGCGCTACCATTTATTTTCTTTCTTTTTTTCTTTTTCTGTCAGTCAATCTTTCCCCCTGTCTTTCTTCCTTCTCTCTCTCTCTTTCTGTCAGTCAGCCTTTTCCCCTGTCTTCCTTTCTCTCTCTCACTCTCTCTTTCTGTCAGTCGTTTCCCGTTTCGTTCCTTCCTTGCCATTACTAATCTGAGTAGAGAGGGGGGGAGGGGTGGGCTCCCTCTTGGGTATCCTGCCCCCCCCCCAGGGAAAGTGTATGCACATTACATAGCCTCTCCTTTCCCAGTGTAGTGAACGCTGCGTGGTCACTGTCCGGCTATGCCTGGCAGATGGTCACTGCAATGGCCTCTCCTGCATTACTGCATCCGTGGCAACACCTTCCCGCTGGTCCCCCCCGTTTCTCACAGAGTTTGCCACGTCATGGTGCGACCGAATGTCCGGCGGTATAACTAGATGGGCAAGCTGGGCTCACCAACCTCGCCAGTCAAGAGAAGGAAAACTCTAACATCAAACCCGGGCAGATAGAGCTCGTTAATGTAACATCTACCACCTGGATGACTCGCTGCCGGCGTCCCGGCTTACTGGGCCATGGCAGATGACCCCAAGGTGAAAGGGTGGAGCCAGTACCGCGCACACTGTGCTTCACCTAAAAATTCCTCTGCGCAGGCCTGAAGGGCATATCCACATCCACAACCCACCAAGTCCTGCAGCGATGGGCAAGGGGCGAAACGGCAGGTGGAAGATGCCACTGGAAGCCGCAGTCCCGATCCTGCATGTAGGCGGTTCAGGGTATTGGTCGCCTGATGCTGACCCGGAGACGAAAGCATTTTTCGGCAGCACCCTGAACGACCAAGCAGCCTTATCTAGGGACAGCACTGCTTGCTCCGCACAGAAAGGGGCCTAGAAAAGGTGGCCTAAACAAAGCTCGTCTCCCCCACCCCAGTTGGCTAGCCACGGTCAACGGGCATCCTTACTTGCGGTCAAAAAATAACAACAAAGAAAAGGCATGCACCTGCCTCACAAAGTGTGCAAAGACTAAAGCTTGCGTGTTGGAACATCAGAACCATGCTTGACACAGTAGACAGTGGTCGCCCTGAACGACGCTCTGCTCTAGTTGCCCACGAACTTCTCAGGTTGAATATCGACATAGCAGCTCTCAGTGAGGTCCGTTTCCCTGAGAAAGGTAGTCTTCAAGAACATGGTGCTGGCTATACCCTCTACTGGACGGGTAAGTCAAAGGCTGAGAGCCGCCTTTTTGGCATTGGCTTCATGGTCAGGAACTCCATTGCCTCCAAACTCGAAAACCTGCCAACAGGTCACTCAGATCCCATCATCAGCATGCAACACTCTTCAGTGTGTATGCCCCAACCCTTCAAGCAGATCCTGCAGAAAAGAACAAGTTCTATGCTGATCTACGCAACCTCGTACGGAAGACCCCAACAGAGGACAAGGTGATCATCCTTGGTGACTTCAATGCCAGAACAGGTAAAGACTCGGAAGCCTGGAAAGGAGTACTTGGCAAACACGGCATTGGCAACTGCAATGATAACGGGCACCTCCTGCTAGAATTCTGCACGGAGCACCAGCTCACCATCACCAACACTATCTTTCAGCAGAAGAACAGCCTGAAGACAACCTGGATGCACCCACGGTCCAAGCACTGGCACCTTATCGACTACATTCTGGTGCGCCAGAGAGACCTTCGAGATGTCTTACACACCCAAGTAATGCCCAGTGCGGAATGTCATACGGATCATCGTCTTGTACGCTGCAATCTCCATCTTCACTTTAAACCCACACCCAGGAGAGGAGGTATCCCTCGGAGGAAGCTTCAGGTTGGCAACCTTCAGTCAGCCGAAGTTAAAGCTGCCTTCCAGGCAAAACTCCAGTCAAGAATTGAGGACCCCAGTTGCCCCAAAGACCCTTCTCCAGAAGCACTCTGGGAACACCTAAAAACTACCATCCTGTTGACCTCTGAAGAAGTCCTCGGGTTCTCCACAAGGAAGAACAAGGACTGGTTTGACGAGAACAATCAAGAGATCCAAGAATTACTAGTGAAAAAGAGATCTGCCTACCAAGCACATCTTGCTCAGCCCTCCTGTCCCAGGAAAAAAGCAATCTTTCGCGCTGCATGTAGCAACCTCCAGCGCAAGCTTCGAGACATTCAGAACGAGTGGTGGACCAAGCTTGCAGAGAGAACCCAGCTGTGTGCAGACACTGGTGATTTAAGAGGGTTCTACGAAGCCCTGAAGGCAGTATATGGTCCATCATATCAGGCTCAGAGTCCCTTGCGTAGTGCAGACGGCCAAGTGCTCCTCACAGACAAGGCATCCATACTGAACCGGTGGTCGGAGTATTTTCAGGTTCTCTTCAGTGCCAACCGCGTAGTTCAAGATTCACCAATCCACCTCACCCCACTTCAACCGGTGAAAACAGAGTTGGATGAGATCCCCACCCTAGAAGAGACTGTTAAAGCCATCAAGCAACTGAAAAGTGGCAAGGCAGCGGGAGTTGATGGAATCCCACCAGAGATCTGGAAGCATGGGGGCACAGTACTACATAGCACACTTCACAAAGTACTTGTCACCTGCTGGGAACAAGGCAAACTACCACAGGACTTTCGCGATGCAATCATCATCACTCTACACAAGAACAAAGAGGAAAAGTCAGACTGCTCCAACTACCGGGGGATAACCCTGCTCTCCATCGCAGGCAAAATCCTTGCCAGAATACTCCTGAACAGACTGGTGCCCGCCATTGCAGAAGAACTCCTCCCAGAGAGCCAGTGCGGCTTCAGAGCTAACAGGAGCACCACCGACATGGTATTTGTTCTCAGGCAGCTCCAAGAGAAATGCAGGGAACAGAACAAGGGTCTATATGTGACTTTTGTCGACCTTACCAAAGCTTTCGATACCGTTAGCAGGAAAGGCCTGTGGCAAATCTTGGAACGTTTAGGATGTCCCCCAAGGTTCCTCAGTATGATCATCCAGCTACATGAAGACCAGCGAGGCCAAGTCAGACACTGCAACAACCTCTCGGAGCCCTTCCCAATAGGCACAGGTGTAAAGCAAGGCTGTGTTCTCGCGTCAACTCTCTTTACGATCTTCTTTAGCATGATGCTTCAAAGAGCCGCAGTAGATCTAGATGATGACGATGGTGTCTACATCCGCTATCGCACCGATGGCAGCCTGTTCAACCTGAGGCGACTAAAGGCTCACTCCAAGACAATGGAAAAACTTATCCGAGAGCTACTGTTTGCTGATGATGCTGCACTCGTCTCCCACTCGGTATCAGCTCTGCAGCATATGACGTCCTGCTTTGCAGAGGCTGCCAAGCTATTCGGCCTAGAAGTTAGTCTGAAGAAGACAGAAGTTCTCCACCAGCCTGCACCCCAGGAAGATTATCACCCTCCCTGAATCACTGTGGGTGAATCAGTTCTGAAGACAGTCCAGCAGTTCAGCTACCTGGGGTGCATCATCTCCTCAGATGCCAAGATCGACAAGGAGATTGACAACAGGCTGGCAAAGGCAAACCGTGCATTTGGCCGACTGCACAAAAGAGTGTGGAGCAACAAGCATCTGAAAAAAGGCACAAAGATCAATGTTTACAAAGCGGTTGTGATGACAACCCTCATCTATGGCTCCGAATCGTGGGTTTTATACCGTCATCACCTGCGACTCCTTGAGCGCTTTCATCAGCGCTGCCTTCGCACCATCCTCAACATCCACTGGAGTGACTTTGTGACCAACACTGAAGTCCTCAAGAGGGCAGAGGTTACAAGCATCGAGGCACTGCTGTTGAAGACGCAGCTGTGCTGGACAGGGCATATTTCTAGGATGGAAAACCACCGCCTTCCCAAGATTGCTCTGTGTGGCGAACTTTCCATCGGCCATCGAAATAGAGGGGCACCAAAGAAGAGGTACAAGGACTCCTTGAAGAAATCCCTTGGCACCTGTCGCATCAACCATCACCAGTGGTCACCTAGCCTCAGATCGCAAAGCATGGAGGCACACCATCCACCAGGCTGTCTCTTCCTTTGAGAACGCACGCATAGCTGGTCTTGAGGACAAAAGGAGATTGAGGAAGAATCGCACTGCTACAGCACCAACCCCAAATCAGACTTTTCCCTGCAGCCACTGTGACCGGATCTGCCTGTCCCGCATTGGTCTTGTCAGCCACCAGCGAGCCTGCAGCAGACGTGGACTACTGCACCCTTCTTAAATCTTTGTTCGCGAAGTCAAGCCAAGAGAGAGAGAGGGGTGGGGTGGGGGGGAAAGAAGCTTAAAATGCCCTGCTATTTCATGTTTCCCCAGCGCTGTCATTTCATCTTTCTTTTTCTTTCTTTCTTTCTTTCTTTCTTTCTTTCTTTCTTTCTTTCTTTCTTTCTTTCTTTCTTTCTTTCTTTCTTTCTTTCTTCTCTCTCTCTCTCCCTCCCTTCCTTCCTTCCTCACTGTCTTCCTTCCTCTCTCTCTCTCTCTCTTTCTGTCAGTCTTTTCCCCTGTTTCTTTCTTTCTTTCCTTCCTTACTTGCCATTGCTAATCTGAGTAGGGAAGGGTGGGGTGGGGGGGAAAGAAGCTTGAAACGCCCTGCTATTTCGTGTTTCCCCCGGCGCTGCCCTTTCTTTCTTTCTTTCTTTCTTTCTTTCTTTCTTTCTTTCTTTCTTTCTTTCTTTCTTTCTTTCTGACAGTCAGTCTTTTCCCCTGTCTTCCTTCTTCTCTCTCTCTTTTTCTGTCAGTCTTTTCCCCTGTTTCCTTCCGTCCTTCCCATTGCTAATCTGAGTAGGGCTGGGTGGGTGGGGGGAGGGGAAGAAGCTTGAAATGCCCTGCTGAAATGCCCAGCGCTGCCATTTCTTTCTTTCTTTTCTTTCTGTCTTTTCCCGTCTTTCTTCCTTCTCTCTCTCTCTTTCTGTCAGTCAGTCTTTCCCCCTGTCTTCCTTCCTCTCTCTCTCGCTCTCTCTTTTTCTGTCAGTCTTTCGCCCTGTTTTCCTTCCTTCCTTCCCATTGCTAATCTGAGTAGGGCTGGGGAGGGGGGAAGAGAAGCTTGAAATGCCCTGCTATTTCATGTTTCTCCAGGGATGCCATGCCATGCCATTTCATTTCCTTTCCTTCTTTCTTTCCTTCTTTCTTTCTTGGGGAGGTGGGGAAAGAAGGTTGAAATGCCCTGCCATTTCATGTTTTCCTAGGCTGAGAGCATTTTATATTTTTAGTTTTCTGCTGTGTGATCCTTGTGCCAAGAGTTTTAGGCTTGTTTGTTCATCACTTCCTGTCTCCCAGCTCTACCCCCAAAGTCTCCTGGCTCCACCCCCAAATTTTAGTGGGCACAAAGGAGAAGTGTAAAAATAACTGGGCCATGGAGTGGGGGGAGTTTGGGAAACCCTGCTTTGGACTATGATTCGTAAGTCTCATAAAACACCAGGTTAGTGAACAAGTGCCCTGTGAATTATTATTATTGTAATGGTTTTTATTTATTTATTTATTTAATGTATTTTAATGTATTTTAATGTATTTTATTGTATAATGTATTGCTGTAATCATAGCACTTTCCATGTCTGTGAGCCGCCCTGAGCCTGCCTCGGCGGGGAGGGCGAGATATAAATAAAAATTATTATTATTATTATTATTATTATTATTATTATTATTATTATTATTATTAAGAGATGTGGGAAAGGCTGGATGGGCATGTGTGACTGCAGAGATGACCATTTGAAGATCATCAGTTACAGATAAGCAACTTGTTTATCTTCTTCATGGTTTCTGTGCAGTCCCACACACAGGTGATTAGTGAGCTCAAAGAAAAGAGAGGATGAAGGGTGCTGGCAACAGGGTGAAGCTAGAAAGGTATAACAAAAATAGAGAGGATGAAGAATGAAGGTCAGTGGGAAAACTGACTTCAGAACTCCCTGGCCAAATGAAACATCCTGACAGAACCTCACATCAATGGCACAGTGATTTACGAAGGTCAACGGGAAGGACCAAGTAGCAGTAGTACAAATGTAGTCTAAGGAGACACCCCCATGAAGGCAGTGGAAGTCAATAACGCTCTGGTTGAGTGGGCTTGTAGGCAGGTAGGTATTGTTTGCCAACTCATAACAGAGAGAAATGGTAGTCATCACCCATTTTGCCAGTCTTTGAGGGGAAACTCTCTGTGCCTTATTGGATTCCCCATAAGTGGTGAAAAACTGAGGGTCTTAAAAGAAATGCCCAGGTTCTGTCCAGGTAGAATAAGAGTGCCCTGTGAATGTCAAGAGTGAGTAGTACTCACTGAGCCACATTAAGAATGCTGGAAGCACTGTAGGTTGTGAAAGGTGAGAAGCTGTCACTACTTTCGGCAAAAAACAGAGGTCAGGTCACAGCACCTTTTTATTGTGGAAGGTAACATACAGAGAGCACAGAGATCACTTCTGAGCTTAGCTGAGGTGATTGTCACTAAGAAGACTGTCTTACAAGTGAGAAGACATAAACCAGTAGTTGCTAAGGGCTCAAAGAGCTCCACCATGAGTTTTGCTAGAACCAACAAGAGTCCAATCTAGCAAAAACATCTTATGAGGTGGGTTGAGCTTTATCAAATCCCTCAAGAATGACATGGTTGTATGCTGGGAGAAAAGGGTGGCTTCTCCTCCCTCCTCCTCCCTTGGGGAAAAAGGAGGGGGAAGAGGGAACGAGCAGAGGCTCAGCTGCCTCAGTTCCACTGGAGAAATGGAAAAAACACTCCTAAGAGTTTTAACAGTTTTATTCATGGTATGAGCGTTTTGCCTTGCTTCTCTCTCTCTCTGTTGTTAAATTCATTTTGTCAGAGCTCTCCTGGGTGCAAATGGGTTCCCTCCCCCTTTTCACCATATTCATGCCCTGATCCAGTCTTTTTCAACAGGAAAGCAATGGGAACAGTTTCATAATCCACAGTGAGGTGGATTCAGCTGAGAGAGTGTGTCCAGCACATTTCCTGTGTGGACTGCAGATTTTGAACCCAGGCTTCGCAGATAGTAGGCTGATAGTGACCACTATACTGGCTCATAGAAGTTGCAGTTATTTTTCTGGGGAATATTATAATTTTATAGATAAACATATACCCCTCAGTTTATGGTGTTTTCACACGTTCTTGACCAGCACACAAAGCACTTATGTACAAAAGCTCACAATGCCCAGCCATTTCAATAAATCAAAAGTAGGCTTGCAATTTACAGATACAGCATAGTCAAGATTGCCACAGCACAGACATTGTCTCCAGATTTTGATGCAATAATTCAGAGCAAGAGGGGTCAGTTATCAGAAACTGTTAAACAAAACATTGCAAACATGGTAATGTTTTAAGCATGTTTTATTTTAAGTTAAAAAAATCTTTAGTTGTATTTGTCTGTGCCCTATAAGGTTTATATCTCCACTACCTGGCATTGCATTTTATGACCCACATGGCCCGACCCAGCAAGGTCTCATTTATGTCAGATCTGTCCCTCATAACAAATGAGTTTGACACTCCTGATTTAGGTAGTCAAAAACAATTTTCAGAGTCTGATTTTGAAAGCAGCTGGAGCTAAAGCAGCAAAAAGAGAAATGAAGTAATGCTGGTAAGCAGACCTGATCCTTATTACCTGGTCCTTATTTCCTTCAGAGAGTCTCAGAAATTCTAAAGCAAATTATTTCGCTGTGGCATTGCCTCACTCAAAGTTGAGTCATAATATTTCCTTTTGCTTCTGAAATTACATATGTGCAACATTATTTTCCACTTCCACATCCATATGTTTCTATGATTAGAACTGTAATATGAATTGCACTGAAAAAACACCAACACAGATAGTAATGTTAGAGTATGTCAGTTAAAACAACTCCCGGATTTTCTAGAGATGGCTAAACAGCATTTTAAAGTCACAGAGCTGATATTACAGATATGAGAATATATTCTTCAAACAATTACTATGCCGATGTGGGCAGACTTAATATGATTCATAGTAGAGGCAGTATGACCTACTCAGAACTTGGCAGATAGACTAGTCTAAGTTTAGAACAGTAACAATTATCCAGCCATTAAGACCCCAAATTATAAAATGACATATCAGGGCTTAGCAACTTTATGTGGTAACTGTACATTAAAGGAAAATGAGGTTTCTATTTAAGAACTTTCTATAGCATTTTCTTAAGACCTATACATTTTTATCCCAGGGCTCATAGCCTCACCAACTCTGCTGTTACAGAGATCAAAGGTCATTTCTAATATTCCTTTCCATAAATACACTCTAAAGAACATGTATAGAAAAGTCAGTCAACATACAGGACAGGATGTCACACACCTGCAGGTGCTTCAGCTAGTCAGAAAGTCCATGAATGCTCCAGAGACCTTACCAGCTCTAAATACCAGTAGGACGTTACTAAAAGCCATTCATCACAGCCCTAGTGACTATCACCAGGAATACGAGGATTTTGCAACTTGATGGTTCTACTCAAGCAACCTCATTTCCATTTTGGTAATTTGTTGTCAGAAATTAATCTTCAAGTCTTTATTTTGCACCAATATTATTCCTCATGTCAAATTTTCCCAATCAAGTGTACACATTTTTCATTGTTGTTTGTGCATCAGTTGTGTAGAGGTAGAGATAGCGTAGAGGTTGTGTAGAGGTAGTGTAAAAATGACATACAAAAGGATGCAAAAAATGAAAGAATCATCAACATCCATAAAGAAAATGAAGCAGACAGAAAACAACAACGTATAAAATCAAAAAGAAACGACAGTGGCCATACTAATTCATTCCTAAATCGACAGCCAAAGGAAGACAATCTGACAGGAAGGGAAAATGCGAAAAGCAATGTTAGCTGTTGTCTTGCCTTGGTTCAGCTAAGGTTTGTTTACAATGGCAGCAACTACATAATGACTCAGTGATCACTATTCAGTTCTGGTTATGGACAAAGGATGCCTTAATCACCCTTGCTGACAACCTACAATGAGAGAAACATAGTATGGGGTACAGTTGTTAGAATGTAGTTGACCAGATTGCCTGATGATATGAGTGTCATTCTCTTTGTCTCATTGCAACCTATTTCATAGGGCTGTTGTGAGAATGTACACCATTACGGGCTAATTTTTGTAAAAGCAGAATAAAAACGTACTCAATAGAAAGAATAAGAGCAACCCTCCTAGCTATTTTTGATCTCTCAGCAGCATTCAGTACTATTAACCTGCCTTTCTGGGTTAGAGGCACTATATTATGGTGGCTCTTCTCCTAACTGGAAGGTAGGTATCAGAAGGTGGTACGGGGAAATTTTGGTCCAGTCCAGCATTTGCATTACTGTTTGTTGAGGAATCCATCTTACCTAATATTTGTTTAACAGCTACAAAAAATGCCGAGATGAGGTCATCAGGGCATATTGGATTTAATACAAAATGACACCCACATTATCTTTCCTTGTCTTCTGCATAAGGTAAGTCTATCAAATCTGAGCCAATGTGTGAATTGGTTGTTTGATGGCAAACTGAAATTTAATTCAGACAGGACGGAGGTGGTGAGAATTTCTTCTGAATTGGGGACAGGGGTACATCCTGTTCTAATTGAGATTGCTTCCCCTCCACCATACTGCCCAACATATTTGGTCTACAGCTTGAGACTGAGTCTAATCGCTAAGCAACATAAATGGCTCTCAATGGGTTCCTGAACTCTGAGGTGCTGGTTTTAGCTTTAAAAACCATAAATGGTTTGGGATCAGATACCTGGAAAGCAGTCTGCTCTTATATAAACCTACAAGGATTGTTACACGGTTAAGATACAGAATGGGAAAACAATGTTTACTGCCCTTAGTTCCTTGGGAAAGGGTGAGATTAAAACGTACTAAATAAGTAAATATTTTTCTTGGTTTTAAATTGGATATATTTGTTTGGATTCTTTCTGTATTGTTAAAGTTTCACAGATTGGCAGCCACCTTGTTTTTGGGGGGTTTTTAAGGGGAATGCTTTGCATAAGCAAAAAAAAAGAGATGTTTGGAAAGAAGGCACACACTTAAAAATATAGAGGGTGCACACACATTAGTAGCCACTGTTTCCTGCTACATGATACATGTTCATGGACAAAATAATTGAGAGCTCCATCAAGTAGTGGACAATGGAAAACTCATTTGCTGATATACAGCATTGCTTGTCCCCATCAACTAGCAGATATTCCACAACACTCACAGTAAAAACAGCTTCCTCATTCTGCATGACAGAAAGTGGTAGTCATCATAAAAAAGCTGAGATGTCTTTTTCTTCCAGAATGTTAAATTTCAAACATGTATTGACAAATCAAAGGCTACAGAATGTCTGTGAAAATAACCTGACAAATTTAAGTCAGCTACAGTTTGAGGAATGATAGCTTTTCAAACTGCCTTTGTATTCTGTTTTAGTAACTGGTTGCTAATGAATTTTTTCTGTCATTTCAGACAGACACGTTTTAGTAACTGGCTGCCAGCGAAACTTATTTACCTGTTCCTACAAACCCACTTGGCATCAGGTTAGTAAAGCGTTGTTGAGCCACTTTTGAGGGGAACTTTTTTTTTTCTGTTTTCAACCCGTTTGTTGCACTTCTGAATTGCTGTGGTGTGTTTAAAATTTCCATAGCTCTTGCTGCAATCTGCCCTTTTTTGCAGCATGATCTTCCTTGGACTTTTTTCTTTTAAAAAAGCATTATACAGTGAATGCTGTAGTGCTAAACCGCTATAGCACTTCAGTGCTATAGTCAATGGAGTCAATGCATCTCTATGGTGCCGCTATAGCTGGTTTAGCACTATAACACATTAGAACATTAAAAAAAAAGAAAGAAAAAAGTCTGAGGAAGAATGAGTGGCGAAAAACAGTGGGTGTGTGGGAAAGCAGCACTGTTTGAAGTGATCATAGCACTTCAGAGACAGCTCATTAATGGAAAGAAATTTGCTTTATGAAATCCCTGTCTTTGAACTGTCCTTGAAATTGGGCCTACAACAACTAACATCAGGTTTAGAATGGTAATGTGAAAAGGACTGATGTCTCTCTTTTTTCCATAAACATAAAAATAAATTCAGGTAATCAAAACTGTGAGTGGCACCAGGAAGTTTGTTTCAGACAGAAAGCAAAAGAGAGGAAGAGAAAATACAGTATTAACTACCCAGTCTAAACTGTTTGTGGTCATGTGGACTTTTTCTGACCACCATATTATACACCTCTCTTTTTCTGACAAGAATCTATGTTGTCAGCAATGCTTTACACAAGAACAGGCACCTAAAAGAAATGAAAACTGCAGTGCAGCCTATTCTGAAAACTGTTGACTCAAGTAAGGCCTCTGGTTAAGAGAAAATTAACATCTATCCTAGAGAAACTGACATTTGGCCATTGCCCTCTGCCCCTGGATCCAAATAACAAAGAAGAAATAAAGAAGGGGTTTAAGAATTCCAAATTCTAATCCTGTGACATTAGCAAAAGGCCATTCGGATGGAAAGGGAATCATAATTATGTACACAAAGCAGCTCACACAGTTTACCCAGCAAAGGACACAAGCTGTTCTGACTTGCACCAGATCTAGATCTAAACAATCCAGACATGTTGCATATTATTTTTGTTAATCTCTGTGTATAAAAAGCCACTTGATACTTATAGGATTAGCATTCTAGAAAAATAAGCCTAGAGAAAACCACTTAACCTTTAACCTATTTGGAACACTGTACCAAAAATTAAATCGCCCCACTGATGGTTTTCCAGTTGCAATACCACTCCCTAGAAAGAGCAACTTTGCTTTCAGTCAATGAGCTCATGTCACCCACTCTTTGTAAACAGAAAATGAGGTAAGACAAACCTCTGCCTAACATGCCAATGAAAGAAACTTGGTTTTTCCTGATATATGTGGAACAGGGGCAACAACAGTGGAGTTGCTAGTAACATAATAAACATCTAGGAAGTGACAGCATTTGAATTGGAACAATATAACCAGTCCTAATTGTTATCTTCCAATCAATAAGTGCTTTTCAGCAGCACTACCTATAAACTGCAGCAATACTGGCATGAAGGAATATTGTTAATCCAACTTTTTTACAAGACAAAATGCTTGATACTAAAAGGAGGGTTTCCAGAACCAGAGAAGCCTTGAGACAGGGGCTTTGAGATCAGGTAAGAAGATATTGGATTTATATCCCGCCCTCCACTCCGAAGAGTCTCAGAACGGCTCACAATCTCCTTTACCTTCCTCCCCCACAACAGACACCCTGTGAGGTGGGTGGGGCTGGAGAGGGTTCTCACAGCAGCTGCCCTTTCAAGGACAACCTCTGCCAGGGCTATGGCTGACCCAAGGCCATTCCAGCAGGTGCAAGTGGAGGAGTGAGGAATCAAACCCGGTTCTCCCAGATAAGAGTCCGCACACTTAACCACTACACCAAACAGGTAAGAAAGCTTGCCAAGCACAGTGATTTTTATCAGAGCCCACAACTGGGTTTTTTTTTAAACTATTTCAACAGCAAAAGAGTCTACTAATAAAGCTCTGTTTCTTCAGAGCAGGTTTTGAAATAATTTTTAAACAAGCAAGTCAATATAAAGTCTTTTAAGCTACCAATTCAATTTTTTTAAACTGAAGTAACCCATTACATATATAGAGATTAGCACAATTCCGCCATGGATTGGTATGACTGCCAACCTCCAGGTGTGAGCTGGAGTTCTCCCAGAATTAGAACTGATCTTCAGACTCCAGAGATCAGTTTCTCTGGAGAAAATGGCAGCTTTGGGGGGGTGGCTCTACAGAATCACATCTTTGTTGAGCCCCCTTTCCCTCCTCAAATTCCACCTACTTCAGTCACAGTTCCCAGTGTCCAGAAATTTCCCAACCCAGAGTCAGACTTGCCAACCCACAGGACCAGACAGGGGATGCCCCGGTTTTGCAGGCTGAGGCTCCTCCTTGCCACCAGCCAGTTGTCCTGCCCCCAACAGCCATGATGTGCCTTTAAATCTCAGCAGGTTTAGACAAAGCTTGTAAACATTGTGTTTTGGAACGTGTCTGTGTGCCTTTGAATCTCAGCAGGATGGAATCTGCGGGGGGGGGGGTGTTGAATAGGCAGAGCCACATGGCTCTTCCTGGGGAGTGTGAAAGAGAGGGGGGAAAGTCCAATCCATCTGGTTTTGTTTTGCATTCCTTTCAGAAGTTGTTTGAATAGTAAAAGGGATAACAGTTAACTAGAACTTGCGGGGAAGTGTAGATGACTGGGGAAGGCAATAGCAAACCACCCCGTAAAAAAGTCTGCCATAAAAACATTGTGATGCGATGTCACCCCAGAGTCAGAAACGACTGGTGCTTGCACAGGGGACTAACCTTTACCCTTACCTAGAACTTGATTATGACATGGAGGAAAACTCCAGTTCCTAAACTGCTCTCTTCCTTACTTTTGTTTTCCTGTGTTAGTCTGAAGAAGCAGGTTGAAATGCAGCAGATTGTTACATTTAGCAACTCCCATAAGTAGAGTGATTTATACCATTGCTCCAGTGAGATCAAAAAAGTGTGAGCTTGCAAACGGTTTGTGTTTATTTTGGGTGCTCTGTAAGTATGTGTCCCTTAATGAAACCATGCTCGGAAATGCTACTAAAGCCTGACAAGGGACTTGTGGGCATATGGCAAATTTCACTTTCATTTAGTGGAAGTGCAGCTGCAGAGGAACCCTTTGAAGGCAAAAAATATGATGAGGGAATGAAGACTGTATTCAGGCGAACTGCAATGCTGTAATTTTATTTATTCATTTATTTTTCCGGAATGGGAAAGTCTCCAGGCTCCATCCGCAAAGTCTCCAGGCTCCACCCCCAACAGCAACATCCCCAGGTATTTTCTGAGTTGGACCTGACAATCCTTTCCAGAGTAGGCAACCCTACAAACCGGAAATAGCTTTTTGAACTCTTCTAGAGATTTTTTAAAAAAACCTCAAAAATTTCATCAAGGTGTACATGCTCAAATTCTTCCCTACCAGCTCTTCACTTTCCCCAGCAAATGGTTACTTTCTTCTTTACCCTCTTCCTTTACAGAGGGGGAGGGGCAAGAAATCAGTTGCCAGAAACTCTCCATCTCATCAACCCTACTGTACCCATCATCCATGCCCACTCCAGGGTTTGGAGCCTCTGCACTTCCAATTGCCTTGTGACCTCCCCTTTCCTTATAACTTACTTTACAGGACCTGCAATGTAAAGTAAGGGGGATGAAGGACTACTCTTCATGCACTTGTTAGACTCCAAAGCATCAGTAAGTTCAAGCACAAAGATAACTAGTTTACAATTGGCTCCTTACTGATATTTTGGGCCAAACAAAGGCTTCCAGAACTATCCTCTATATGCCTCTCCATTCATGCCTCTGTGGTCACAAATTAAATTTGGGGGAAGTAATAAGAGTGAGAGCAGCTCAACATGCCATTCATTTGATTTAGAAAACAAGCTAAAATTCAAAACGATCTGGACTCAGATATTTAAAAGCTTTTTTAAAAAACAAACAAACAAAACATAAACCATTTCAGTGCTGAATAAGGTTACCGACTTCAAGGTGGAACCTGAGTTCTCCTGAAATTACAAGTGGAAATTACTACAGAGATCTGTTCCCCTGGCATATGACAAATACTGGCTGTCCTCCTTATTCCTGTTTCATGCGGTCTAAATTATAGGACTCCATGTCCCTGGAAAAAAGTATGACATTTAACCTTTTCCACTTTTCAATTTTATTTTGTGAAAAGAGGTGCATTCTTATAGCTGTTTCTTTAAATGGGGTAAGAGCACAAAAGAGCAACTAGTTTTTAGTATATTCATAAGCATCCAGTCATATCCCATACTAGAAAACAGATGAAGTACAGAGATGCTTCCTAAAAGTGATGAATAATGCTTCCTATAGCTGTGTATTAAGGCTAACTTCAAATTCTATTGGGGTTGAATCTTATGCAGCACCAACAGAAGGCACTGAGCTTCCTTAGTAGACACAGGCAAGTGCTGAAAGACAGTGCTAAGGATTATAAAAAGTCATGCCACCTGAGTTGCTGCAGTGAGGAGGCAGCAGTCAACGCTGCATGCAGTTCTTCACTTTCACATTTTGCACCAAAAGAAGCCTTCTTGCAAAAGTGTACAGAATGAACAGAATTGATACTTATTGATTTTAGGCAACACCCAATATACTGCTAAGTTTTATTTTTAGTGCCAGACTCAGTGACATTTCCCTATGAACCCTTCACACTGTATTTTATTTAGCATCTACTGCTGTTACTTTAACAGCTCATCTATAAACCTCCAATTCCCGACTGACAAGGAATGAACCACCATTTGGGAATCACCACTTGTACATCTCTACAAATTGGTACACAACTGGGGGTGAGGAGAAGGAGCAGGAAAAAAAAGGGAGAATGAGTCCTAAGTTTATACGGCATTAGCCATAACATGATAATTTCAAGATTTCATTCATCTATAAAGGTCACTGGAAATGTGACACAGCAAAAGAACAAGTACAGATTGTATTGCATTTGACCTGCACAAAATGCATCTAACAGAGATGAAAAATCAATAAATAACAAAGCTGAAGAACTGCTGGTAGGATGGGAAGAAAAATTATACATATAGAGTAATCCTAAGCAGGTCTACTCAGAATCCTACTCAGGTGTATTCACTGGGGCATACCCTCAGGAAAGTGTCTGTAGAATTGTACTGACAGCTATGTTTTAGGGATGGGAATGGACCAGAAAAAGACAATTTGGTTCAGGCTCCATGGCTGCCCATGGATTGAACCCCAAACCAAGCTAGGAGGCCCATTTACAAACTGGACCGGTTCATGGCCCTGCAAACCCTGTTGGAAGGGATTGCATTCTTTTTAAATGAGGTTTTCAGAAAGCAAAACAAAAAAAGATGAGCAGGGAAGGGGGGAGCAGCTAGCTGTCTGCCACTCAGCTCTTTCAAGGCGTCTTGTGTAGTCCCTTTAAACTACACAAGATATCCTAAAAAACAGCTACATGGCAGGGTGGTGGTCCCTGCCACACAGCTGTTTTGTGCTGTCTTCAGCAGTCCATTTAAAGATTTCAGGTTTTCACGGCTGGTAACATCATTAGGGTTTGTAGAGTCTTTCGGGATCAAGTGCCGTGTTCTACTGGAGAAAGTTTTCCTTCCAGACGTTTCGTTCTCAGCTGCGGAGAACGAAACGTCTGGAAGGAAAACTTTCTCCAGTAGAACACGGCACTTGATCCCGAAAGACTCTACAAACCCTAATGATGTTACCAGCCGTGAAAACCTGAAATCTTTAAAGACTCTACAAACCCTAATAGTCCATTTAAACTTCAAAAAGATTGCTGAAGATAGCCCAAAAAAACAGCACTTCCCTTCCCCCTTTCTCTTGGCCACAGTGAGCATAGGAAGAGGCTTCCCTTCGCCTTTTCTCCTGGCCATGGCAAGCCATGGTAAGGGGGAAGGGGAGGGATTACCTAGCTAGAAGCTTCCATTCTCCCTTTTTCCTGGCCACCATGAACCACGACCAGCAGAAAGGTGTGAGTGAAATGTCTCCAAGAAGACACTTTACTCCTTCCATTTAAACCTTTCTGCTCCCCATGGCTCTGATCCATTTGCACCAAACAGCTGAGCAGTGGGGAGCTCCCAGCCACTCAGCTGTTTCTTCTAAAAAGCAGAAAGCAATAAACCCCTGCTTTCTGCTCTTCATGAACCATCACAAGCCACCACTAATTTTGCCAACATTTGTGGTAGTTCATCCCTGTTCTTCAGTCCATGAACTCCAATTTGTGAATCCAAACAGGCCAAAATTCAGGATGAACTTTGGTTCTTCAGCCAGTTCATGTTTGTTTCTATTATGGTTAGTCAACAAAGATCAATTTGCATAGAAAGTTCAGAAGTTTAAGAAAGTGCTGTTTGTATACTTTCCTTTTTCAACACTCCACTCAGATTGCATATCTCAACCATTTCTGCAGCTGTACCTTCTTTACAAGTTTCATACTCCTGAACTCCAGTGATATAACTTCAATTTGGAACAAAACTCACATGCAACTAGCTAGGTCTGTACCTCAGAATTGTAGTCATCAACAGCCAGAACAAATCATAACACATCATCAAATGAAACTGGCTCTTTTCAGAACATGGGTACTTTTTGCTACAGTTACAGGTTTAGTTATGGATTTAGTGCATGGGTACTCTTTGCTGAGGTTACCAGCATCGAGGCACTGCTGCTGAAGACGCAGCTGCGCTGGGCAGGACATATTTCTAGGATGGAAAACCACCGCCTTCCCAAGATTGCCTTGTATGGCGAAATCTCCACCGGCCATCGAAAT
Organism: Heteronotia binoei; assembly: GCF_032191835.1. Classification (NCBI taxonomy): domain Eukaryota; kingdom Metazoa; phylum Chordata; class Lepidosauria; order Squamata; family Gekkonidae; genus Heteronotia; species Heteronotia binoei. Next base: position 141,689,291 of record NC_083227.1, on the reverse strand, counting down.
AGAGGGGCACCAAAGAAGAGGTACAAGGACTCCTTGAAGAAATCCCTTGGCAACTGTCGCATCAACCATCACCAGTGGTCTGACCTAGCCTCAGATCGCAAAGCATGGAGGCACACCATCCACCAGGCTGTCTCTTCCTTTGAGAACACACGCATAGCTGGTCTTGAGGACAAAAGGAGATTGAGGAAGAATCGCACTGCTACAGCACCAACCCTAAATCAGACTTTTCCCTGCAGCCACTGTGGCCAGACCTGCCTGTCCCGCATTGGTCTTGTCAGCCACCAGCGAGCCTGCAGCAGACGTGGACAATTGCACCCTTCTTAAATCTTCGTTCGCGAAGCCAAGCCGAGAGAGAGAGACTCTTTGCTACAGTTACAGATCATCTTTAGCAGAACAAAGGCCCTTATTACTCAAGGAATGCATGATAAGGCAGAAGTTCAAGCGATTTTGTATTAACCATAGCTAGTACTAGTACACACAGAATGAATGAATGACAGTTCAGGATGGGAGAGAAAGGGGGGAATTCACATACAAGAACTTATCCCATGACCTATATTCAGTCTCTTAATCTTGATTATCATTAAATTGCATCTATCCTGGAAGTCCAGGTAATACAAATTCCAAAAGCCGAAGGTTTGAAAAAGTACGGGGTACCAATGCAGCAAACACCCTTCAGTTTGATCATAAATGGAGAGCATCACTCTTGAACACCTAAAAGCTGGTTGCTTTTTGTATTCTCAAAACTGTCATGCCACCAGCACATGCACTTCCTTGTATCTTTCCACACAGCTGACTATGATCTAACAAACCATTTCTAATACCATCCCACCTAACAAAAAAATTTTTTTTTCAAAAGATTCACTTCAGTTCATTACCTCAAGCTCGCTGGGGAGTGCTGGTGGAGGGAGCTGCATTGTCCATAGTTCTAAGTAAAGTCTGTCCATACATCAACCTGATAAAAACAGGTTGCTTACCTGTAACTGATGATCTTCGAGTGGTCATCTGTGCAGTCACACACATGGGTCTTGCCGCAGGCAACGGATCCATACCTCGGAGTTCCAATAGCTCGCCTATAGCGTTTTTTGGCGCGCTCTCCTCCCGCCCTGGGGAGCAGGCAGCGACTGCGCATGCCTGGAGCGGGGGGGGAGCGCCCATTCCACTCAGTTTCTTCCAGCCGCCACTGGTACAGACATCAGACAAGGTTAAGCAACAATTACAAGCGACCAGCAGCAGGGAAGGCTGGGTGGGCGTGTGTGACTGCACAGATGACCACTCGAAGATCATCAGTTACAGGTAAGCAACCTGTTTATCTTCTTCGTGGTCTCTGTGCAGTCCCACACATGGGTGACTAGCCAGATGAATGTCCTGGAGGAGGGTGCTGGAGAGAGAAAAGAGTTAGTCACACAATAAATCACATCAAACAGGTTATAGATGTAAGCGGATGCACTCACCCATGGCTTCAATGGAAGATGGATCTGAGGACCGCTTGGCCGAAGGAGGCGTCTCATCTCGCACGAACGTCCAAGGCGTAATGGGAGACGAACGTGGAAGGAGAGGACCACGATGCAGCAGCACAGATGTCCTCTAGGGAGACGCCCTGTAGAAAGGCCGAAGACGTCGAGACCGCTCTGGTAGAGTGGGCCTTAAGGCCTTCGGGTATAGGCTGCTTAGCCAGTTCGTAGCACAACCTGATAGCACTAACTACCCATTTAGATAGTCTCTGGGTAGAAATTTTGTGTCCCTTGTGAGGGTTACCGTAGGCCACAAACAGATTAGGGTCCTTACGGAAAGGTTGTGTACGAGCAAGGTAGAAAGATAAAGCCCTTCTGACATCCAAGGAATGCAGAGCTCTTTGTCCTGAGTCAGTAGGGTTAGAGAAGAACGTCGGTAGGGAGGTCGATGTCGATAAATGGAACTGGGAGACGACTTTAGGGAGGAATGCAGGGTCTGGTCGGAGAACAACCTTGTCCTTATGAAAGATGGTGTAGGGGGAGTCATGGCGGAAAGCACATAAGTCACTTGTGCGTTTCCCAGAGGTAAGGGCAACCAACAATGCTGTCTTCCAAGATAGAAGGTTGAGATTGATGGTAACCATGGGTTCAAAGGGAGATTTCATTAGGCAGGAAAGAACTAGGGATAAACTCCAAGCAGGAACAAATGGTTTAACAGGTGGGTGAAGGTGCAGCATGCCCTTGAGAAAAGATTTGGAAAGACTATGGGAAAATACCGTCTTGCCGTCAATGGGGTCATGAAATGCGGAAATAGCAGAGAGGTGAACCTTTAAGGAGGAATAGCAGAGTCCTGATCTCTGTAGGGATAGCAGATATTCAAGGATCAGATTTAGAGGCGCAGATTCTGCTTGTAGATGATTGGATGTCGCGAATGAGCAGAAGCGCTTCCATTTGCGTTGGTAGGAAAGTCTAGTGGAAGGCTTTCTAGCATTGAGGATGATGTTAGCTACTTCAGTAGAGAGGAAGGAGGGCGGATTCTCCAGGCTGTCAGGGCCAAAACTCGAGGGTTGTGATGTAGTATCTGGCCATTGGCCTGAGATAAGAGATCGGCCATAGGAGGCAGGCGATGGTAAGTGTGGCAGGACATCTGTAGTAGCCTCGTGAACCACGGTTGCCGTGGCCACCATGGAGCAATGAGGATACAGTCCGTGCCGTCTCGTGTGATCTTCGTCAATACTCGTGTCAGTAGGGGGGTTGGAGGGAAAAGGTAGTGAAGAGGGCCTCTCCAAACCTGCAGGAAGGCGTCGTTGCCTCTCCTGGTGTGGAATCGGGGACATTTCGCATTGTCCCTGGAAGCAAAGACGTCCACTTTGGGTGTCCCGAAGCACCGAAAGATGCAACGAAGGTAGATCAGATTGATGGACCATTCGTGGTCGTCTATGCGAACTCTGCTGAGAGAGTCGGCCAGAACATTCTCCACACCTGGGAGGTGAACGGCAGTCAAATAGATGTTGTGTTTGACGCACCATTCCCAGAGAAGTATAGCAATACGGCACAGCCGGAGGGATCTGGTGCCTCCTTGTTTGTTTATGTAGAAGACTGTTGCCATATTGTCTGTGGAGATCTGAACGTGCCGACCCGTGATGAGTGGGAGGAACGACTGCAGGGCCCTGTGCACCACGATCAGTTCTAAACAGTTTATGTGCATGGCCCTCTCTGAGGGAGTCCAGAGTCCCCTGACAGTTTTGCCTTCTAAGTGGGCTCCCCAACCCCACTTGGAGGCATCTGTTGTTACGGTAGCCGTTGGAAGAGGTGGTAGGAACGGCATGCCTGCGAGAAGGTTGTCGGGTACAGTCCACCAGGTGAGAGAAAGAAGTGCTCTCTGGGGAATGGTGAGCAGGGTACCTTGTGGTTGCATGTGAGGATGGAAAGCACGCACAAATCAGAGCTGCAGTTGCCTCATCCGGAGCCTGGCAAAACGAAGGACTGATGTAGTGGCTGCCATAAGGCCCAGAAGACGTTGGATGATGAAGGCAGATTGAAGCGGCTCTCGCTGGACGGCTTTGGCAAGAGTGATGATGGTCAGTGCCCGGTCCTCCGGAAGGAAAGCACGATGAGGAGAGGTGCACAGACGGGCCCCTATGAATTGCAAGTCCTGGGTTGGCGTGAGGTGTGATTTGGAGGTGTTCACACGCAGGCCCAGAGAAGTTAGGAGAGAGAGGGTCGTGTTGAGATTTATTTCCAGTTGGTCCCGAGATGGTGCAATGAGGAGCCAGTCGTCGATGTATGGAAAGACTGGTATGCTCCAGATGCGGAGGGCAGCTGCTACCACCGCCATGCACTTGGTGAACACCCTCGGTGCAGTGGAGAGACCGAACGGCAGGGATATGTACTGAAAATGATGCTGGCCTATGGCGAATCGAAGATACTTCCGATGCTGAGGTCGGATTGTCACATGGAAGTAAGCGTCCTGGAGATCTAGGGAAGCCATCCAAGAATTCTTGGGTATCAGAGGCAAGATGGTTTGTAGAGATATCATCCTGAACCTCCTGTAAGTGATGCGTTTGTTCAGCTTCCGAAGATCTAGGATAGGACGCTTGCCTCCATCCCTCTTGGGAACCAGAAAGTATCTCGAGTAGAAGCCTGTCCCTCGATGTTGAGGAGGGACGGGTTCTATGGCATTTTTCTGGAGCAAGTCCAGAATCTCCTGATGGACGTGAGGAGAGTGCGGGGTAGCTATGAAATAGTGGTGGTGAGGTGGTGAAATGAACTCGATTGCGTAGCCTAGGCGCACGATGGTTAGCACCCAGGAGTCGGTTGTGATCGAGTTCCAAGTCGGAAGGAAGGGTGAGAGACGAGTTTGGTAAGCAGGAGGAATTAGAAGAGAGTCGAAGAGACTGCTTAGACGGGAGGGAGGCCTTCTTGGTTTGTTGGGACCTCGGCTTCTGTTGAAACTGAGGCTTTTGCTGTGCACCCCTTCTCCTCCAGTAGTCACTTTGTTTCGGTGACCGTTGGCATTTCTGGAACGATGGTCTCCATGTTTTAGCACGAGTGAATTGCTGGGAGTTAGGTTGGGAAACTCCCAGGCGCTTGGCACGCTTGCGGCCATCATCAACTGAGGTCAGCACTTCGTCCGTGGATGCATGGAAGAGGCCTAGGCCGTCAAAGGGGAGGTCTTCGATTTTTTGCTTGATATCCGGCTGCAAGTTGGTAGATCGCCAGGCATGACGGCGCAAGGCAACGGAGGAAGCGAAGACCCTTGAAGAACAAGAAACAGCATGTCGTATGGTGTTAATCTGCTGTTTGGAGACTCTAGACAATTCAGACACCAAGTTTGAGGCCGTTCTCTGAGAGGTCTCAGGGAGGGAGGGGATGAGGGGCGTAAATTGGTTCGCCAGATTGAAGACATAAGCAGAGAAGTAGGCTAAATAGTTATTGAGTTTTGAATTAGTAGAAGCCAGATTAAATAACTTCCGTGCCAGGGTATCCAGCTTTCTACCCTCACGATCGGGCGGAGTGGGGTGTCTAGAAGGCTTGGCCTTAGTGGCGGAGTGTACTATGATAGAATTAGGCGCTGGGTGTGCAGCCAGAAATTTGGCATCCGGGGCATGTACTCTGTAGAGCGAGTCAAACCGCTTAGAAGTAGGTGGGACAGAGGCAGGCTTGTCCCACGCCTCTCGCAAGCCCTCGAGATGCACGGGCAGCATCGGCAGGAGTGACCCTGGTGGGAAGTCCGCTTGCACTAAGTCGTGCACAATGTCTGAAACCTTGGGGGAGTCGGAAGGCAAAGCAATGTTTAAAGCATCAGCCATCGTGGTGATAAGATTTAAGTATGCTTTAGAAGCATCTGATGGCGAAAGGCGCAGCTGTGGTGCGGATTCTGAAGCTACAGAAGCAGGGTGGTCGTCCGAATCCGACGATGCAGAGGATTCCTTGTCGGAGTGGGAGTCCTCTCTAGTGGGTGAGTGGGGTGGTGCGATCGGTTCCGAGGCCAAGGCCCGAGGCTTAGGAGTGTGAGTATCTCGAGATGGTCGAGGTGGAGAAATAAGGATGGGGGCCGTCGAAGCCGTAGCGGAGATGGTACGGGGTTTGTCGGAGTCCCGAGGTTGAGGACGCTCTTGGACTGGAGACGTTCCAAGTGCTGAGAAGGAAAGTATTCGGGGTCTCGAAGTTCGGAGAACTCTGAGTCGATCGTGACCACGGGTTCGAGGGGAGTCTCGGGTTCTAGGAGAGTCCCGGAGTCGACCGTAAGCACGGGTTCGAGGAGAGTCGTCATAACGGATTCGAGGGGTAATAACATCACAACCCAGCTCCTGGTATCTGGAGCGGTGTGTTCCTTCATAGGAAGGGGAGCGGGACAGGCGATGGCGAGGCCTAATCCTTGGTGAAGAAGATCGCGAATGGGATGAGTAGTCGTAGCGTGGACGAGATGGATAGTCGAGATGCGGGCGCGCATAATGACCATGATGTTCATAATAACTCGACGAGCCGGAATCGCGGCGCCTACATGGGGAGCGAGAGCGGACTCGAAGCGGAGGAAGAGGTGTCGGCGAGCGGGATCGAATCCGATGCGTCAGGGGCTGGTCCGCTGGAGAACGAGAGCGGACTCGGTGAGCAGAACTCTGGGTTGCTGACTCCCTGTACAAGGGAGAAACTGCGACATCTCGGAAGGATCCAAGTCGAAGTGAAGACTTCATATATTGTTGAGTAGGGTCGGAGGATGGGTCGGGCTCGAGGAACTCAGACGGAACCACGCTACGGACCGAAGGTGAACGCGATCGGATCGGAATTACTTCTACAGCCGTAGATGAATGAGGAGTTAGCTGCGGCATGTCAGTAATAACATCTGACGGGGCCGACAGTTCCGGAGGGAACAAAAGTTGTCCAGCCGGGGTCGCGTTGGGGTCCATAGAGGCGGAAGCCGAGGCCGAAACCCGAGTCGAGTGCGAGGTCGGGTGCGACTCGTAGGGCTTTCTCGAAGTCAAATCAGCCGATTCGGAGTGACGAGGTCTTTTAGGCGCCAAATCCGCGGAGTCGGAATGACGCGATTTCTTAGAAGACTTATGGCCGGTCCCGGCGTGCTTCGATAGTTTCTTTACGGACTTGTGCGTCTGCTTTTGCGAGAGAGGCACGTCCGAAGTAGCTGAATCTCCCGCTCGAGGTGGGGGAGGCGGCGAATCAGATGCGGGCATCGCCCTCAAAGACCGTTCAAGCAGAAAACTCTGGAGCCTTGCTGCACGGTTTTTACGAGCTTGCTTCCCGAAATTAGCACAGTGTGGGCAAGAGTCCACCCGGTGGGCTTCCCCAAGGCAGAAGAGGCAGTAGCTGTGGCCGTCAGTGGTGGGGATCTTAGCCCCACAGCGCCTGCACTTTTTAAAAGTAACCTTCCCTTCCATACGCTCCGGACAGGGGAGGGGAGGGAGGGAGAGAAAAAAGGGGAAAGAAAGCGCAGAAACGGACCTCTTTTTTTTATATATAGGGACGAAAATAGAGAGAAAAGGCAAAGGAATATGAGAGTAAGTAAGAGATACGATACCAATCGAAGAGGAGAGACGAGGGAGAGCTAAGGAGGAAACGCAGCGAGGAAGGTGTTGTCCGGGCGGCGGTAAGGAAGAAACTGAGTGGAATGGGCGCTCCCCCCCCCACTCCAGGCATGCGCAATCGCTGCCTGCTCCCCAGGGCGGGAGGAGAGCGCGCCAAAAAACGCTATAGGCAAGCTATTGGAGCTCCGAGATATGGATCCGTTGCCTGCGGCAAGACCCATGTGTGGGACTGCACAGAGACCACGAAGAAGATATAATGCTGACAGAGCAGGTGCAATCTATATATTCCATTGCTGCAGGTTGGGAGCTGGAGCTTGATCTAGTAATTTCTGAACATGTTCCAGTATGATGAATACCAATGACTAATGCCACTGAGTGTATAGTTACAGAAGTAACAAATATTCATGAAATGTATCTGATAAAGGTGATTCAGACCCTGGCCATAATGATCAAAAGGTGTATATAATCCAGTAAATTGAGAAATGGTGAGAATACACCAACAGCTGCCTAGCTATTCACCACACTGGATGGAAACTACTTGAAATATTACTTGTGGTTTTCACAGCAAAGAAACTTTATTAGACATTTGTTTACAAACACTAAAAATTCCCAAATACTGCAAAGCCAGTTAGCACAAATATACACATAAGGAAGCACACAGATAAATGGTGAGGAGGGACGGTGGAGAGGGACGGTGGCTCAGTGGTAGAGCATCTGCTTGAGAAGCAGAAGGTCCCAGGATCAATCCCCGGCATCTCCAAATAAAAAGGGTCCAGGCAAATAGGTGTGAAAAACCTCAGCTTGAGACCCTGGAGAGCCGCTGCCAGTCTGAGAAGACAATACTGACTTTGATGGACCCAGGGTCTGATTCAGTAGAAGGCAGCTTCATGTGTTCATGTGTTCATGGTCATAAACTAAAATATAGATATAATTATTCATTTGCTATTACTTATAGTTATTGTCAAACAATCATCAATTCACTTGTGTGCATTACTTGATATGAGTGTGCATTCAGATATTTCTGATAAAAAAAACAGGGTCCCCAAATTCCCTGTTCTGTTTCAGATCAGAAACAACCCGATATGAAACTAAACAGGGAATTTCAGGCACTGTTTTGATTGCAAGATAGCCAATGCTTATTCCTATTACTTGACTTATGAAGAAACTGAAAATTGAGAACAAAGGTAAACTTGGTTTTAAAACATTTTATTTGAAGATGAATAATTTTCAACACCAAGTTTAATAATCCTGTGTCTCGAAATACAATTGTTAAATTAGGCATCTATATTTTTGGTTTTCCATAAGTAAAATCTTAAATGCATTTCCGAAAGGATATGAAAATTTTCCCATTTCTTGAATATAAACTGCCTGAATACATTTTGTTCCAGATTGACTCAGAATGCTTAAGTAGACCAAATATCACTCAGCATGAAAAACATAATAAAAGCGATTCACATGAATTAGAAAAAAAGAAAAGGACCACCACACACACACACCTTCTTTTTGCCTAGATCACTGGCATAGCTAAGTACTTGAGCTCAACACCATTGACAGGTTCCCTAAGCGTAACCATCTGTGACACTGTTTATTTGCAAGGCCAGCTTAACCAGATACTGCATACATGGTCGCCACCTACAGGCTGAACCATTACCCCCAAAAATGTTCATTTCTCATTTGATTTATAAATAATTTCAATTTCTAATCTCTGCTGAAACAGAAGTAGCAAGCCATGTTACTGTTTTCTCAGCAAGGTTATAAAGAGGCCTTCCTATAATAGAGACAACACTGGGTTTGCAAAAAGGCTTTCACATAAAGAACATTTCCATGTATAATATGACAGAGCAATGAATAACCCATAGATTTATGATGATGACATCATTGGCAAGCTGTTTGCATTCTCCCGCACAAGCACATATATGTGATTCAGTTTGGTATTCTGTAAGTTTGCAAACAGATAGAACAGAATGGACTCTGTTGATCACAGTATTACCTTTTATGATCAACTGATATATCTTGCCTCACCTCTCTTATATACCCCAACTCACTTAACTAATTAACAACCAAAATGCAAGCAAAAAAAAAATTCCTGGAGCACACTGCAATAGTCATCTTAGCTGTGTTATGATCTGTGGTCCTTAAGGGCAGGGGAAGGGGAAAGGGAGGGGAAAGGGGGAAACAGATGCACACATAGGTTCAAGTAAAGGAAAATAGGCCACAGTTTTATTGATTATGCAGGACCAGGCATTGGTTGACCCAACTGCCAACCAATGAAACCATCCCTGGTCCACCTGCTGGGAGTAAAACTGGAATGGCAATTCTGGTGGATCCATATAGGCACAAGCTTCTGCATGGTTCCCTTGCCACCTGGGAGTACAGTCGAGTGACAACCCCCAAGCTGGGCATGTCAATGGAGAGCTTCATTCCCAAGATCACTTAAGGAGGTCCCCACCCGGGGGAGGTAGGCACAGCCTCCCCTTCTCCACCAATGGACCTGGCCTAATGACTGAAACAGCCCTATTTAGGAATGTTGATAAAATAAGAACAGTAGTTCCTCCTCATTACCCCCTTCTGTTTGGATGTTTGTGTTTGGTACTTTCTTTAACCTGTAACTATCTCATTGTTCATGATTTTGCATATCATTGCTCTACCACTGAAAAAAGGAATGGATTAGAGATATACAGGTCATTTTTGTAGAAAAGGCCCAACAGGAACTCATTTGCATATAAGGCCACACCCCCTGATGTCACTATTGTTTTGCACAAGGCTTTTTTGTAGAAAAAGCTCAGCAGGAACTCATTTGTATATTAAGCCACATATTAAGCCCCTGACACTGAGCCAGCTGTAACTGTGTTCCTGCTAAAAAAAAAAAAAAGCCCTGGAGATATAACATAAAACCCAGCATCAAACTATCCAACATTTATTGAAACAAGGGGCATTTATGAGCACCACACTCTTTTACAGCGTTATTCATTAATGCCATACTTTTCGAACCACAGGAGAGGATTTTATAGTATTAATGCTGAGAAGCAGCAAGGAATGACTAAAGCCATCTGTCTATCTCCCGCCCCCAGAGTGTTAATCCTACTGGTCACACAGAATGCAAAACAGAACGACTAAAATAGATCATCTATGTTTTCTGGTCTGGCACCATCTCTCCCAACTTCATCCACTCTTATTGTATTCCAGGTGCCCATTTTATCCTCTCAATTTATTTTACACCACCAGTACGAATTCTGTTACATGTCACGGAGCAAGGGAAATGACTGAAAAAGAATGCCAACCTCTTTTACCAAATAAGTAACAGATTCCACTGTCAGAGTAAAAATTCTTTATTAATGACCTCTACTGACTCTCTACCCACAGAACCACTAATCTGAATACTGTGCTTTCACTGTTCTTGAATGACAGATTGGATAAGTAAAATGTAAGACTGCCATTATTTCTCCATCAGGTTCAAGCTTCTATACTAACGAACATCTGAAAGAGATAACGGAAATTCGTATTTCATATTGCTAGCTATGTTAAATAAAGAAGTTCAAGATATACCATACAGAGGGTTTTGTGCAAACATATCTTCAGTTAAGGCTAGTTTGGAGAAGGGATGACACGTATGCTTTTTACTTATAGTATCATTTACATATGCTGGTGTGTTCTGTAGAATTGTGATTCTTGTTTATTTAATCTGTTCAGTAATAACCAGGCAAATCTTAAATAATATTGTTAAAAGATAACAATGTGTAACCCTTGGCTGGGATACAAGGTTTTCAACAAGACCTGGACTAAACATCTGACCGATCTTAAGTCAGAACACCAGTACTTGTGCTGAATGATTAAGAGACTGATCATTCTTCACAGAGCCTTATAGTTTAGTGCAGGGGTCCTCAACCTTTTTAAATAGGGGGCCAGTTCACTGTCCCTCAGACTGTTGGAGGGCCGGACTGCCGTTACTGTACAAGGCCGCGGGCCATCAGTTCTCCGTCTTCTGCATCTCTCTCCCTTCCCCACACCACACACCCTGGCCTGGGAACTCACCTCACCTCGGTATCACCTCACACTCTGTCTCCGCCACCTCAGCCCAGTGCCGGAAGTGTGCGTTGCTAACGCAAGTTTAGGTCGAACGTCACTTTCGGTCTGATTTTGCCATAACCCGGCGGGCCGCATAAACATCCTCAGCGGGCCGCATCTGGCCCGCAGGCCGTAGGTTGAGGACCCCTGGTTTAGTGGTTAACACATTGCTTTAAAACAGTCAGGCACTTTTGGTTTCCATGTCTCTGTTTTGTAGTGGGCACTACTGGGATAGTGCTCCATAATTTATTTTACACTCAGAACCCAGAAACTACAGCTAGTGCAGAATGCAGCGGCCAGGCTGTTATTGGGGCTTCCTAGATGGGAGCACATACAGCCGGGGATGCAGGAACTGCACTGGCTGCCAATAGTGCACTGGATTCGTTACAAGGTGCTGGTTATCACCTTTAAAGCCCTATATGGCCAAGAACCTGCCTACCTTAGGGGCCGTCTCTCCCCATATATTCCCCCAGAGGGTACTGCGATCTGGTTCTCAACATCTATTGGTAATCCTCAGGCTGAGGGAGGCCAAACTGAAAGTCACCAGAGAAAGGGCCTTCTCGATTGTAGCCCCCCACTGATGGAACCAATTGCCAGAGGAGGTGCGGGCCTTGCGGAGCCTTGCCCAGTTCCACAGGGCCAGCAAGGCCACTCTTTTTCAGCTGGCCTTTACTTAAGAAGGAATTTACTGTAGAAGGAATATCGTCACCACAGAAAAACTGTAAGATGCATAACATCAAGATTTTAGCACCAAATCAACTTAGATGGTTTTAATGTATGCTTTATAATATTTGATTTATAATGTGCAATTTATAATATGTATGTATAATTTAAAATATGCATTGTTTTAATTGTTGAAGTTTTTATGTTGTGAGCTGCCCTGAGCCTGCTTCGGCAGGGAGGGTGGGATATAAATTTATTATTATTATTATTATTATTATTACTATAACAGAAAAGTTTGCACACTTAATCATTGCAAATATATTAAGTTTTATATATATATATATATATATATATATATATATATATATTATTTTTTTTCAAGGAGTCTGTTCATTTGTTACTTGAACAAAGTTTAAGGTCAGTGGCAACTTTAAGACCAATGAAGTTTTATTCATGGTATAAGCTTTCACATGCAAGCACACTTTGTCAATAAAACTTTGTTTGATCTTAAAGGTGCTACTGGACTCAAACTTTATTTTGCTGCTTCAGACCACCATGGCTACCCACAACCTGAATCCATTTGTTTGTTTTTTTAATTTTTAATTAAGTTTCAGTATAAAGGGGAAGGAATGGTGCAGGGATACAGAAGCAAAAAAAAGGGGGGGGAGTTGGGGGGAAAACAATACAAAGAAAAAAAGAGAGAAGCAGTAAATAAAGTTGTTACATTTCTACCTTCCAAACCTAATCTTAAAATCTTTCTACCTGCAAGTTGTAGGTTTTAACCCAATCCAACCATTACATTCTACAGTCTTATTACTTTATTATATATATTTTACTAATTATTACTTATAATATAAATCTATACTATTCATCTTTAATGTCCACAAACCAGAAAAGCAAAGAAACCAATCACAAAATAGAACCCAGTAGCTTATTTTAACCATATTAGAGATAAGTACTAAGTTTAACAATACTAACAATAATCATAAGGAGAGAAGATGAATATAATTTCTCTATCCTTAACACTACCTTAATTATTGTCAACAGAGACTTCCGGGGAGGAAAATGGCGAGCTGAGTTGTCTCTCACATCGGGAGCAAGCTGAAGGTCTTGTTCGGGGTAGTGGAGGGCAAATCAAAGCCCACTGCCTACCTTTCTCAGTGAGAGAAAGGTCCAAGACTTGCACTAAAAACTTTGGAAGAGATTTACCTTGGCTGAAAAGGAGCCCTGTAGAGGGTTCCTTTGAGGCTTTGAGGGGTCTCAGAAGTTTGCATAGTTATCGTCTGCAAGATCTTTCAGAGTCATTGATTTGGCATAAGCTCGTCAGAATCCTAACCTTCTGGGACATTTCTAACCAACTAAAGTTTTGGAAGACCAGTGGAACTTGGATAAGTGGAGAAAAAAAGGTACAGAAGCTCTTTTTTCACTCCGGAGCTATTTACAGACTAAAGGGACGTATTAAAGGTGGGAAGAAAGGGAAAATATAAAGCTTGCAATTAGAAGAAGGAAATAGAGAAGTTTGGACTGTTATAATACCAAAGACAGTGTTAAAAACTGCTAAAAATTGAAAAGAGATCATAGTTTTGTCTACTTGCGGTTTGCGGTTTGTGAAGAGTAAACAGCCACGTTGCATTGGAATATACTGGAACAGTTCTGCAACTCTTCTGAGCAAGACAGGAAGTGCGTCAAGTATCGTGAGATTTCCATGAGAGTTGAAGGTGACAGAGACAGGAAGTAGTAAAGAAAAAAGCCTACTCTATATCATAGAGAAACATCGGCAGCCATTGCTGGGAGGTCCAATTTAAAACATTGTTTTAAAAAGATTTGGGACTTTAAAAATTGACAGAAGCGGCGAGAAAAAGGGTAAGAGGACAAGAGCTATTGACTACATTATTGGTGGGCTCCTGGGGTGACTTTAAAAGGGGAAAAAAATTTAAAAGGGAAAAATCGCGGCCGCCATTTTGGAATTTTTGAAGACTTTTTTGATAAATATCTTGGCTTTGGAGGCTCAGAAACCAGCGAAATTAGGCTTGCTGGAAAGGGCAAGCTCTGCTTTATTGAACCTGGCCGTCAGATTTCAAATTGGTGAAGTCAAAAATTTCGTCATTTTTTTAAAGGGGAAAAATTCTTTAAAAATCTATATCTGGGCCTGGGAAACTCAGAAGAAAACAGAACAAAGTTTAAATAAGAGAGAAAATTCAGACCTTTTGAACTTGGTAGCCAAATTTGTAATTTGCGAGACGGAAATTTTTGGTATTTCTATTTTATCTACCTGCTCCTTGCCTAAATGTCAGAGCCCAGGCAGCCCCGAACAAGAGCCCTCTCATTAGAAAAAATGCAGGACCAAATGGAGGCTATGGAAGCCAGGATTATGAAAGGAGTTAAGAAAATGATGGAAGAAATGAAGGAAGAACTTGTCACAGTAATTAAAAAAGAAGTGGATGAGCTCAAAGACCAAATTGGGAAAATAGACAAGAAAGTACAGAAGGTGGAGGAGAAAGTTAAAATACATGATACCACCTTGCTGAAAGTCCAAGAAAAAGTGACGATCCACGACTGCAAATTAATGGAAAATCAGATACGCTTGAGAGGAGTACCTGAGGAAGAGAATGATGATCTGAAAGGATATATGATAAACATAATTGCAGAATTCTTAGATGAAGACCCTGACAAGACTAAAAGTATGTACGATCACATGTATAGAGTCAATTCGTTATATGCCAAAAAAAACAACTTACCAAGAGATGTTGTTGTAAGATTCATGACAAAGGAAATGGTGGGAAGGATTATGAAGAAAAACTTTGAACAGTCATTGACAGTAAGAGGTAGCAGAGTGAGAATTATGAAGGAGTTACCTAAAGAAGTGATAAATGACAGGAGAACATATAAAAAGTTAACAGAAAAATTGAAAGACAATGGCACAAGGTACAGATGGATAATCCCCGAGGGTTTGAGCTTTGAACTTCAGGGGAAGAGAGTTACAATTACAAATGCCAGAGAGTTGAGGAGATTTTTTGAAGAAAATAAAGAATTTGCACCATGATGGATTACAAATTATTGTCTTGGAATGTTAATGGACTAAATTCACCACAAAAAAGAAGGGCAACTTTTCATTGGATCAAGAAGCAAAATTGTAATATAATTTGTTTGCAAGAAGTCCACATCAAACAAAAGGATTATAAATTTTTATGGAACAAACAACTGGGAAGGGAATTTTTTTCATTAGCTGAACAGAAAAAAAGGGGAGTAGTTTTTTATATTAAACAGGACCTGGAGCCAAAATTGGTGTTTAAAGATAAAGATGGAAGATTTGTAGCAGTGGAAATAACATCAAATGGGAAAAAAACGCTGTTATTGGGACTATATGCACCTAATGGTGCAAAAGATGCTTTTTTTAAAGACATTATACAACAACTAGACGAGCTGACCTACGATCAAATACTCTTAATGGGAGATTTTAATGGAACAGTTGAGAACTCATTGGATAGATCCGGAGGGAAAAAAAATAGTGGGAAAGAAGGGAAATTGCCAAAGTCTTTTTTTGAACTAGTTAAACAGGAAAATTTGGAAGACATATGGAGAAAGCTTAATCCTGAAGAGCGGGACTATACTTTTTTTTCTGTGAGACATAAGACCTTTTCTAGAATTGACATGCTGTGGGGAACCAGAGACTTAGGCCTTACAACAAGGAAGATAGATATTTTGCCTAAAATTGGTGCTGACCATAACCCAATAATGTGGATTACAAAATTGTCCAAAAGACTGAGAAGATGGAGACTGAATGAAGATTTGCTACAGAACAAAGAAACAGTGACTTTCCTAGGAAAAGAAACTAAGGAATTTTTCTAAGTGAATGATAAAGAAGATATTGACTTCCAGACGGTCTGGGATACTTATAAAGCAGTAATGAGAGGGTTGTTGATCACTCTAAACAACAAAGATAAAAGGGAAAAAGAAAAACAACTATTGGATATTCAAAATGAAATAAAGAAAAAAGAAGGAGAGCTGAGGAAAAGACCAGGGAAAAAGAAGATTCTAAGGGAAATTTCAATATTGCAAACTCAATTAAGACATTTACTAAATAAAGAAGTGGAATGGAATCTGGAAAGGCTTCAGCAGAAATCGTTTGAAGGAGCAAACAAGACGGGGAAATACTTGGCGTGGCAGCTGAAAAAAAAGAGGGAAAACAAAATAATTAGTAGAATTGTGATAGATGGAAGAGATGTAGTTACTCAAGAGGGAATAAAAAGAGAATTTTTTAAGTATTATGCCAAGCTGTTTAAAGGTGCTGAAGTTAAGAGAAAAAAGATAGATGAATATCTACAGAAAATAAAAATTGAGCCTTTAACTGAAAATATGAGAAAAATTTTGAATGACCCAATTGAAAAAATAGAAATTGAAGCAGCAATCAATGTGATGAAAAATGATAAAGCTCCCGGGCCAGACGGTTATACAGCTAAATATTTTAAAATTTTTAAAGATGAATTAATACCAAAATTACAGAAGCTGATGAATGTAATAAGAGCCAAAGGGAAGGTACCAAATACATGGAAGGAAGCTGTTATTTCTTTGATACCTAAAGAAGAAAGAGACGTCACAAATGTGAAGAATTATAGACCAATCTCACTTTTGAACAATGATTATAAAATATTTACAAGAATTCTGGCGGAACGACTTAAGCAATATCTGATAAATTTTATAAAGGAGGACCAAGCTGGTTTTCTTCCCAAAAGACAAATAAGAGACAATATTAGAACTGTTGTAAATATTGTAGAATATTATGAAAGACATCCAGAAAAGGAAGTAGCACTATTCTTTGCGGATGCAGAAAAAGCATTTGATAATTTAAATTGGGACTTCATGTTTGCAGTGATGGAAAAAATGGAGCTTGGAGAAAGTTTTATAAGAATGATAAAGGCAATATATTTTGAACAAAAGGCAAGGTTGTGCATCAATGCAGATCTTACAGACGAAATGAAAATTAGTAAAGGTACTAGACAAGGCTGCCCGCTTTCACCATTGTTGTTCATAATGACTCTTGAAATTTTACTGATGCAGATCCAAGATGAAAAAAATTTAGAAGGACTACAAATAAAAGGGTATACCTATAAATACAGAGCATTTGCGGATGATATAATGTTTATAAATGAAAATCCCTTACAAGCTACACCGTTGTTGCTAACGAGAATACAAGAGTTTGGGGAGTTGGCGGGACTTTACATAAACAAAGAAAAACCAAAAATTTTATGTAAGAATATGCAGAAAAATAGACAACAAGAACTACAAAGACTAACGGGTTGTGAAGTTACCTCTAAGGTAAAATACCTAGGGGTAGAGATAACAATGAAAAACATTGATCTGTTCAGGAACAATTATGAAAAGCTATGGCGTAAAATAGAAGAAGATATGCTAAAGTGGAACAAGCTCAATTTGTCATTGTTGGGCAGAATAGCTGCAGTAAAAATGAATATTTTACCAAGGATTATGTATCTGTTTCAAACCATCCCCATTGTGAAAGATGCTAAGCAATTTGATAAATGGAGAAGAAAAATTTCGGAATTTGTGTGGGCCGGGAGGAAACCTAGAATCAAAATGAAAGTCCTGATAGATGCAAAAGAGAGAGGTGGATTCCAATTACCAGATTTGAAACTGTATCATGAAGCAATTTGTTTAGTATGGTTGAAAGAATGGATAACGCTATTAAATAAAAAACTTCTAGTGTTAGAAGGCCATGGAAAAAAATTCGGCTGGCATGCATACTTGTATTATGGAAAAAAGAAGATGGACGGTCTTTTCTCTCACCATTATATAAGGAGCAGCTTGCTAAATGTGTGGATAAAGTACAAGAAATATGGCGATGAGAGAAGGCCTTTGTGGATAGTGCCGGCTGAAGTGATAAAGTTAACGGCCAAAACAGTTAAGGAAAAACAACTATCATACAACCAACTACTAAAAATACAAAGTGGGAAAATAGAACTGAAAACTGCAGAAGAATTGAATTATAAATATGATTGGTTTCAAATGCAACAAATAAAAAGCTTGATGGAGAATGATATCAAAGCTGAAGGAATAAGGAAAGAGCAAACAGAAATGGAAAGAGTTCTGCTTGGAGATGAGAAATTAATTTCAAAAGTGTACAAATTACTTTTACAATGGACTACAGAAGATGAAGTAGTGAAATCTCAAATGATAAAATGGGCAATTAATGTAAATAAAGAAATAAAGATGGAATCTTGGGAATATCTGTGGAAAAACTCTATGAAACTCGCAACATGTCATAGCATTAAAGAGAACTGTTTTAAGATGATGTATAGATGGTATATGACTCCAAAAAAATTAGCAAAGATGAACAATAAGATGCCAGATAGGTGCTGGAAATGTAAAAAGCATGAAGGTTCTTTCTACCATATGTGGTGGACTTGTGAAAGAGCTAAAATGTTTTGGCAGATGATTCAACAAGAGATATCTAAGATCCTGGGATATGAATTCAACAAAGAAGCAGAGACTTTTCTGCTGGGATTACAAATGGAAAAATTTCCAAAAGAAGATAGAACTTTAATATGGTACTTGCTCTCAGCTGCTAGGACATTGTATACGCAGTTGTGGAAGCAAGAAAGAATACCAGAAAAATGGGAATGGACTATAAAAGTTATGTCATGGAGTGAAATGGACAAATTAACAAGAAAACTAAGAGACTGCGATTTAGAACTTTTTAATCGGGAGTGGAAGAAATTCAGAAGATATGTAGAAAAAGAGTGGAAAATAAAAGGACATTGGACAATTTTTGATGATTAAGATTTTTAAGATAAGAATATAACTTTTGAAGGGGGATCTTTTTCTTTATCAATTTTTGTTTTTTCTTGATAGTTAAAGGTACCTTTAATATCTGTTTTTTTTTTCAAAAAAAAATAACACTGGCGGGGGTCAAGTAATGGGGGGAGGGGTGGGAGGAAAGTAAGATGTGGGGTAGAATGATGTTTTTTTTTTTATCTTAAGCTTTTTATAAGTTGTAGATATAGTTCTACTACCATATGTTACTAATAAAAATTGTTTATACAACAAATTATTGTCAACAGAGAAAAAAGTTAAAATAAAAATAACAAGGGAGCAAAATGATACCTAATAAATATTACTTTATCTGTTTCAATATCAACAGAACCTATTGCTAGAATGAAAGAACAATGCAAAAAAATAACCAAGAGCAGATCTTTAACATTTTTAAATACCTGTGTTGTCTACCTTGTTATAAATTGACCCAAATGAATTGATTATTTATTTGTCTAAAACTTTTGGGAGACTCAAGTTACCCTAAAAAAACACTCAAATTTAATAACCAGTGACAATCTCATTTCCCATGCTTATTATTTTTACCCAAGTAAAATCATACAGTCTCTGTAACCCTTTCTCTATTAACTTGCTCCATCTAACTTTATATTTTAAAAAAGCAAAATCCCTAAATAAAAAAACCGGCCTCCTTTCTCTCACTTATTTATCTTACCCATGGAAAAAATCATATGCCTCTATAAAAATCATATGCCTCCACTCTCTGTTAAATTGACTAGTTTTAAAACTATGGACCCTATAAGTAAAGATAACAATAGGAAAAAAGCATTCAGATTCTTATTTCAATTTTTTTTTATTGAATATCAGTATAAAAAGGGGGGAAATAGTGCAGAGATACAGAAGCAAGAAAAAAAGGGTAGTTCGTGTGAGCCTAAGACAAAGAAACATTAACCAAAAAGAAAAAGAGAAGCAATAAATAACTATTGAATTTCTACCTTTCAGATCTCATGTATAATTTTTCCTACCTGTAAGTTTTAAATTTTAACTCAATACAACCATTACATCCTACAGTCTTACTATTTTGTTATATATTTTAACTGTTTATTACTTATGATATAAATCTAAACTATTCATTTAATACCAACAGTGAAAGAAGTAAAACAAGTCAGTCACTAAATAAAATTCTCTGTAAGTTTTTAACCTCCTCAGCAATAAGTACTAATTTTGTCACCAACAACAGTAATCATAAGCAGGGAAGATGGCCATAGTCTCTTGACCTTAATACTTTCTTAATTATTTCAAAAATAAGAGAGGAAAGATAAGAATAACAAAAAGCCAAAATAAAACTTAACATAGAATAGCTTATCTATTTCAATATCAACAAAATCTGTTGTTAAAAGAAAACAAAAAACCAATATAAGAATAACCAGGAGCAGATCTTTCAAATATTCAAATACCTGTGACATCAACTTTTATAATTTGACTCAAGTTAATTGCTTATCTAAGCTAAGTATTTCAGTATTTAATTTCATTAGGTTTTGGAGACTATATCTCCCATTTCCATAATCTTTTAAAAACTGGAAAGGGAGAAAAAAGGGTCACCAGTTTAATATGCAATGGCAGATCCCCTACTTATTTTTGCATATATATTTTCCAAATAAGAAGTCATATATTCTCTATCATTTACTCTGTTAAATTGCTCTGTTTGCCTTTGTAGAATAAAAGGGAGAAAGTCCCTAAATAAAAACGGCCTCCTCTCTCACCCTTATTTATTTTTACCCCTACTGAAAATCATACACCTATATAGCTTTTCCTCTGCTAATTACTCTATTTAGCTTTGGGAGCATACAATCTGTAGCACCAAACACAAATAGAGAGAACACATTTAAATTCTAAAAATCTCATTGCCATTTTAAAGCCACACATCTCAATAGGTCTCCATTGTCCCTTTCAAGCTGCTTAAAGTTGCACGGCAAGTCCCTTTTATTAATTCCGTGTTAACCGGTTACATGAAAGAGCAGCAGTTTATAATCCCTTCTTTCTGAAAGCTTTCCAAAATTTGGATTTCTTGGTCTGCCTTTTCTCCCTTTGATGCATATGTCCATTTTATTAAAGTCGATGAAGTCTCCAGATCGTCACTTCCTCCTGCAAAGATTTTAATCACGCTTAATTTCCGTCTCTTTTTTGTCGCTATGCACAATGTCTCCATTTTGATTTCTTTCAGCTTCTTTCCCTCCGGGTCATTTCCAACTTCTCCCATCTTCGTAGGCAACACTGGGATCCCGTCATTGCTCCGCTCATATATATTTTATTTCGCTGCGTTTTAAAATAAAAATCTCCACCTTATCCTGTATTAACTGTGCCAATCGTCTGATTTCCTGCTTTAAGGAAGATATATCAACCATAATGTCTTTTTTACCACACATTTCAGATTTAGACTGTGCAGTTTAGCTCAGTGCAAAAAACCAAGTTAAAAACCAGTTCCAAGTCCCAAGTAATCTACCTTTCTAATTCACCTCCTGCTCTGTGCTTTTCTCTTACCGTCCAGTTGTAATCAATTCAATACAAATCAGATATCAAAAGTATTCCTCTTGGAAATATTTCAGACTTTTATTCAGACCATATTAAGGTAAAATAATGTTCTCATTGTAGCTTATTTAACTGTTAGCCGAATCTGCTTGAATTTCTTACTCAGTCCCATTTGCATTCGTAATGGTTGCTAGATTTGTTCATTGTCTTTTGGAAGCCGCCCTTGGGGGGGGAGGGAGGGGGGGATCTCCTCCCTTTCCCCTTTTCCTTTTGAACAGTCCCAGTTGGCGTTATAACAAAAGATCCATTAGTTGGTCATAGTAAAGAGAAAAGACTTACTTGCAATGTTTCAATGTTTAAGGTAGAAGTTATAAAAGCTTGTTAGAAAAGAAAAAGCAGTCGGGTATTCATCTCTTTCTGCCATCATGGTTGCTGCGATGGTAGAGCTTCAGGGCAAACAGAAGGAACAGAGATCAGTCACCGCTGTTTCTCTGCCTTCTGTCGAGCCCTTTGCTGTCAGAAGACTCCTTGGCATCTCTCCAACCACCCAGTTCGGAGGGGCCAACAAGAACGAGCTCTGCGGACCCCCACTGATCTTGAGATGCCAAACCGGAAGTCCAAAAGCATTCAGATTCTAAAAATCTCATTTGCCATTTCAAAATCATACCTCTCTAAAAATCACACTTGTCATTTTCAGTCCGTTTCACGGCCATGCGCCAGTTCCCTTTTATTAATTTCATGTTAACCAGTTACAAGGAAGAGCAACAGTTTATAATCCCTTCTTTTAAAAAGTTTTCCAAGGCTTGATCTTATTGAAGTACTCAGCCTTTTCTCCCTTTAGCATATATAGCCATTTTATTAAACACAATGGGATCTCCACAACGTCATTTCCTCCTGCACAAATTTTAATCAAGCTTGATTTGCGCCTCCTTTTTGTAACTGTGCACAATGTCTCCATTGTCTTCATTTTAATTTCTTCCGACTCCTTTCCCACCAGATCTTTCTCCGCCTCTCTCATCTCCGTAGACATCACTGGGATCCCTGCATCATTCCGCTCATGCAGATTTTCAGTTTAGCTGTGTTTTAAAATAAAGATTTCCATCTTGTCCTGTATTAACTCTGCTAGCAGACCGATTTCCTGCTTTAAGGAGGATATTTATTTCCTGCTATAAGGAGGATATGGCAATCATAATATCTTTTTTATAAAGCGCTTCAGGTTGAATCGCCATTTTCTCTACAATGTAACTCAGTCTGATGATCAAAGTTAAAAAACCAACTCAAAGTCCCAGTCTATCTTTCTCAATCTCTTCCAGCAATGAGCTTTCCTCTTACAATTCAGTTATAATTATTTCAATTCCGATCAGATGTCAAAAGCATGTCTCTTTAAAAATATAGCAAATTTTTGTTCAGACTGTATTAAAATAAAATAATTCTCTCATTGTAGCTTGATTAATTGTAAGCCAAATCCATTCAAATGTCCATGTTCAGTCCAATTTAAGTTATAAGAGGTTCTTAAGTTTGTTCTTTGTCTTTTTGAAGCCTTCCTTGGGGGAAAGGGGGGGGGGGAATATCCTCCTGTTTCCCTTTTTTGAACAGTCCGAATTGGCGTTATGACAGAAGATCCATTAATTGGTAATAGTAAAAAGAAAAACTAACTTGCATGATAGCATTTCGGTGATTAAGGTGTTTAGAAAGAAAAGCAGCCGGGCATTCATCTCTTACTGCCATCATGGCGACCACGACGGTGGGGCATCAGGGCAGACAAGAGGAACAGGGATGACCGTCGCCGTTTCCCTGGTTCCCATAGAGCCCCTTGCCGTCGGAAGGCCCTTCCAGGATCTTCCTCTAAATACCACAGCTGTGGCACCCCCCCTACTCGCAGAGAGCAAGCTCTGCGCACCCCATCGAGCTTGAGATGCCGGAACCTGGAAGTCTCCTGAATCCATTTGTTACTTGGTAAGTATTTGTTACTTCGCCCAAGACTATCACCAGGGTAAGAATGGGAGTGCATTTCTTCCCCAGAATCCCATGATTTAGAAAAGAAAACCCAATTCTCCAGATTAGAGTCCAATACTCTTAACCACTACATCACTCAGGAATACTGTAAATAGGTCAGGGGAATGGTACAGGGGAGTATAGTTGGGAGCATCTTTTTGCCAGCTGAGTGGGATGAGTTTCTGTTCCTCCAATTTCAGGTATTCAGCTTGAGCATTGCCAGAGGCATAAGCCTCTGCTGCAGATCAAAATATTCTTGTAGCTGGCCTCTGGGCCTCTGACTCACAGGCTGAGGTACCAAGTGAACTGCGACCAGCCTAGGATGTGGTGTGTTGTTCTGTTTATTACTGTTTGCTTATTTAAACTGCATTTTTAAGACATTTGGGTCCTTACTGAGGAGAAAAAAACATGTAAAAATCTTTTAAAATAGCATTAATTTATTTACTCTTTTTCCCAGATCAGCTATTAACTTCTCATGATAGAGGTGACCAGAAGTCAGCCTGAAAGAATGAGGCTGAAACTGAGGTACCAAAGGACAGCTTTCCCTGTATGAATGTCAATTAAGACTTCCGTTTATGACCTTTGGTTGGGGACAACCTACATGATGGTCTTCAGTCATTCAATGAAAGCACTGCAGTTGTGAAATTTCTCCCCAAAGAAGTTTTATGACACAATCATTACAGTCACTTAGATATGATAAGAAACGGAACCTACTTTACTGTGCTTTTAAGAAGAGTTAATAGCAATTGGCTGTAATTAGCTTCTTTTTAAATGTTTTCCTCTTGTTTTTATTGCATCCTGTCCTCCCCTTTAAAGTTCTGGATTTAGATTGTTGAAATGATTACGAGGATGCCTATGAAGAGTGTTCAGAAACTTTTAGCTAGTCCAGTTTGTTTCTATTTGCCCCTTATACCTTCAGATATGAGATGGGCGGTTATGAGAGACAGTGCCTTCCCTGTCAGCCTTCAAACTCTGCAATGCTGTGCAATGCTGTGCATATTCATCCAGGACTACATGGTTATATTTGGACTCCAATAAAATAAATAATTTGCCCAGGCCCTGAGTAGCATTTAATTTATGCTAATTTTTTGTTTTTTTATTTCATAATTATTATTGGCTAGACATGCTTTTGCTTTATTACATCATTTCTTACAATGGATCGTTTTTAACTGTTTGTTGTTAGTTTCACTGTTGTTGTTTAACTGTTGTTGTTAGTGTATTGTAAATAGCTGGGATATAAAACAAAGTTTGAGTCCAGTGATGAAGCATACATATACATGAAAGCTTATACCCAGAATTGAACTTTGTTCTATTGCTTCAGACCAACACAGCCATACACTTGAATTGATTTAGGTGGAATATAAGTTATTTTAAAAAATTTATTAAGTACTTGGTGACATTTTATGAGCTTTAATTGGTTTCTAAGTGCAGTTCAAGGAATAGAAATTTGTCCTCCTTGGATTTACTGAGATAGACAAAAAGAAACACACAACTCACCGATCCACTGCTTCTACATCAAAGCAAAACCTCTTCTCTATGGAATCAGTTTTCCGACGTGTGCATGACTTGAGAGTAATAGCTTCATCTTCTCCCTGGCAGAGGAAGTAAGGAGCAGGACATGAAAAAAAATCACACTGTTTATAGCCTTTTTCTAAATCCTAGTTCTGTTAATTTTGTAAGTAATGAAGGTACTGACTAACGTAATCAAGATTTCAGTGTAACCAGCAAACTATCCTTTCTAAATTGGCACTGTGAATATCCCTCAACCTTAGAACTGATAAAACAGCCTCTTGACTACTGGCAGCCCATGCCATAGTAAATTTGTTAGTGCCATAAAACGTCTTTGCTTTTAAAAAGTTATTTCTATTTCTGTATTAAAACTCTTATACTCCTTCCTCACAGTTCAAAAAGCATGGTTTTCATTCAGAGACTGGGTCTTGCAAGTTTGCCATAATCTTTTACAACATTTTATGAAGTACAAGCAATAGACTGCAGCTGGATACCACAGACATTTAGAGCCACATTGCCTTTATTGGGGCGTGGGAATTCACCCCAATAAGAACTCTACTGGAAGAGAGGGACTAGGTCTTGGATGTCTTCCATAGAGCAAAAAGGTACAGAGAACTTTAGCCTCACAGGGCAAAGGAAATCCCTCATTGGTTCGTATTCACCTTCTTATTCTGCTAAAATTCCAGAAGTAACTTATTGTCTTAATAGGATCCCAAATATCAGTTATGTTCTTAAATGCTTTAGCATTGACTTATCATATGAGCAATAAAATAAAGGCAGAACAAATACAGAATCTTTAGTCTAATACATTTACATTTATGTTACATTACTGTGACTGTGTTTCATTTTTTATGCAAAGGCTGATACTGAGTAATTTACTTTACCCTTTAAACAGTAACAAATGTGCTCATTGTCAGGACACAGACCCTATTACTCACTATACATAATCACTAGGATGTATTTTAGCTTCTGGAGTACACTTAACAATGGAAAAGCTTTGGTATATATAGGCATTGGTGGGATTCAGCCGGTTCGCACCGGTTCTACCGAACAGATAGCTAATGTGCTATCAGTTCGGCAGAACCGTTTGTTGGTCGGGCGCCTGCTGCAGCAGGAGGAGGAGGAAGGGGTCGCCTTTGCTTTCTGCGCCCCAATGAAGGTGAGGCTGGAGGAAACGGCGGGCTCCATAGGGCGGCGAGACCAGGCGCTTCGGGCGGGGGGGGGGAGAGGGGCGAAGAGGCGACCGCAGTGAACTTTTGTCTCTTTCTTGACACCCGCTGCCGGCCCTCCCCAGCCTGCTCCCGCAAGGCCACGTCACCTTGCGCTGACCCCTCGTGACATCAACGTCATCAAACCCTGCCGGCACTTCGGAGGCAGGATGCAGAATCCGGAAGAGAACTGGCCGTCGTGAGTCTTACCGGGGAGGGAGGGACGTTTTGGTAGCGATTGAAGCCCGCTTGGAAAGGCTGGCCCCAGAACCGTCACGGTTTGCTTTTTGCCACGACCACCTTTAAATCCTTGAGAAACTCCAATGAATGCAGGATAGTTTGTAGGTAGGAACCGGCACCAACACATACCAGGGCGCGAAATACCACAAGAGTTGCATTTATCTAAATTCATTTAAGTCAGTTTGTTTAGAAGGGTGTAACTTTGCTTAGGGTGGCACTGCAAAATACCTAATTTACAGGTCATGCTGCTGATGTTAGGCTCAGTAGCTTTGTATCCAGAAGACAGGGCTGGATCGGGGAGGGGGAGGCAGAGGGGGCAGCTGCCCCGGGTGCAAGAGCAAGAGGGGCAACACCAGCATCCTTTGCACGCATGTATTTGCACTCCAAACCATGATTTCACGGCTTGGATTACAGGCAGGCGCCCTACTCCCCAGCTTCCCTTTAAATGCTTTGGGGAAGAAGTGAGGGGATCCCCAGCATACGTGCAATGCAAGCTGCGAAACTGTGGCTTGGAGTGCAAACATATATGCCCCCCCCCCTTCTTCCCCAAAGCATTTAAATCCTTTGAGGGAGAAGACGGGTTGCATGCATTTGCACAATAAACCACGATTTCATAGTTTGGATTGCATGCGCATGCCATTCCCCCAGTTCTTCCCCAAAGTATTTAAAGGTATCTTTTAATGCTTGGGATGAAGTGGAGCATGCACATGCATTTGCACTCCAAGCTGTGATTTTGCAGGTTGGATTGCAGGTGTGTGTCGCCCCCCCCTCACTTCCTCCCCAAAGCATTTAAAGGTAGGATCATACTTACAGCAACAGATAGTATGTACTAGATACTGTAGCCCAGTCCACAGCACCTATTCCTTTACCAAAATATCATTCTGAAAAACATTTCATTAAACTATTGTCCTATTATCCACATAAAAAGCTCTGCTGAATAATTCATTTTTGCATAGTTTAGCCAGGTGGGTGAGACGTCTCCAGACAGGCCATTCTATAAGGGGTGTGTGTGTGCGTGGGGGGGTCACAACAGAGAATATACGTATTCAGGCAGTTATTGATTTTGCCTATTTGAAGGGGAGCATCTGCAGAATGCCCTGCTCATGGTGGAGCACGGGGGAGATGCAGACTCATGGATTGTGGGATCCAGGCCATGAAGGGCTCTTTATGTGATGGCCACTTCCCTGAATTGACCCTGGTAGCTGCTGGGCAGCCAGTACAGTCAGAGGAGTGACTGTGAAATGATATCCATAGGAATACCTTGGAACCATTTCTTCTTTTTTTGCATGTGTTTGCGCCTGGAAGTCATGTCTACCTATGGTGACTGACCCCTACTGGGGGCCTGGAGGATATTCAGAGAGGTGGCTGAATAAGCCTGTCTCCACCTTCCAACTGGGTATTTTAAGGGGAGTCTCCAATCCAAGTACTGACCACTGCCTGCTTAGCCTCTGAGATCTGACAAGATTGGGCTTGGCTGCTCTATCCAGGTCAGGACATCTTGGGGCCATTTCAGATCAGGAAAATGGCAAGAGACAGATACCTACTCCTTTCATGTTATGGTTAATTCAAGTTCAGGCCCCACATGTCTTTTTTTTTTGAGAGGGAGACAACACTAGGAGTTTCATTTCCAATATTTCCATATCTTGTCCAGTTTGGCCCATAATTTCATTGAATTGTGTTGCTATTATGACACATTCAGAAGCTCAAGGCTTGTTATCTTGGTAACCCCTACAACCCTCCTATAAAGTAGGCCTCTTTATTATACATTTTTACACATAGGAGCTGGGAGAAATGTCTTGCCTAAGGCTACCCAGTGCAGTTGCTGTGACTTTGCAGGGTTGCCAGCCTCCACATGGGGCCTGAAGATCTCCCACTTTTACAACTGATGTCCAGCTGGCAGAGATCAGCTCCCCTGGAGGAAATGGCTGCTTTGAAGGGTGGACTCTATGGCATTGGACCATGCTGAGGCCCCTGCCCTCCCCAAACCCCACCCTCTCCCAGATCCACCCTCAAAGTCTCCAGGTATTTTCCAACACAGACCTGGCACACCTAAAGCTAGATATGAATGAAGAACTTCTGGCTCACAGTTTTAGCCACTCTATCTCACCAAGTTTTTTGAAGGGGTAAAGAGATCTGCTTTGATAGCTTTACTGAACTGCCAAAGTGCTTTCCACTCTCTGTCAAAAACTTTCTTTGTGCCAGTTTTTGTTTGGCCAGTCTTTTAACCTGGGGACATTTGCAAAGGGATAGCTAAATAAATCCACATGTCTTAATTGTTCAGGAAAGGAGGGGTAGAACTCTCCAAAATGGGTTGGTGGTTTTCCCATCATTATCACTGCGAAGACATTCATTTTGGAAAGAAAGATCTATCTTTTATCACTTGGCTTACAACTGAGTTTGTTATGTCTTCCCATGAGTCACTCTTGCCAGGAAATGTATGAATTCAGAACACCTTTTAATAGCTTCACAAATACAAAATGATTCTAGATAAAGACTAGTTCCATTTCCACTTGATCATTCCAGATAAGGTGTGGTCCAAAAGAAATGAAGAGACTGGTTAGACAGAAAGCGCTGAGTTGTAGCTAAGACCAACCTAGAGCTGCCAACATCCTGGAGAAAAAAGATGCTAGAAATGCCCTGTCCCTCTAACAGGCTTAACAGGATGTGGTTTACCTGATGTCATAACAAACTTTCCCTGCCCATTTCCAGAGATTAAGCCTCTTTGAAAAGGACAGGACATTTTCCTCCAGGTCTGTTGGTAACCCTACCACCCTGTCTCTTTCAGTGTGAAGCAAAAGTTTCTTTTAAGGTGTTCTCTTTAACTCCGTGGTACTCATTCAGTGGTACTCATTCAGTAGTTCATGGAGAGCAACATCTACGATTGCCATCAACCAAAAGAGCCATATTTATTTCCATCCCTGGCAGGAGGACTGCATCTTAAGGAGAATTGCAGCTTACCTATTCCACTGGTGGCTATTTCAAAGTGAGAACCAGCTATCAGCCACAAGCCCCATTAGGCAAAGTCTTTGGTCTACTTTCCTGAAACATGGGCCAGGTCCTACACTGGGGAACAGTACTCAGAAGAGCATGGCAAAGAGCCACATGTGGCTTCCAATCCACTGAGTGAAAAACACTGATCCAACTGTAACGATATACAACTGGAATCTTTTTGGCAGGATGCAACTTTTAAAGAGCTCTTCTACACAATCCTTCAGAGCACTCCCTAACCTGCAGTGCTGGTACAGTTTAGTGGCTCAGCCACAAACCACAAAGCTCCAGGTTCATATCTCACCTATAAATGAATTTAGTGGGTGGTCTTATGCAATGGTGGGATTCAAATAAATTAACAACAGTTTAATTGTCTTTACCTCTTTTACTGTTCTTATTGCAGTATTTAATGCGTGAATTATTAAACTACCTTTCAGTATATCTTTTGGTATAGTTAAAATGGTCATTAGGACATAGAACCTGTTGTTAATTTATTTGAATCCCACCACTGTATATAGAGATTAACTCTTGATTGCTTAAACATATCAGGGATAACTTTTTCAACTCCTCTCAAAGGCTCTTTCCCAATGGATCACAGTTTGCCTATGGTGATGCAACCATGTCATATACCCTAAAAGATTTCATAAAGCATACTGGCAGAATCAATCATGTTTTGAAATTTCAGGGGAACCCTGACACACCCATGTTACAATAGCAGACATGTTCCATGATGAAAATAAACAAAAAGTATGTATAATCAGCTACGTAGCCAGAATTTTTTTTGGGGGGGGGGGCAGGGGATAAGATTTTGGGTGGGGGGGCTGTGGGGCTTGGCTGCTTCTTTCAACGGCCAGCCGCCCAGTCCCAGCTCTCTCTTGCACGCTCTCGCTCTCTCTGTTGCTCACTCGCTCTGTCGCTTTTGCTGCCTCTCGCTCTCCCACTGTCCATTTAAATTCAATTATCCAACTTTGCAGAGAGAGAGGAGGCTGGTGGAGGAGGCAGGAAAAGCCAGCACACGCTCTTCTCCCGGGGTCCCCAACAGGCACCTGCAGGCCCTGGGGCACAAAGGGGTGTAGCAGGCAGGCGGGAATGGAGGGGCCCTACAAAGGGAATGGAGGTTTACATGGAAAGGCCTAGCCTCTCCCCCCCCCCCCATAGTTATGGGCCTGCATATAAGCAATACACTATGTGCAGAGAAGCCCATGACAAATATGGAAAATTAAAGCTTCTCCAAACCGTAATTCTCATACATGGACAATCACTATATATGCTACATAGCTGCCCTGAACTGATTGGAAAGGCAACGTATAAATATTTTAATATACTAAATCTTACAACATATTCTGCAGCCCTCAGGTTCTTTATAGCAACTGTTCCGGAAATCAAAGCAACTCCTGGAAAGAGTTGGTGGAGGTAGAACCTCTGAATTACTGACTGGTTCAAGCATTCTCTGACCTTGAATTATACTGCAGGCAGGAAGGCAAAAATCAGGCCTATTCTACTGAAGAAACAGTATTTACAAAGAGCACTAGCTGCATGAAAAGTAGTAATTTAGAGTGGAGGAATGACTTGACCCAGAAAGAGGAGTAGGAAGAAAACTATTTTAAACAGCAGAGCTACAGATCCTTATAGATGTAGGAGAATTGCCAACTCAAATGTAAATAAACAAAATGCTGCAGGGCAAGACGGTGAATGTAATGATTCACCAGTAACCAGTGAACTTCAAGAGCACCTGCAATTACTGCTGAAGGCATCTTCTCCTGTGCTGCACGGATTAAGAAAAATGCAATCACCCTGGTTGCAGGAAGGACAACTTCATTGAAATTTCTATTTTAATTGCCTGTGAGGCTTTCTTGAGAAGCAGCCTTCTTTGAAGAAGACGTTTTCCATGTTAACCCTTTCTCATGACAATATCTTTCTCATACATGTCTTCAGATAAAGTCCAGAAGGAACCAATTCGGACTCATTTCCCAACTCATGGGGCTGGATTTTAAAAAAATAAATAACACACATACCCCCCCCCCAAAAAAAAACACCCTCCAGAAAGTAATGTAAATGGGCTATACTTAAAAACTTGTTAAAATACATGGTTACAGTTAGTAAAGGTGTTGCTCAGTTAACCTAAATTCAAATACGCATTCTAAAGAATTTTCCTACTGATGATCTAGAGATTATCTTCATTAATTACACAAAAAATACAAGTGAAATTCTTTACAGAGACTCTGAATTAGAGAAAATTAATTCTGAAGTAACAATGCCTTTGGTAGACAAGCAGTTACATTCTTTCATGGAAGGGGTTTTAAATCTGAACACAGAATAACTTGGTGCACCATATTACTCTACAGCTCTGCACTTCTTTCTAAACCAGCAGTCTACCCCTTTAGCTCAATGTTAAAAATGTTAAATGTCTCTTGGTGCTTTGGGGGGGGGGCACAGTGGGAGGGCTTCTAGTCCCACTGGTGGACTTCCCGACAGCAGTTGGGTTTTTTGGCCATTGTGTGGCACAGTGTTGGACTGGATGGGCCACTGGCCTGATCCAAGATGGCTTCTCTTATGTTCTTCAAAGGACAAAACAAGTATACTACAGCAAATATACTCTTGCCTGGGGAAAGAGTCCTACAACATTGAGAGGTAAATGCAGCTACCCTTTTCATTTCTTCAGGATCAGTGCTATTTACCCAAGACACTGCAGAAGCTAGTTGTACCCTTTATCAGCTAGGAAGATTGATTTTTTTTTCTTTTAATTGTACTTCCATGGAAAGAATAATGAGTTTGGATCTCCTATTGAGGAATTATGGTAACTAGCTGTGACCCTACTGAGTAGCCTCTCTACAATCCCAATATGAATCTTATGATTTTTGGATGACTCTGTCATATACCATATACCAATTTCATTATACCACATACCATATACCAATTGCCATATACAAATTTCAACTTACCCCCTTTCCACCAGACTTCTGATCAAATGGCACCATAGTTATACGCTTAGAGTCACTCTGATAGGTGCAGTAATGCTTCACCCAGGATGTTCCAAAGTGACCTATAACACAAATGAAATGTTAAGATGCACACTAAAAAAAATCCCTTAGTATCCACTGATGACAAAGCAAATGTTTTTAAACAAAATTTTGTGTTCTGTTCACCTAATTTCACAAAGCCAAAAGGATTCCTCCACCAGTTTACAGAGAAACTATCACTAGAAGAGTCCACAGTGGAGCTCCGTAGTCTCAAAATAAAAGCACTTACGCTTTTCTTGGACATATAGATAACCCTCCATTGTGTACAGACTGATGTTTTTGTGCTCATGGGGATTCTCCTTCATCTTCTTCATCAAGGTCTCAACCTCTGATCGTGTGCCTTCAAACCGGTTTCTAGTCTGTATTTAAAGAAGAGTGCAGAGATGATGTTAGGTAGCATCTGCCAACCCTTAAAATCCCAGGACTTCACTTGTACCCAAGCTCCCTCCTGGTAGAGTGGTCTGCCTAATGAGGTTAGGAAGGCATTTATATAAATGGGAAATAGGGATGTGGCAAAACAAAATTGTGCGAGTGGGCACTTTATAAAGGTAGTAGTTAGAAGTAGTTGTAGTTAGGGATGTGGAATGGTGTAGTACAGCCTGATATCATCAGCTCTCAGAAGCTAAGGAGAGTCAGTTCTTGGATGGGAGACCACTAAGGAAGACTTTGCAGAGGCAAAGAGTTGTCTTAGCCAGATACCTAGAAACCAGGAGTGATAGGGCACAACTTGGGACAGTATTCATTTTTTTGGGTGCTGCCTCCAAAAATCCCCTGTTCCATGAAGCTACACACCATAGTTCCAATAGCATAACAGTTCCAAGGCCATTCAAGTAACTGGAAACAGTTGCAAATAAAATCAGATTAGAAGCAAAATATTGTCTCATAAAGAAGAAATGCACTCGAACAGCAGGGGAATGGGTGGGTAGGAAAGTACATTGACTCACAGTTTTTAGGTCTGAACTCAACCACCCCAAACTTTAAATCTTGCCTAGGTATTCACACAGCTTAGAGTTCATGACCAACTTCTGGAAAACTTGTGGGAGCTACAGTAGAGCTTGCTCACAATTCTCTCAAATACAATTTTTGTTTAACCACTAAGGCAAATAATAAGGCAAGCCAAAAACATTTTTATACTTGAAAAAGCAAATTTAGAATGCAAAAAAGCCCTTTAATTTCATGACCGTTGGCAATAAATGTTAATCCTTCAGGAAGAACAGAAGCATCAGATTGTTCTAAATACTATGTTCCACAAATAGAAGCACAATCTACTTTCAGATTTAAGAAAAATTACCACGCATAAGGAATAGAGAGCAAAAGTTGCCAATATCTGCTTCTGACACCAAAACTCATGTCATCACATTCTTGAAGAAGAAAAGAATGGTTATCAATACTTGCTGAAATAAGGGCTCGCTTAAGTATGCATGCAAATGGACATTTAGCACTTAAGATTCTTAGGACAAAAAGAAATAATCTGCTGTCACCTTTACCATCATACACATAAAAATATTTGCTTGCAGTTCTACACATTACTCCTCTTATGAACTAGTGTATAGGAAAACATGCATTTTGAAAAACTAAACCACTATTATTATTGTGTTTCTATCCCCAATAGATGTTTCCACATAAGGCTTACATTTTGTATGCTGATTGTCAGCTCTGTCTTGAAATCACTGAAGTCCTTTGCAAGTTCATAACCATGATGGTAGAATGTAAACAGCCCTTGCAGAAAAGCCAGCAACTGCAGTGGAGGAGGAAAAGAACACAAGTGGCTGAGTTAGGAGAGGTACGCTCTCGGTGGATTCTGTTTAGTCTAGTAGATTTACTCCAATCTAAGACCAATGAAAGCAATGGAATCAGAATAATTTTACATAAGTTTTAGACTGTATTCGATGTACACTTACTTAGAAATGTTCCATTGCACTCAATCAAACTTATTTCATTAAAAAAAATACATGGGAACAAGCAGCCCAGCCCATAAATATCACACTGTGTACAAGATCTATAATGTGATATTGTACAGCCTTCAGAAAACCGCAGCCAGGGCTTTTTTTGAGCACGAAGCACGGGAACGCGGTTCCGGCTGGCTTGGCACCAGGAGGTGTGGCCTAATACGCAAATGAGCTTCTGCCGGACTTTTTCTACAAAAAAGCCCTATGTTAAACAATGGTGATGTCAAGGGGTGTGACCTAATATGAAAATGAGTTTCTGCTGGGCCCTGATCACAGCGGATCTTCAAACACAAACTTCTATGTTGGATGGCTTTGGACAAAGTATTTTGGTCTGCACAGGTCTCTGAATTTAAGAAAACATGTAAATAAGCAGCATATTTAAACACTAATTGTGTAGTCAATTTACTTCACAATGTCTTGCCCATGTGGACTGTCACAGTACCTCTGAGATCTGTACATTCAAACAAAACCAGATTTGAAAAAAACAATCAAAGAAAAAGCACATGCAACTGCCTTATACCATGAATGGCCTATGTAAAATAAATAATGAACACATTCTCTGCCTTATCTAGTTTAATGCAACCAACAAGGATCATTGGTAAAAAATGCCATGTATGTAAATATTTTTGAACCACACCTTCTCTTGCTTGTGATTCTTTATCCCATTTAAACAATTGTATGTCCCTCCTCGGTCATAACTTTTCTAACCTACAAACACACATGCGCCTATACCAGTTTGGTGTAGTGGTTAAGTGTGTGGACTCTTATCTGGGAGAACCGGGTTTGACTCCCCACTCCTCCACTTGCACCTGCTAGCTTGGCCCTGGGTCAGCCATAGCTCTAGCAGAGGTTGTCCTTGAAAGGGCAGCTGCTGTGAGAGCCCTCTCCAGCCCCACCCACCTCACAGGGTGTCTGTTGTGGGGGAGGAAGGTAAAGGAGATTGTGAGCTGCTCTGAGACTCTTCAGAGTGGAGGGCGGGATATAAATCCAATATCTTCTTCTTCTTCTTCTATACACAATAACATTCTTATAAACAGTACATTCCACAAATCTATTGCATCACTTATATCTAAGCAACAATTGAATTGGCTGGTGCCATCTGCAGGGCCAAAACAAAACTGTAAGCCTCTTATCTTGCTACTCAGCTATTGAAGAACTGTGGATTTACTCCTTCAAAGCTCCAGGAAGGAACAAAAATATTCTCCACCCCCAGCCTGTCATTTCAAATAAGAGGAAACAAAGCACAAATGCATTCTGGTCCTAAGGCCCTGAAGTATTCTGACAAGAACAAAGCAACCAGACTCATTTTTTTTAAAAAAAAAAAAAGCATGGGAGATACCCCTTTTCAGAATTTTTCAAAGACACACTTTCACAGACCATGCCAACTTATAGGATCTCTAGCAAATTAAATGAACAACAGAAATGGCCTTCAACTTCAGAAGGGAGCTGGTACAGAACAGCAGCTAAGAACTTTTATGACTTCAATAAGGACAATTAAGATAATTTCCATGAACTTGAATGCTGTATATAAGAGTATGGGTGGGTGGGTGCATGTGTTTAAAAGAATCCCTTTTCTCAAGCTCTCTTTGAAGTTTGGGTATGCTGAGCCCTACCAAAGCTTTTATTAATACTACTATGCAAAACAAGACATGAAAAAGGGTTTTCCAGCAATCTAACAGTTTTCTAAAGCTGTGTTTTGCTATACTATATAAACTATGTCTGTGCCCTTTGCTTTCCCAATACATTCTCCATGCCCTCTTAACAGCTAACAAATAAACCCACTGCAGCACACAATCAAAATTACATTTGGCTGTGGCTAACATCAGGCAGTGCCAACCAGTGCTGAGGTCATGACTTCTGTTAACTTTTTATTTACTCTTCCATAAAAACAAATAAAGCAATAAACACAATAGGATATTTTCAAATCTCACAGAAAGGCTAAAGCAACTGCAGCACCAGAAAGTAAAAGAGTCCCTTTTGTTTTTAATTTTAGAGCAGCCTCTAGCAGGTACATGGAGAGATAGTATTAAAAAAAATCTGAAAAAGTAAATTCTGTATTTGACATTTTTCATAGCTCAATGTATCTTTTTTTCTGCTTCCCCTTTTACATCTCAGATGAGGGTCACAGCTACTGGCTTCTAGAGACCATGAATACTTTGCTTTGAGCTTTCTCCACGGAAGAAAAGTAACCAGGTAAGATTATTATGATTGGTTGGAAAAGACCCATGAAATCAGCTTCACTCAAGTAATTATTGCAATCTTCACTCACACTTCCCATTGAGAGAGGACTGCACCATTCAGAAGCTGCTTTCACACTAAAATTATTTTCAGACTAGCAATAAGGCCCTTTTTGAGAAGAAAATAACGGGCTCTAGAAAGAGGGTGGGGGGGTTGATGAATGTGTATCGAATTTCAGAAGGGGTAAGTGCAGCGTCCCAACTCTAACCCTTGGAGTGGAAGATGGCATTTGAACAGTCATGGCATGACAGAGGTTGATAGTGAATCAGACCCCTGGTCCAGCAAAGTAAATATTGCATTCTCAGACTCTGGCAGCAGCCCTTAAGAGAAGCCATGTTGGATCAGGCCAATGGCCCATCCAGTCCAACACTCTGTGTCACACAGTGACAAAAAAATTTATATATACACACACACTGTGGCTAATAGCCACTGATGGACCTGTGCTCCATATTTTTATCTAAACCCCTCTTGAAGGTGGCTATACTTGTGGCCGCCACCACCTCCTGTGGCAGTAAATTCCACATGTTAATCACCCTTTGGGTGAAGAAGTACTTCCTTTTATCCGTTCAGCATCTCTTGCAGAGTTTTACTAGGACATGGCAGGGACTGAAGCTGTGAGCGTATGCATGCCAAGCAAATTGTCACAACTTCTTTTTTAATTTGTGTGTGATGCTGCCACCAGGAATTTAATTCCAATCACTTTATTTAATGTTCCCCACTGAACTGAGCCCAAACTTTAAGGCTTCTTTGTTGGGCTATGTGGCCTTGAAGATAAGACCCTTATATTTTAAGATCACAGGACTCCAACAAAATAAATTTTGTTTGTACAATAAGCATATCGGTTTCAAGATGTTTATAGCTTAATTCTCTAGTGAATAACAATAACTTCTGACAGAGGTGTCACTCTCACTTAACACACTCCTCACTCTCAAATCCTCCTTTCTCTTCCTAACTCAACTTTCTGACAGCTTCTGTCTCTCACACAGCTATAATACTCTGACAGTATTACATTTTGGCTTTCTATCAAGCCCTAATATGCCCTCTTAAGTATTTCTACTTTTCTTCTATAGATAAAATCTTAATGTTTTTCACAGCAGTATATGGGATTCTAATCAGAAGACTGTTTCTCAGACTCCACGGGCTGCTGACTGAGCACGACTGACAGTTAACTGCTGTCACTCTGCAGAGAGTTAACTGCTGAGCCCTCCCTCTCTCCCCACACACATACTTCTTAGCTCAGCCCACACTCCCTCAGGCACCAACTAATCACCTCACTCACTCATTCCCCCTCTTTCACCCTCCTTTCTCTACTGCAACTTAAGCAAAAAAGGTAAAGGTAGTCCCCCTGT
Source organism: Heteronotia binoei (assembly GCF_032191835.1). NCBI lineage: Eukaryota > Metazoa > Chordata > Lepidosauria > Squamata > Gekkonidae > Heteronotia > Heteronotia binoei. Next base: position 141,651,761 of record NC_083227.1, on the reverse strand, counting down.
GCAAGCACCAGTTGTTTCCGACTCTGGAGTGACGTCGTATCACGACATTTCCACAGAAGACGTTTTATGTGGTGATTTGCCATTGCCTTCCCCAGTCATCTACACTTTCCCTCCAGCAAGCTGGGTACTCGTTTTACTGACCTCAGAAGGATGGAAGGCTGAGTCAACCTGGAGCTGGCTACTTGAACCCAGCTTCCACCGGGATCGAACTCAGTTTGTGAGCAGAGAGCACAGACTGCAGTACTGTAGCTTTACCACTCTGCGCCATGAGGCAACTTACCAACCATTAAAGGAACACACATCCATAAATTCAAATCAATACACAGATGCTCTACCAGTGAGTTGCAGCCCCTGCCCTTCTCAATTCTTTGCAGCTGTTAGTAGCCTGCCAGCAGGGGGGGTTTTGAGCAGAAATGCAGTTGGTGTCAGGGAGCGTGGCCTAATATGAGTTCCTGCAGGGCTTTTTCTACAAAAAAAAATGAATGCCTGCCAGTGTCATGCACAGAGAATTTGAAGGTATTTCCAGTTAAGACAGGAATTGTAGGAAGCAAAGGAAACTGGAGTTATTTATGAGATTTTCTGCAGAGGCTGGTGAGGGTGTGTCTTTCTCCCCAGCACAGTATCCTCAGTCTCCAACCCATTGTGTAAATGAACCCCACCCCACCCCCAACATGGGCTGACTCTACCACTGAGGCACAGCTTCTGCCTTTCTCATGCAAAGTAAAGCATTCCTCTGGAGTTACTGGTGTGATTGTGAACAGAGACAGACTCTCCCCCCTCCCCACTTCAGCACAGAATCCCTGCTCTCCAACCCAGCATGGAAAGGAGCACAATGGCATGGCTGACATCAGGCCCATGATATCCAGCAGTTGCTGGCCCATGATGCCCAACAGTCGCTGCCTTCCTGTGTAAACATTGGGTCTGCCAGGAGGACTTGGGCTCACGTTGAGCGAGGACTACCCTCCGAGGGAGGGTTTGTGAGCCACTAAGGGGGAGTCAGAGCAATGTTGGTAGCATAGGGCCCCAAGGGTATTGAGGAGTGTGTGGCAGAGTGGCAAGGCTGTTGGGGAGAGAGAGAGGGGCTGTGTGTTGTATCTGGCCACCTGTGTGGGCCATTTACAGGCAGGTAGAGCTATATTGGCAAGGGCGGCCTGGAGGCAGCTCAGCAGGGCACCAGACACTGGGAGCCATTCGGGAGGGCTTCTAAAGGAGAGCAGATAGAGCAGGGTGGGATATGTGTGTCTGTCTGAGGTAAGAGTGCCTCTGAGGGTTTTTCCAACATTCCCAGTCTGAAGTGGGTGGGGGACAGCTGAATGATCCAATAGGTGTGCAGAGTGGTGGGTGATGGGCCAATGGTTTTTGGAGCACACGTTTCAACCAATGTGAGAGCTTCATTTTGCCAAAGCCACTATGGTTTTATTATTATTATAAAAGGATGTTGAAAACAGGCTAGTTTGTGACAGAAATGATACTGTTTTGGCAAGCTCACGTGCATGACATAAAGAAATCTAAACTCTTCCGTTTTCAATAAATTCCAGTTTTGCCATGATGTTTAAATCCCACACAACAACACAGTTGAATTTCTGGTAACAATCATGGTCTGTGAGATGTAGTCAGAACGCCCTTTTGCACAGGCACAAGCAGCTGGAATTTGATTGAAGGCTTCTGAAAGCAGGAAGAGGGAGGAAGCACATGTGTGAGACAACAGGCTGAACTTGTGTTCATCACAAAAAAAAAACAACCCTGATAGTCTTTTGTGAAGGCAACCTCAATATCCTGCTCAAATGTTAAATACTAGGGATTAGCACAGACCAGGAAAGCCTAGTTCAGTCTGGGGCTTGCAAATCAGGCAGCCCTGAAATGAACCCCTGAACAAAAAACCCCCCCAAACTGAACCAGTTTGGGTAGCATGCCTGCATCACTTCCAGGCGGCACCAGGTCCACCCCATGTTACCTGGAAGTGACGCAAGCACATCAGCTTATGGATGACGTGGGTGCACCGGGGGCAGGGCCTGACACCACCTGAAAGCAATTGGCCAAACATGTGAGCCAAACCAAGCAGAAAAACTTGGTCAGTGTTATGGGGAAGGTTCTTTCCCCAGACCTCGGCTTATCTAGGATTCTAATCTCAGTGCAGGGTAAGCAGTATAAAACAGTTATCTTTTACTTCCTGTCAGAAGCCATTGCAAGGGGACAGAAGGGCTGCCTAAGATCTCAAATGTGCCTGTAGCACATGACTGTGCTGAAACACAGAGACATGGACTAGTGAGGGTGGAGGCTCTCAACAAGCTCAACGTGCGGTGGGGTTCCAGCTCCCTTCCTTACCAAAATCAAGACACCAACTCAAGGCTGAAGCACAATTTTATTCTCCAGGAATCTCACTGCTTAGATCGTTGTTGGCTCCCCAGCCAGAGTTGCTCAACTCCCACCTTCTTGCACCTCTGCCCTAGACCCAGCTCTTCATTCACACTGGGCCAGCCAAATGCAGAGTCCTTCAATCCCACGCTGCCTCCCAGAGCCTCTGAACTATAAGCATATGTTCTTTCCCCAATAACTGGCCCCATGGCCAGCGCATGGGAGTAGGCAAGGTAGGTGGCTGCCTGGGATGCCACCTCACCTGCAGGGTGCCGTTGGGTGCCCTCTCCACCCATTCTGCCACTCTTTTGTCTGCCTAAGTCTCGGGCAGGAGAAAGGGACTGTGGGTCTCTTCTGCCGGGCTCCTAGGCTGTCTCCCCTGCAAGACAGCTGTCCGGATGGTGCACCAGTGTGTGCTCTCCTCCAAGCCCAGCTTCCTAGCCGGGCTTGGAAGAGAGCGGTCTCACTCCAAGGCTGCCTCCTCCTCTTGCAGGGGAGACAGCCTGGGAGCTGGGCAGAATGGCCCTGCAGCCACTTTTGGCTGCCCAATACAAAATTTTCTCAGCTTGTCAGAAAGGGGGACTGGCAAATATTAAATCTTCCACTCTATATGTGACTCAACTGTAAATCCTACATAGAATATTCTGGGGCGCAGATGAATGCTCTAAACAGGGATACTGCTGATGCTTGCTAGACATGTGGAAAACATGTAGCCATTTTAATGCACACATATTGGGAAATGGCCATGAGTTAAATTCAGGACAATGAAGGGTAAATAGGTTAATCCAGTTCCAGAAACATATATGGTTTTCTGATATTACTATTAGGAAACATTCCAGTTACTTGTAATATAAAGAATCAATAAGGAAAGAATCAAAAGAACTGCATTGGTTGCTAAAAGACAGGCACTGCATAAATGGAAAGTTAAAACTCAGAGGACACAACTACCTGATTGTCAGAATCAATATACCTAGCAGGCAAGAAAAATAATAATCAAAATATAAAATATATATGGGCAAAAGTTATGCAAACGTATGTATATAAAAATAACAGAGACAGGAAACAGGAAACCAGCCAGGGAGGCAGTGGGGCCCTTGGATGACCAAGGGGTCAAAGGGTTACTGAAGGAGGATAGGGAAATGGCTGAGAAGCTGAATGCATTTTTTGCCTCCGTCTTCACTGTGGAAGATGAGAAGTGTTTGCCTGCTCCAGAACCACTTATTTTGGAAGGGGTATTGAAAGACCTGAGTCAGATTGAGGTGACAAGAGAGGAGGTCCTACAACTGATAGACGAATTAAAAACTAATGTCACCAGGTCCGGATGGCATACATCCAAGAGTTCTGAAAGAACTCAAAGTTGAACTTGTGGATCTTCTGACAAAAATTTGTAATCTTTCATTCAATTCAATTCAATCTGCTTTATTACGGTCCATGGTGTGGCCTTTACCTAGGCATACGCGCTAGGTACATCTATTCTTTGTTTAAGGGATGCCTGAGGTTCTCTGATTATAAAATCAGAAATATGCTGTTATCAGATTCTAACCCCCAATTTACATCTAATTGTGCCAAATTCTTGGTGGCAGCTAGTAGAATTCATGAGGGTTATGTAACGAAGGGGTCTTGAAACTGTCTGTTTTTTTATTATTTTTGAATATTCCCAAGCTTGTATTTTACTTTATCCTAATCCCTGAGTACTCTGTATACTACCATAAATGTTATTGAAACTGAAACAATTGTTAATCAGTATATTTTAATATTTTACTGGAGCTGTATAATCTTTTAATTTTTTATCTGTATTTTTCATATCATATGTTTTACCTTTTTAGGTCCCTCTAGATTTTTACAATTTTTCTGGGGGTGTTGTTGGCCTGCATTGTAATCTTTCATTGATATCTGCCCTCCGTTCCTGAGGACTGGAAGGTAGCAAATGTCACCTCCATCTTTAAAAAGGGTTCCAGAGGAGATCCAGGAAACTACAGGCCGGTCAGTCTGACTTCAATACTGGGAAAGTTGGTAGAAACCATTATCAAGGACAGAATGAGTAGGCACATTGATGAACATGAGTTATTGAGGAAGACTGGGTATGGGTTCTGTAAGGGAAGATCTTGCCTCACTAACCTGTTACATTTCTTTGAGGGGGTGAACAAACATGTGGACAAAGGAGACCCGATATTGTTTACCTTGACTTCCAGAAAGCTTTTGATAAAGTTCCTCATCAAAGGCTCCTTAGAAAGCTTGAGAGTCATGGAGTAAAAGGACAGGTCCTCTTGTGGATCAAAAACTGACTAATTAATAGGAAGCAGAGAGTGAGTATAAATGGGCAGTCTTCGCAGTGGAGGACGGTAAGAAGTGGAGTGCCGCAGGGCTCAGTACTGGGTCCCATGCTCTTTAACTTGTTCGTTAATGATCTGGAGTTGAGAGTTAGCAGTGAAGTGGCCAAGTTTGCAGATGACACTAAATTGTTCAGGGTGGTGAGAACCAGAGAGGATTGTGAGGCACTCCAAAGGGATCTGTTGAGGCTGGGTGAGTGGGCGTCAGTGTGGCAGATGAGGATCAATGTGGCCAAGTGCAAAGTAATGCACATTGGGGCCAAGAATCCCAGCTACAAATACAAATTGATGGGGTGTCAACTGGCAGAGACTGATCAAGACAGAGATCTTGGGGCCGTGGTAGATAACTCACTGAAAGTGTCAAGACAGTGTGCGATTGCAATAAAAAAGGCCAACGCCGTGCTGGGAATTAGTAGGAAGGGAACTGAAAACAAATCAGCCAGTATCATAATGCTTCTGTATAAATCGATGGTGTGGTCTCATTTGGAATACTGTGTGCAATTCTGGTCACCCCACTTCAAAAAAAATATTATAGCATTGGGAAAAGTCCAGAAAAGGGCAACTAGAATGATTAAAGGGTTTAAACACTTTCCCTATGAAGAAAGGTTAAAACGCTTGGGGCTCTTTAGCTTGGAGAAACGTCGACTGCGGGGTGACATGATAGAGGTTTACAAGATGATGCATGGAATGGAGAAAGCAGAGAAAGAAGTCCTTTTCTCCCTTTCTTACAATACAAGAACTCGTGGGCATTCGATGAAATTGCTGAGCAGTCAGGTTAAAACGGATAAAAGGAAATACTTCTTCACCCAAAGGGTGATTAACATGTGGAATTCACTGCCACAGGAGGTGGTGGCAGTTACAAGCATAGACAGCTTCAAGAGGGGGTTAGATAAAAATATGGAGCAGAGGTCCATCAGTGGCTATTAGCCACAGTGTGTATATATATAAATTTTTGGCCACTGTGTGACAGAGTGTTGGACTGGATGGGCCATTGGCCTGATCCAACATGGCTTCTCTTATGTTCTTAATTTTTCTTTTCAGCTTTCCTTGTTCTGTCTTTCAAGCCCTTCTGCTAATTTGGTTGTGGATATGAAAGTAAGACTACTAAAGATCCTTAGCTTCTTCAACAACTTACTTGTAAAATATTCCATTCCTGATGACCTTCTTGCTGTCTCAGTAGACAATCAGCATCTCAGAGACTGGGTATTTAAGTGCGATGCCATGTTAGACAGACAATTAATTTTAAAATGTCAGTCAGCACTTTGGTTTAAATTATTTAAGTTTGATCATTCTAGGTCTCCCTACCTGGTTAGTATAGCTAACCATAACCTCAGAGTTGCCTTCACATCCTTGCACTTTGAAACAATGCCAACGGCAATGCTCGCTGGCCGTTACAGTAAAATCCCTAAGGAAGAGCGTCTTTGTATCTGTGGCATTTCTGTGAGTGTGGATTTACCTCATTACATTCTTAACCGTCCATTGTATGCTCAACCCAGGGTAAAAATTCTCTCTGGGATATTAACTAATCTACATGCCTATTCAGATCCTGAGAAGATTGTATTTCTGTTAGCTGACGTTGATGCCAATATATCTCACAAAATGGCATTGTATGCCCTTGTAGCGAAGAAATTACAGGCCAAAGCGGTTTGCACAGGTGCCAATTAACTACTGATTCTGTGGTTACTTTGTGACTGTAATTTTTGCTCTTATTTTGTGGTGTATTTTGCCCGGTTTGTTTCATTTGCGGTCTTTAATATTTGTTTATCTTCTGATGAATTTTTCATAATTTGTTTCACCGTTATATGATATTTTACTTATATTGTATTCCACTTGTACATTTTATCTCTATGAACCTCGTTGATATTTTTGTTTGTAATAGCCTATGGCTTAACACAAATAAATAAACTTGACTACTGGTTGAAGAGGCAAATGGTTCATTCAAAATAACCTTTATTTGTGAGGATCTTATGCCAAAGATCTGAAATTGCCAAGAGCTGTGTTGAAGGGAAAACCGACAGAGGAATGAAAAATATAAATTAACATACACAGGCTAAATAGTTGAAATTATACAATGTATGAAGAAGAAGAAAGAAGAAGATGACTGCAGATTTATACCCCGTCCTTCACTCTGAATCAGAGTCTCAGAGCGGCTTACAATCCCCTTTTTCACCATCTCCCACAACAGACACCCTTTGAGGTGGGTGGGGCTGAGAGAGCTCTCCCAGAAGCTGCCCTTTCAAGGACAACTTCTACGAGAGCTATGGCTAACCCAAGGCCATTCCAGCACCTGCAAGTGGAGGAGTGGAGAATCAAACCCAGTTCTCCCAGATAAGAGTCCGCACATTTAACCACTACACCAAACTGGCTGTCTAATAATAAAAATAATAATTTATTATTTTAATTTATTATTCATTATTAATTATTTGTTATTGCAATTAATACACCATTTCTAAAAAATACACTAATTATCTCCTAGTGTCTGGAAACTGGAAACCCAGCATCTGAAAACTGATTGAGTAAGACAAAACTAACTTTCACCCATGAAACAGTTAGTAGGCCAATTTTTGGGGTGTAAACTGCAAACCAGGAACAAAAGACATCTTAGCTCTTCCTTCTATATTACACAATAGATCACAAAACAGTAGCAATGCTTTGCAAGCTCTGAATGTTTACTTACAGGTTCCACAAATTCAAACATCTTCCTCTCCTGAACTTCCTGTACTTTGAAAACATATTCCAGAGAGACTTCATAGAAATGCTGCCGAACCAGGTCCACCTGGTTGTCTGCCTGTCATTTATCATAGGAATTAAAGAAACAGATCAGCAACTAAAATATGGCTTCATTTGTCCATTTATTTTTACAGCATAATGCTGTAAAAATGCTGATAACATATCAAGACCTCAAAGATCATTGCCCATTTCTGACTGCATCATCAACTACCCCACAAGTGAAAATAGAACAATGGATTTCATATCATTCCAAGAAACTCTGAGATTCCCTGGAAGCTTCTCAGGGGCCTCTCAGTAAGATCAGTAATTAAAGATATGCTTCCCTGAAAGACAGTAACCACTATTTTCCATATTCCCCTGCAATGCACCACCACAGAAGAATGATGGTTGTGTTCCATGTCATAACCACAGTTATATCCAAAAGTCTTGGCAAACCCCTTATATGAACACAGTGTGATCCAGGTGGGTAGCCTTATTGGTCTGAAGCAACAGAATAAAATTAGAGCCCAGTGACACCTTTAAAATCAACAAGGTTTTATTCAAGGCATGAGCTTTGGTGTGCATACAGTCTTCTTCAGATATAATACAATGGAAGCATTCAGACTTATAAAGGCTGGACAGCAAACTAGCATATAACATGATAAAGATACTTTAAGATATGCGGCAGCGGAAACAAAACAGTAACAACCAGTTAAGTGTATAGGGTCAACAGCTGTATGAATTTAATTAAGGGGAACAATAGTTCAAGCAATAAATATGTCAAGATTAGTGATAAATGTGTAACAGAATCCTTTCTAATTGTGGGAAGTAAACTGAGACTTCTTTGCAATGCCCCATTCATCTCCTCTTAAGCGTGCAGGTAACAAACAGCATTTTTTTTCACTTTTGTTGGGGTGGAGTGCAGTGTCATGTAGGGAAATATATTTCAATTTTCATTGCATTACGTTACGATTACTATATACAAATACTATATCAATATATTGTTCGATAGAAGTGTTAGTCGACACATGAACTATTGTCTGTGACTGAGCCTGATACCCATGATGCAGCTGTGTGTTGTTAATTGTGCACAGCATCTGATCTTCTAAAATTACCACAAACAAGCCACTCCACATACATCTGTCATTGTAATGACATGCTTCCCCTTCTGAAATACTAGCTCAATACCTAAAACTGTGAATATTTTATGCCTGAGAACATGTGGTCTTTTGCTTCCATTTGGAGGACACATAGTTTAGATGCCTTGTTCCAAATTGCAGCATCTAACCAAAGTGCTAGGCATCCAAAGATGTCACAAAGCTTTTGCATCAGAATTGCATTTATTGGTCCAAAAAACTAATGCAGGAGCCCACAAGAGGTCAGCACCCTCAGAGACAGATGTGCTTAATGACTAAATACTGGTCTGACAGTCTGCATCAAGAAACATGCAGTTCTCAAATACCTCAAAATATTTCTTCCTAAAAATTTGCAGAACTAAATGTGAATAAGAAAGATGTCCACAAGGTGGCACCAGATGCCCTACTGCAAAAGAACTGCCAGGTTATGGTCAAATCAATTTGAGAGCTTCAACATGGTGTTTTTGCCCTGACTACCTCTTGCCCAAATAGAACTGCTGCAGTGATGGTAGAATTAACACCTGGCAAAATTCCTAGAGGCACAGGAGATTACTGATGTCTAGATCGAGAGATCTCCATTCCACAGTTTAATTTTTTTTTTCTTCAGCCTTCTGTATCTTTTTACCTTCCTCTTCATTTTGCTTCCCTTCCCCTTCAGCTACCCTGCATCTAGGCTTTCCATTCCAGAGCTTCCATGTCTTTTGTGTCTTTGACCCAGCTACCTTTCCAATCCTCAACCTGCCCCATGGTGTTCCTTTTTCCCAAGATCCCCTGGGAGATTTTCATTCCAGCAAAATGACCCTTATTTGTTCCCACCAAAGATGAAATGTGAATTTCACACCAATCAATTAATTGGTATTAGAGTTCTCCCTGCCATAACAGGGGTCATTTTGTAGAAAAATAGGTGGTGGAGCTCATCCAGGGATTGTTACGCAGCTGCACCTACTATTCAATGGAGAAGGTAGGTAGGTGGGGGGGAAGAGGGGGAGCCCCTCAGGAGCTGCGCTCCTGTGAGCTCCTGCTGAATTGAAGGCCTACAAATGATAGTGCTCCTTGTCATAATGTTACTATAGATTTTACAGTACAATGTCTTTAGACTTATCTGCTAGGGGTTCAAAAGTTTAGGAAAGCCTCTTTTTCAATGGCATAAAAAAAAGCATTTTCTGTGACATCTTCCCACTTCAGCATTCTACAAGATGAAACACGGGATTTGTTAAACGGTCAGACTGCAGATTGCTTTTATCACAGACAGGCTGCCAGAAACAGGCTCTGCAAGCTGTTATGCAAGCCCTATATGGCCGAGGACCTGCCTACCTAAGGGACCGCCTCTCCCCATATGTTCCCCAGAGAGCACTGAGATCCAGCTCTCAAAATCTTTTAACAATCCCTGGGCCAAGAGAGGCTAGATTGAAGACAACCAGGGAGCAAGCCTTCTCAGCAATGGCCCCTCGATGGTGGAATCAACTTCCAGAGATGGTGCGAGCCCTGCGGGACCTGAACCAATTCCGCAGGGCTTGCAAAACATTTCTTCTTCAGCTTGCTTTTAAGACAGAACCTGGCTAAACTGATTTGTAGCCATCTAGCCATCTTATGTATGATTATGACGTATAGTATTTATAGCACCTATTTTATCTATTTTTAACTAATTTATTTATGTAATTGATTGTATCTAAAATTGTTGCTTATATTGTTTTATTGAATCATGGAATTCCATGTCTGTGAGCCGCCCTGAGCCCGCCTTTGGTGGGGGAGGGCGGGATACCAAAATAAAGTTGTTATTATTATTATTATTATTATTATTATTATTATTATGTAAGCAGGCTCATCTTCAGGTAGATTATGAGATATAAAATAAATGATGATCAACATGTGTGGAAAACATCCCATGAACATGCTGTTTCTAGCAGTACAAACATAATAAAAGTAATGCACAAATCCTCAGAGAGTGGGGGGCGGGGTTAAAATATTCCCAAGGATATGATTATTGGTGGTAAGGAATTTTTACCATTTTTGAGGCAGCTGTTTATCATATTTATTTTTAACCTTGGTTTGCATCCATCCCATAGTCTACTTTTTAAATAAGTGTTTGAACCTAATGGTATTGTGTGATGAAAAAGCCTAAGATGACCATGCACACAAACATGTTAATACATCTTATTTCAGCCACTAATTCGTCCATTATCTAATGGTTGTGCCCCCTCAGGGTATGATACGTTTCCGTTCTCTTTCTCAATACCATGAAAACTCAGATTAAAAATAACATCCTTAGAATTGCTCTGGTGAATTCAAAGGAATAGCACACTGCTCATGGCGGCCATCACTTGGTGAACTTAGCTACCTAATATTAAATAAAGATAAAATTCACTCTGATTTCATTAACTACATCATTTCTCGCTATACAGTTCCAAGCAATCTCTTGCGAGCCTCAGGAAATAATCATGATTTGCATCAATGGGTGTTTAATGGGAACGGCATAATAGACCGTTCGTTAATTGTTCGGACAAGATCGTCCCCATAGTATAAAGATATAGGGCGTTTTCCCACAGAGCTTACCTTGGAGTGACGTCCCTCTTCACCGCGCAGTGTCTGCGCGGATTTCCCACCAACTGCTCCGCATAACCAGGAAGAGACGCGGCTTTTGCGTCGCTAACGTAAACTGGTTTTTAGCGGTTTACATCTGCGACGCAAAAGGTCCGGCACTTCCTGGTTATGCGGAGCAGTTGGTGGGAAATCCGCGCAGACGCTGTGCGGTGAAGAGGGACGTCGCTCCGAGGTAAGCTCTCTGGGAAAACGCCCATAAAGAACCACCTAAGATCCACATATCTGGCGGATATTACCATGTACAAACTTAGATCAGCATTTACAGCTCTGCAGTTTCAGGCCATGCCAACAGAATATCTCCTGGGCTGATATTCTAAAACACCTCAGTAACAGTGTATTTCGATATACAAAACTTCTGCAGAGGACCTCTTCCGTTATGTTATGGTTTGCCCACTGTATTCAGAACCTAGACACAAATTTCTGACTGAAATAACAGATCAATTCTATATGGCATCTGATATGGATAAGCTAATATTTCTGTTATCAGATGTTGATTCTACGGTCTCTTATAAAGTAGCAATTTTTGCTCTGGCTGCTAGCAAAATCGGGGCAAAGGCAGTATCCAGGTAGACAGGAAAATGATGTTGTTAACTGGACAATTAGAGCCTGACTATGGAACTACGGGGACGCTGTATGCAATTAAGAATGTAAATACTCTAAATTTGAATGTTTTAATTTTAAAGTCTTTGACTGCTTTTAACTTGTAAGTTGCTGTAATTGTAATGGCCAATGGCTTTATGCAATAAATTTTACTACTACTACTAGCTCATGGCAGTCTGTGCCTTGAAATGTATAAACAGATTTCTGAAAACTGTCACAGGACTGTGTGATAAAAAGAAAACAAGGAATAATGCTCACCTCTTGAAGCTGAGATTCTTTTTTCTTAGAAGACAGGTTTAAGTGCTTTTCTAAAACACCACAGTATTTCTCTGTCTCCTTATCATACTTTTTCTTAGCTTCCTGACCAAAAAAAAAAAGAAAAGAAAAAGAAAAATTATACATAGACAAGCTTTTATGAATGACTGTACTGTAGCAGTTCTTCAGAGTCTTCCTTCACTCTCTGTAACGGCAGAAGTGAGCTGTGCCAACTTTGTGTCAGGGCAAAGTCAAACATTACCCATTTCTACGTGGGCAACCAGCCTCCAAGTAAGACAATAAATGTACCATATATCATTTAAAGTACAAAAGCTCTTGTCACCATACGTAGCACGATCAGGGAGACGCAATCTGAATTCCTCACCACATATTTGGAGAGGTAAACTTTTAGCAACTTATGAACTGGTGAATTAGAAAACTTGCCAAAGCTATATCAAAAGAAGATGGTCCAATAAGATAAATCAACTTCTTTACTGACACATAAACACTTCCATGAAATCATAGCCACCACTACGTTGTTGAAGACTTTCATGGCCAGAGTCCATTGGTAGTAGATTTTCTGGGCTGTGTGGCTGTGGTCTTGGCACTGTGAGACCTGACGTTTCGCCAGCAACTGTGATTGGCATCCTCAGAGGTGTAACACAGAAAACTAGAGTTTTCTCTGGGGACAAATGGTGAATTTGACCCAGAGAGAACTCCAGTTTTCTGTGTTACACGTCTGAGGATTCCAGTCACGGTTGCTGGTGAAACTTCAGGTCTCACAATACCAAGACCATGGCCACATAGTCCAGAAAATCTACAACCAAATAACCACCACTGGCTCCAAAATTTAGAGTGTGCACATTTCCTCCTTTCCTTCTTCCCTCTCATCCTGCCTGTTCTTGACTTACAGTACAGGCAAGCTGTAGTTTACCATTGTGTTCAAAACGGATAACCAGTAATCCCTCCTAGCCGGATCTGAAAATCCAGTTCAAATGATGGGCTTGGATCCAGTGCAATATTTCCATGAACTGAAGATTTTCACCCACGCAGCATGACTTTCTTGCCTCCCACCTCCCACTGCAGCCCAAAGTGTCCCCCAAATTATTTATTTATTTAATGTATGCCCTTGTTTTTCTCTTAAAGGGGACAAAAAACGGCTTACATCATTATCCTTGCCTCCATTTTATCCTCACAAGAACCCTGAGAGAGTATGACTGGTCCAAGTTACCCATTTGTGGCAAAGTGGGGATCCAAACCTGGGTCTTTAGTTCATAATTACTACAACCAAAATGCTGTTCCAGAAGGCCAAGGCCAGAATTTTGTGAGACACTTTAGGCTACAGGAGGGGGGAGGGGACAAAATTGTACTCCTTCCATCCATGGAAATACATTGCATCCAAGCTCATGGCATCCAATTCTGGTTTGGATAGCAAGTCCAACTATAGTTTTGCCACTTTTGACATAATGAAACTGTGAGATTAGCCTTAAGCCAGAAGTCACAGATGGGACTGGAATGCATGTGTCAAGGCAGAAGAACTGTAGCATGTTCCAAACTATGGTTTGAAGGCCCGGGGGCATCAGATCCAAACTGAGACACGATGTCTAGTCACCCAAGTATTCACTCTTTAACATCCATTCAAGGCTTAATACGCCGTCGAGCTGTGTGTGGTAGGGGAATCTTTTTTTGTACTTGTACTAGCTAATTGTTCTGTAAAACCATTGTGGGGGTAAATGTACAAACATGTTTTGATTATGGTCCTCACTGTAACAGTACACTAAATCACAACTAGCACAACAAGAATTCCACTTGGTGTCAGTTTTAGGTGCTATTTGAACTCAAACACCAAAATCAGAATCTCAGCAATAAAGAGTTTACAAGAAGCTTCTCTTTTATAAAAAGTTGGCTAGAATCTCTATTTCTTACCAACTAGTTGTTATAGTAACAAAGCAAGACAAGGGAAAAGGTAAAGTGTATCAGAACAGCAAAGAAAAGATTAACACAGGCCTGGAGTTTTACTCTCAAAAATATCAAAGCAGAGAAGAAGGGTTTTAAGGAGTGGGAAAGCCCAAAGGGAAAAAATATTTTGCTTGTTAATTGCAGTAATTTACAACCCTCTTCCCACCTCAGCTGCTGCACCAGTGCCCTTTTCCAGACACTCATGCAGACTTGGCTTATGTGACCGCACAGTGAGCAAATAAAGACAGTATCTGATTGTCACTCTCGGTTGGTGCAGGGATGGGAGGGAATTGCCACTTGTGGCAAAGCAACCATACCTCAGCCAGATTGCCTCAGCAGAATGGACACAGTCCTTCCCCAATGAACACTTTCATGCCCTTTTGAGGCCTCCACCAAATTGTTGAAAGAAGGTAAAAATGGTCATAAAGCCTTCAAAAAGCGACGCCAAAAACCCCAAATGACCCAAATATAGTATCAAATGTTTCCAAACATCCAACACAGTGTGTCAAATGTGACTTTCTAATCTCCTGGGTAGAGAAAAGCTGAAAATAAGCATTCTCCAGTCTGCCACCTACCTTAGCAGCACCAATTTGTTCTTTCCGAAATTTCTCCAGAGGTGTGATCAAGACCTCACTAGCATTCTCGATCTAACAGAAGAAGAAAAAAATGAATATATTATCCATCTTTCCAGTACTAAGCTTTTTCTCTCAAAACACCTCATTCAATTACTGGTATAATTTTGTCTGAATAATGCAGACCTTTCTCCAGGAAATAGATATCACTATAGTTTCACAGATGATATACTTTAATGATTCCTACACTCAATTATACAAAAAGAACATACATTGTAGTATAAATAGTTCAAGCAGAAACAGCTCCAGAGTAGTACGATGTGCCTTGGCCTCAGTTTTCTTGAAGGACAGATGACGAAGTCATGGCTAACATATTAAATAATAGGTAGCTATTCCAAAGTATTGTTTGATCCTCTTTTCTCTGTTAAAAATGTACTGGAAAAGCCATACTAAAACAGATACCACAATGCAGCCATAGACAATTAAAATAAATCTTAGGGCTCAACTAGATGAAACACTGGAGATTAGCACAGATCTCCCAACACCTTTCAACTTTCTTTACATGCAGTTGCAGGGAGACTTCTGGTTTCGGCGACCTAATGTAGTGAGCGATCCAAGAAGGCTCCCGAGAGTCGCTCACTAATCGGACAGCAGAGGGGCTCCTCAGTGTTGGGGGGCTCGATTCCTGGACCCAGGGAGGGTCCGGGATGGCTGGCAGCTTGACAGCATGGAGTGGGATCAACAGCGGTGGCTGTTTCCCAAGCCAACTGTCGCTGCAAGCCTCACTGTCCTGATCGCCATTTTAATGGCATTGGGGTTGAACACCGGCTCTCTTCTTTGATCTCAACTTTAAACTGCTGTATGGACTGCTTCCTTCAGACAAGTGGATTGCAAATGCCACTTTACATCTTTATTTACTTTTATACTGGATAGCTGGAGTGACAGGAGAGTGGGCTGCTTAAGTGGCAAAGAGACAGAGTGGCAAAGAGGCAGGCGATCATAAAGGAGAAGGGGGGGGAATCCCCTAGCTCCCTCTTCCCTGCTTCACGGGCCTCCGAAAGACTTGCCAAGAACTTTAAGTTTCTTATTATAACTTTGTGCCCTGAAGACTGTGCTGGCTACCATTAATTTCAATATGAATACTATCTAACTGATTTATACAGATTGGACTGGACTAGCTTCGCCATATAGCCTTTTCTTTTGGTGTGTGTGTGGAGTTGTGGTGGAATCACAAGGAGTATAAGGATTTTAAGTTATAGAGACTGCAGGCTAGCAGCCTAGCGGTAAGCATATTGGGTTGAGAAGACTAGTTGCCTTGGATCTATGAAACCAGAGGATGATTTTTAGAGCTTATTTGCTACAATCTGTGGATACGGATTTTGAATAAAACTTTGCTGGTCTTAAAGATAGAAAAGGCTTCTACGGCTGTGCTGAAGGGAAGACATCCATTCCAAATAAAACTTTACTGGTCTTAATTATATATACGTGGGGCCATTTGGTGTCGTCAATGGTTTATAAAAAACAGCTATTTGGTTGACTTTAGGAAGATTAGCTGTGTAGTTTCCAAGCTTTCAAGTGGATTACAAAAATATTTGATGTCCATATGGTTTTAGCATTTTTTCTTGTTCTTTAATTTTTTTTAATGGATTATAAAAAGCTGGCTGGCTGAAGGGGACTCTTGCATCGTTCTCAATTTTTCCTGTGGGTTTTTTGCTTTTGCTTTTTTTAATCTTGGTTGGGGACATCTGGATTTTTTTTGCCTCTCTTTTAGTACTATTATTTAGTTTTTTTCCTTTGGAAACTACTTAAATTGGGCAACTAGCCCTGGATTATAATTATCAGAACCCCTATAACTCTTCACTTTGGAATATCTGAATGGACTTTTGAAGGACTAGTCTGGATTGAACTATTCATTTGCAGAATGCGTTATAGTGAACTGTTACTGTGAGTTAGACTCTTTGGTGCCTGAGACATTTAAAGGTTGTTTGGGTGAAAAGGTCTTGTTTAACATACTGCTTAGCATTGTTTGGGGTTGGTTAAATTGTTGCCTTAAACTAGAAGGTTTTGTTCCCAAACAAATTACTATTTTTTCATAACATTGGCATCTTTTGTTGAGCTTTGGGTTTGTTGATACAAATAGGAACATTGTGTTCCAAAACAGGTTGGCTAAGAGAAAACATCCAGTGGTTTAGGTGTGAGGACCAATATATTAAAGGAGATGGACAATAAAGCAACCACTGGGTTTAAGGAGCCACAACAGAAAAGAGAGAATCAAGAAGGTAGACCCTTGACCCCTTCGCCTAGCTTTTCATCTGGCCCAAGAAAGTTCACACCTGCAGCCATGCAGGGTGACATGAAAGAAATGCAAAATATTCTTTTAACTGCCACAGCACAATTGTCTGGTAAGGTAGATAATATAGGCGAACAGATGGCAGAGATTAAACAAGAACTTCAAGAGAATAGAAAGCAAACTGCAGAGACTAATAAAGCTTTGAAGGTCTTAGATGCACAAGTGTCTGACAATACTCAAAAGGTGGAACAATTGGAAAAAGAGCAGAAAGTATATGATAGTAGATTTCTTCAACTGGATAGAGCAGCTCATATGCTGCCGTTTCAAAATGTGCCAGAAAAAAAATCTAAAGATTTACAGAAAATACTAAGCAAAGCTCTCTCAGAAATCTTAGAAGTGACACCTGATAAAATGGAAGAGGAGTTTGACCAGGTTAAGCAGGTACCATCAAGTTTCATGAGGAGAAACAAATTACCTAGAGAAATTCATTTAAAGTTGACAAGGAAGGTGACCAGAGATAATATTTTGAAACAGATGAGAGACAAGCCAGTGATGATAGCAAGAAATATGGTGAAGATTTTGAGAGAGGTACCATGGCCAGTTAGAGAAAAGAGGCGAGAATATCAAGACTTGACAAACTTTTTGAGAGGAAGAGAAATACCATACATGTGGTTAATGCAGGAAGGCCTTCTTTTCACATATGAAGAGAATAGGTACAGGATAAACTCTACCTTTAAAGCCAAAAAATTTTTCGAGAAAATTGAGAAGAAAGAAGGGAAGAAAAAGAAGGAAGATGAAGAGGAGGAAGAGGAAATTTCAGATGAAGAGGATCCAAGTGGAGCAAGGAAATATCCAACAAGACTCCAGACTAGAAAAGATAAAGATAGTGATAAGAAAAATCTAGAATGGCTTCAATAGTTTCTATCTATGTAAATGGACTTAACTCTCCAATAAAAAGGAGGAAGACTTTTAAATATTTGGCAAAATTGGGGATGGACATAATTTGCTTACAAGAAACTCATATTTTGGCAAAAGATCAACATCTACTGATAAATAAGAAACTTGGCAATCTATTTATAGCAACAGATTCAAACAAGAAAAAAAGGTCTGGCAATTTATACAAAAGACAAATTTAATTCACAGTTACAGTATGCTTCAGAAGATGGAAGAATTTTATTAGTAGAATTGTCGTGGATAGCAAAAAAATTCTACCGGCAAATATTTATGCACCGAATGAACATCAGGAAAAAATTTTTAAAGATCTGCATCTTAAGCTACTAAACCTGGAATATGCCTAGCAGGAGATTTTAATGAAGTCTGTGATAGACAATTGAACAAAAAAAAAAACATATACTTACTAAAGCCAAAGGATTTCAATTGCCATCAAATTCTTGGAAACTCGCAGAACTGGATTTAGTTGATGCATGGAGAACAAGATATCCAAAACTGAGAGACTTTACATATTATTCTACTAGCCACCAGTCATGATCAAGAATCGATATGTTTTGGTTGTCCACGGACTGGGTCAAAGATCTAGTGGAGACTGAAATTCAACCAAGAGTTATATCAGACCACAACCCTATAATGATAAAACTCAAGGGATCCCAGTTGAAAAGATCTTGGAGGTTAAATACCTCAATTTTAAAAGATAAAGATTTCCTTCAAGAAACCAAGACAGAAATGGAATCTTTTTTAAAACAAAATATAATTCAAGATGTGAAGATACAAGTGGTATGGAACACAGCCAATGCATATTTTAAGGGGCTAGCAATTAGATTTAGTGCCAAGAAAAAGAAGGAAAGAACTGAAAACTTCCAAAAACTAATGTTGCAGGCTGAGAAAGCTGAAAAAAACTTAAAAGCACAACCTACAAAATAAGTTCCAAAATAAGATTTAAAAAGTACATCAACTTAACCTACTACTTGTGAAGGAAGTGGAGAAAAAATTAAGATTTGCCAGACAGAACTATTTTGAGCATGCCAATAAACCGGGAAGATGGTTAGCTTACAGACTGAGAAAAGAGAACGCAAAAAGAACAATACCGGTATTGAAAGATGAAAATGATAAAGAGAAATTTCAAAGACAGGAGATATGCCAAATTGTGGAGCAATTCTATAAAAGATTATATGAAGTCAAACAAGTCCAAAAGGAAGATCTGGAAGAATACATTAAACAGAACAATCTGAATAAATTCACAGAGGAGCAACGGAAAATTTTAAATGAACCAATAACAGTAATGGAAGTGGGAGATGCAATTGCACCCCAAAAGAATGGTAAATCCTCAGGTCCAGGTGGTTTACCTGCAGAGTTCTATAAAGCTTTTGAAGAATGTTTGCTGGTACCATTCAAATCTCTTATTGGAAAGATTAAAATTGAAGCTCAAATTCCAGCCTCGTGGCAAGAAGCCACAATATCTTTAATTCCTAAAGAGGGTGGAGACTTGAAAGACAAAGAATTTTCAAGCAATTTCTCTTTTAAATGTGGATTATAAAATTTTTGCCTCGATATTGACACGTCTAAAGAAAGTTTTATTGAGTACGATTCATCAAGACCAGGCAGGATTTCTTCCCAGAAGATTTCTGAAAAATAATATCAAAACAATATGTAACATAATGGAATATTATGAGAACCACCCAGGGAAACAATTGGCATTAATTTGTTTGGATGCAGAGAAGGCCTTTGACAACGTCCATTGGCAATTTATGTTACAACTGAAGGGTATGGAATGCGGCGAGAACTTTCTGAGATCGATACAAGCAATATATTCCTCACAAAGGGCAAAGGTGATGGTGAATGGCAAATTAACAGAAGCAATTGCTATTCAAAAGGGTACAAGACAAAGCTGTCCACTGTCACCACTTTTATTTTTCGTTTAGAGATACTGAACAATCAAATAAGATAAGATCCAAGTATTAAGGGAGCGTTGATCAAGGGTGAACAATACAAACTGAGGGCCTTTGCGGATGACTTGGTTTTCATACTAGAGCAACCAATAGACTCTATTGATCATTTGCTGAACAAGATTAATCAATTTGGTCACTGGGCAGCATTGCAGATAAACTATCATAAAACAAAATTTTTAACCAAGAACATGATGACAGAACAAACAATTTCTTCAACAAAAATCAGGATTTTCTCATGAGAAAAGAGTTAAATATCTGGACATCCACATCACAAATAAATGCAGTAATTTAAAAGCAGACAATTATGATAAACTGCTTAAAGAGATTGAAAAAGACTTTGGAAAATAGCAAGATTTGAAGCTATCCTTAATGGGAAGAATAGTCTCAGCAAAAATGAATATTTTGCCAGGATTGTTATTCCTTTTCCAAACTATACCAGTGCTCTTAACTAATGTATTTTTTCAGGAATTGAATAAAATGGTATCTGAATTTATTTGGCAAAAGAAAAAAACAAGAATTAAACTGAAGACATTACAGGACTCTAAAACAAGAGCGGGCTTGGGTCTTCCAGATTGGCAATTGTATTATAGAGCTTCAGTGTTGTCTTGGGTAAGAGACTGGGTCCTATTGAATGATAGGAGACAGTTGATGTTAGAGAGCCATGATCTTACTTTGGGTTGGCATGCATACCTATGGTACCAAAGACTAGAAGGACACTCTTATTTTAAAAATCACTGGTTCTGGAAATCTCTGTACCATACATGGACATGGTTAAAACCAAGAATCTATCAGAAAATCCCAAGACGGGTGTCTCCTGTGGAAGCATTTACACCACCAAACCTTATAAAACCAAACCAGTTATGGATACGAAGATAACCAATTGAAATCCAAGGAAGAATTAGAAAACATGGCTATTAAAATGAGTTGGCAGGTGAACACAAGTAGAATCCAGATATGCCAAAGACAAGACAATAGACTTTAATATGGAACAATACCCATTTGATAAAAAAAAAAATTGGGACCTCAAGAAAAATTAATTTCTAATCTATATTCATATTTACTACAGATGAAGATGCAAGATGAGACTGTAAAAGATTGCATGATCCAATGAGCTAAGAATGTGGGTCATAATATCATGTTAGAGGAATGGGAGAAGTTATGGAAACTTAACATTAAACTAAGTCAGTAGCTTTTAAGGAAAACCTCTATAAGATGTTTTATAGATGGTATGTAACCCCACAAAAACTTTCTAAAATGTACTCTAATATGTCAAATAAATGTTGGAAATGTACTAAGCATGTTGGGTCCTTTTACCATATGCGGTGGACTTGCGAGGTGGTGAAAGACTATTGGAAGATGGTGCATGAGTTATTACAGAAAATCTTGAAGACACAGATTCAATTTAAACCAGAACTATTTTTATTGAATATATATCCCAATGACTATACGAAAGAGATGAGACATTTATTGGCGCACATTAATGCAGCAGCTACAATTCTTTTGGCACAGAAATGGAAACTTCAAGAAATTCCCACAAGATCGGACTTGATGGAGAAAATACTGGAAACGGCTGAGATGGACTATTTATCCCAGTTCCTTGCCGGGAAATCTAAGGAAGTAGCAAGAAAACTTTGGGTGAAGCTATATGCATGGTTAAATACTTAAGATCTTTTGGTGTCAACTTTTATCTCCTTCTCCTGTAATTTATAGTATAATATTACATATATTAGAAATATAAAGCTAATTAGATAATTTAGCCAAGGGCTTACAATCGTTAAAACAATTTACTAAGAGCATGATGACACAGAGTAAAGTGATAATAATATTTGATATGGTGTGATTTTAAGGAAGTACTTTCA
This sequence comes from Heteronotia binoei, assembly GCF_032191835.1. Taxonomy (NCBI): domain Eukaryota; kingdom Metazoa; phylum Chordata; class Lepidosauria; order Squamata; family Gekkonidae; genus Heteronotia; species Heteronotia binoei. The sequence continues at coordinate 141,630,192 of NC_083227.1, read as the reverse complement.
TACAGGCTAAACTATATTGATATTGATGTTTATATCTAATTTTCTATTTCCCTTTCCCCTGTTTCCTTAACTTTTCTGGAAAACTAATAAAAATTTAAAATGTGAAATACATGCAGTTGCAGGGGCAGATGAGGATTCAAATAAGGGCCACAAAGGAGGGTAGTAGGGGAACAGGTTGGCTCTTTCTCCACCTCAATTTCCTAGACAGAAACCCCTTCCCCCTCCCCCCCCCGAGGGGTTATTAAACCCAACAGAGGAGAAAACACCACCACCACCAGCTGGACCCACTGGGAGCAGATTTCTATCAGGAAAACAGTACAAGATGGAAAAATTAACACATTGTAGTTCCAACTCTGATTCAAACTCTCGCCTGCCGATTTTAAAGAAAATTAAATACAGACAGGAATGATGTGCCTCTCTCAGTTTTCATATAGTTGAGCACTTACAAATGAGGACAAGTAGAATTTTTGTAGGCTGCTTGCATACATTGCTAGATAGCACACTCTCACAGGAAAATTCACACACACACATACACACACATAAAGCTACTGGGTGGGATAGCTACAGACAAACAAGAAAATAGATAAAGGGGCTGCTCAGCAAGAGAAAAGACAGAAGGGAAAATCCTGCATGTGAGGGAGAGAGAATGTTAGATTTCAGTCTTCTGCAGAGCCACTCACCATAACTAAGAACATGGAATTCAATACTGTAATTGCGCTATTTGCACCTCCATTCACAGAAGTATCAAAGCAAACAATTTTTTTTTTCTGTTGCACAAAAGGGGAAAATGTGTATTTGTTTCCTTTGATACTTTTGGCCAGGAGGTCAGTCAAAGATGAGTTCAGTTTATTATGTAGTAAGCCAGCACCAGAATTGTCTGTGTTTCAGGACAGCAGTCCTGTGAATCCAAAGGCTTGCACATAGCTATTGCATCTTTTAAGTTCTTTTTCCAAAACAGTTCCTCCCAATAGGGACTTTGTTTATAGGGACTTGTTACTAGCCAGAAAAATAAGGATTGCCTGTCAGCAGCTTTGGGAATGAATGTAATGTTAGCATGTAAGACTTGAAAGTGAAGCCTTCTATGATGATATTGCCCTCTTCTCAGCCCAAACTGGTTTAAGGGACCCTCAAATTAATGCTGAACTACTCACACTTTACTATTCCTTTTGAGCCAAAAACTATAAGACTAATGTCTGCCGCTTTAAAGTTAATCTATTTACACTCTGCATTAAACATTGGTAGTAAATCTGCAAAGGCAAGACAGGAAGAGCTTGTCTGCCCATAAACACCACAGATCACAACCTGCACAGAGTGTGATCTAACCATTTGATGGTCATATTGTCCTTACGCTATGCATCACAGTTTCTGCTGAGTTGAGCCAGAGGTGGTTGGGAACCACAACATCCAAAGCTACAAGTAAGGGAGAAACGGGGAGTGTGTGAGTAAATGAGAAATAAAATCATCCTACAAGAAACAGTTGCTTGTGCACAGGGACGTGGCAGTGACATCGGGCTACTGCTAAGTTACAGTAAGTATCCACAGAGCTGGAAAATGGGAACACAATCAGCATATTTGAACCAGCTCTACAACAACTTCTACATTTGATGCTATCAGGGAAACTTTATTCCAACTGAGAGCAAAAATGTACAAACAAGCTGTAGCGCATAATTGGGCCTTTGTTCTCCGAGTGCGAGACCAACTGGATTCAGCAGCAGGCAGTTCATTGTGGTTTGCTGTCCCTGTTGTGCTGCCAAGACTTACTCCCAGAGGATGAATATTGCTATTCTCCAAGGCACAAAAGCTGACGATTCTAGCTGTTGAACCAGCCCAAGGCTATTGGCCAAACAAGGCAAGAAAAGGCACAGAAATTCTTCACAAGCTTCTTCTCTTGGTCAGCATGTATCAAACATCATACAATGTAAACAAAATACAACCCTCATTTCTGTGCACAGCTCAGTACTGATCCAAAATTGCCTAGGCCAAGAAGGGACTTCTCAAAATAAGATTGTATGTACCAGTCATTTTCACCTAGAAAACACCAACAGAATTGTCAGCTTTCCCAAAGATTCCCTCTATCCCATCTTTGCACTGCTCTGACCCTCTGACAACTCATCACCAATTCCCTTTCCACTATTTTTAAGAGATCATACTTAAGCCCATACCATGCGCATGCGCTCATCTTCCAGATTTCTAAGGACAGCAGCAAACTCTTGTAGGGATTTTGCTGGAAAAGACAAAATCACAAGGTTGATTAATTCAAGAATGTTATTCTTTGTTTTTTAAATTGAATTAAAATGTATTAAAGAATGTTAGTCTTTCTAGGAGGTGAACCATTATTACTTTCTCCCCAAAATCAGCAAACAAATTTACTACCTTAGCAGTGCAAGCCAAAGCAGAATTACACAGTTTTAAGTTCATTGGAGTCGATGGACCTAGAAGAGAATAACTGTGCTTAGGCCTGCACTGCTGATTATATCCATTTAAACAGAAAAATAATACTCACATGGTAGAAGGCATATATAATAATAGGATTTTGTGTCTGTCTGCTTTTGTATAATATTGGCATACATTAGGGAGGAAAAGGGTTGATTTAACAAGTCTCCTTCTTTGGCCAGCTGATACGAATTTTCAAACAAATTCCTCAACGTGTGCAAGAATTTCAGACATGTAAAATCAAGGGGGTTTTTTTCTTCCCAAGTGTCTGCACTGTTTCCATTTATAAGTTATTAGAAGAAGCCTGTCTAATGCCAAGCTAAAACAAATTCAACAAGATGGTAAATATAACAAAACCTTACAAAACAAATATAAACTCTAAAAGCACATTAGCGACAAAGGCACCAGTAGTTCAATCAACCTGTGTTTAGCTTCTAGTTGCCAACTCCGGTTGGGAAAGTCCTGGAGCTTTGATGGTAGAGCCTGGGGAGGGCAGAGTTTGGGGAGGGGAGGCAGCTCAGCAGGGATGTGATGCCATAGAGGCCACCCTGGTGATCAGTGATAATTTTGAAAGAATTCCAGTCCCCACCTGCAGACTGACAGCTCTACCCAATACTTTTCTGAATTACTATTTGCTTGTTATAACAAATGCATTACATAATGTAATTAGCTATCTTCCCTTGCCCTGAGGAAGCAAATATTTAGCAGGTGACACCTCCCAAATTTTCCAGTAGAAAAGTAAGGCACTTTCACAGAACATTGGCAGCATGGGGGGGGGGGCCCACAAAAGCCCACAGGAAACGGATGATGTGCAATGTCAGTATATCATCAAGATGTACCAGCAGAGAGCCCTGTTGGTACTGTGCCCCAGCTGGGCACTAGTGTAGCACCAGTGCAAAGCAAACTACTGCACTGGCAGGGAAAGGGGCAATCCTGGAGAAGCGGCAGAAGTTAGATGGCTCCCTCAGGCACCCCAAGCCAAGAATGCCCCCCCCCCCCAGAACTGGCAGAAAGTAATGCAACAAAAACTACAGGTAGGGAACAGGGCACAACTGTGGTTAAGGATGCCTGACAGCTGCCCCAGAGTACTCCATGTATCAGTGGGACAAACACCCTTGGGACCCATTGCCTTGCAAGATTGTAGCCCTATGTAGTGGCGGCAGAGAACTCCCTCACAGGGTCAGTAGGTGTCATCTGTATGGATATGGCATGTGCTTCAGGGGGGGTCCTGAAGGGAACTGGAACTCCCCACTGGGGTAGAATTGCAGATCCTGCTGGGGAATGAAAGGCATGGCTACACCGGACACGGCATCTGTGCTGTTTGCTACCACTGCATGTGTTTCCATTTGGCATCTCTGTAGGTAAATCAGCCAGTATCATAATGCCCCTGTATAAATCGATGGTGCGGTCTCATTTGGAATACTGTGTACAATTCTGGTCACCTCATCTCAAAAAGAATATTATAGCATTGGAAAAAGTCCAGAAAAGGGCAAATAGAATCTCCCAAGTGGGGAACAGATTGGATTTTGTTCCGGCAAGTCTACAATGGACTACTGTATAATTCTTAACAATCTGATAGAGAAATATAGTGGTAGAGGGGGAAGAAGGCTGTTTGCGGCCTTCCTTGATTTAAAAGGGGCATTTGACTCTATTCCCAGGGATCTTCTCTGGGACAAATTGGACATCATGGGTCTGGATAAACGGCTACTTTTTCTTATTCATAAAATATATTCCCTTAATAGCTGTCAAGTGCGATATAACGACCTAGGTGCATTAACTTCAAAGATCATTTCCAATCGGGGAGTCAAACAGAGCTATATTCTAGCCCCCTATTTGTTTAATTTATTCCTGAATGATCTGCCCCCCTCTCTAAATGCTATTGATGGTCACTCCCCTAAACCTGGGCCATCCATTATCCCTTTATTGCTCTACACTGACGATGCAGTTGTACTGTCACGTTCGCAGAAGGGCCTCAAGCGCCTGTTACTCGCTTTTACTTCATACTGCGAGACAAATTTCCTGTTCATAAACTATGTAAAATCATCCAAAATTTTAGTATTTTCAAAGTCCTGGAAACCACAAAGCTGATGCCTCAAGGGAAATAATATTGAACAGGTGAAATCTTTCAAATACTTGGGGGTCTTTTTCCAATAAAACCATAACTGGACAGCACAATGCAAGCAAGCTGTCATCTCAGCAAGGTGTAGTTCGTCTGCAGTGGTTAGCTTTTTCTACAAGAACGGAAAGCAATTTGTCCCAGCTGCTATTCGTGTTTTTAATGCTAAAACAGTTTCTCAGTTGTTATATAGGATCCCCATTTGGGTGTGCGCCCTCAATTTCCAACTCGAGCAAATTCAGGCAGCATTTTTACACTGTATTTTAGGAGTCCCCAACTGTGTCAACTATGCTGCAATGTGCCTAGAGACTGGAATCCATTTGATGGAGACCAGGGCATGGCTACTAACTATAAAGTTTCGGCTACACCTACACTTTAGGGCAAACCGTGCTAGTTATATCCATATGATGCCAGCAGATTCCTTTGTTTCCACTTCGAATAGTCAGATCCAGAAGAAAATATATTCCATAGGTGTACCTCTGGACAACTTCTGTATGCTAAGTGAAACGCAGGCATTCAGAATCCTGAAACAGGATCTTAGATATTGAGAAACAGTCCCTTTGTTCTTCAGGACATAAAACTTGTTCCCCTTTAGCATTTGGTATCTTCCCAGATCATGGGCTGCCTGCTGCCTACCTTTCCCAGATTACTTCACCCAAGTTATGCCGCTCTTTTATGTTAGTAAGACTCAATGTTCTACCCTCAGTGGTATTGTCTGGGAGGTTTGGCAAATATCCCTCATCAGGATAGAGTCTGTCCATGTAATGGAAGGCACCTTGAAACCGTCGCCCATGTCTTACTTCATTGTGATTTTTATGGGGAAGTGAGAGACTGTATAATCAAACCTATTCTGTCTAATTTTTATGGATTACCTGAAGCAAAGTTAGTTTTTTTTCTACTATCTGACCAATGTTCCCCTATCACAAGCCTGGTTGCAAAGTACCTTTTGGCTGCCATAACAATCAGGGAGCAAAAGATTAGCTCCCCTTCTTGATGTTTGAATGGTTTTTATAGCTGAAACTCCATGTAAATTTGCTATGCTGTACTTTTTATTTCTATGCCAATAAAGGTATTTGGAATTGGAATTGGCATTGGAAAAAGTCCAGAAAAGGGCAACTAGAATGATTAAAGTTTTGGAACACTTTCCCTATGAAGAAAGGTTAAAACGCTTGGGGCTCTTTAGCTTGGAGAAATGTAGACTGCGGGGTGACATGCTAGAGGTTTACAAGATTATGCATGGGATGGAGAAAGTAGAGAAAGAAGTACTTTTCTCCCTTTCTCACAATATAAGAACTCATGGGCATTCAATGAAATTGCTGAGCAATAGGGTTAGAATGGATAAAAGGAAGTACTTCTTCACCCAAAGGGTGATTAACATGTGGAATTCACTGCCACAGGAGGTGGTGGTGGCTACAGGCATAGCCAGCTTCAAGAGGGGTTTGGATAAAAATATGGAGCAGAGGTCCATCAGTGGCTATTAGCCACAGCATATTATTGGAACTGTCTGGGGCTGTGATGCTCTGTACTCTTGGTGCTTGGGGGGGGGGGGGGGCAAAGTAGAAGGGCTTCTAGCCCCACTTGTGAACCTCCTTTTTTTTTGGCCACTGTGAGACACAGAGTGTTGGACTGGATGGGCCATTGGCCTGATCCAACATGACTTCTCTTATATTCTTATGAATATGACCAGTGCAGTTCCTGAGACTCTAGTTAAGTCATGGGTTTCAGCCCTGAGCATCTTGCATCAGGATGTTTTCCATCTGGCAACGCCACTCATATGAATGCTGTGCTAGGGACAGCTCACTCTGTCTACCCACAGCCCCTTGGAGCAGTGTACACAAGCAGAGGAGCCACTCCAGACAGAGGGAATTGGCAATCCTAATCATCAGACATCATAATTTGTTGTTTAATAAAGTCTGGGGTATTCTACAATTCTGTCCCTGTCGACTTGTTTTTGAGGCAGATGAGACTTGCTCCACACACATTTTTTACCATTACCCTCAGACCTGAGACATCCCTTTTGGGCTTCCTGGGGTGATCTCCCCTTTACACATCCAAGAGGGTAGCCTCTGGTTTTGCGATGCACATGCTATGATGCACTCGTCATTGGTCTTTATGGTGCCACTGGACTTTGCTTTGTTCAATTGCATAATGTAACAGAAGTCCAGTTGCATAATGTAATAGAGGTCCAGTGGCTGCAGTCACTGAAGACTGACTACATCTGTTGGTTCCCACCCCCTTCCCACATGAACCCTCTGCTGGCAGCTGTGTGAGGCTTGCAAAGGGAATGGGCTGGTGAGCAGTCCAAGGGGGTGTGTGGCTGTTCTAGTATGAGCGGATCACAATTTCTGGGTCCTACACTGCCCCACAGCACTGGTGGAATCTGTAAGCCATGAAGTCGGCCGTGTATGTCTGCAAGGGGCTCAGGGTAGACAGAACAGGGGAGTTGCTGCCATGGGTATGTCATGGAGGGGTTTGTGAAGGGGCATAACTTGTCAAAATGATGGCTCTACATTGCAGTCTATCAGCTGGGCCATCCTGTTTCCCCTTTTGCAGTTTGTAGGGGCTAAACATCAGGTTTAAGTCTGCCTGCCTCTGGCCTCTTTCCAAATGGGAATCAGACCAGGAGCCCTGACCATGATATGCCTGTGGCTGTCCAGCCATGCCCGCCTTTGCAGTGCTCTCTGATAGTATGCATGTGGCTGGTGGAGTGCCTACTGCTTGATGGCATGCCTCCTTTTCATCTGCCTTCTTGCTCAGTGGTTAGTATGCTAGTCTTTGGCATGGGGGGATGTGGGTTTGGCATGGGGAGATCTGGTCTCTGTTTTTGTTTTTACTTTCCCAGGGGAAGGAGTTTATGTGGCTTACAGCAAGGACGGTTGTGTGAGGGCAGCACTTCTGCTGCCATTCAGACCCTTGCTGGGGAGGGGTAAGTATTCTGCCAATTGTATGGGCATCCTTCCCCTATGGGATTGTGGGGGAGAATGTTCAGGCCACATGCTTCTCTGGGGGTTGCACTGTCACTGAATCCTTCCTTCCCGTCTGCTGGCTCTCCATGGGGAGGACTGGCATCAAGGGGCAGTGGCCAGATCCACAGGCAGTGAGTGGTTCTGCCTGTGTGTACCATTCAGACTAACATCACTGGGTGCCACTGCCTGGTTGGGGTTGCTGAGGTCTTCAGCATGCTTGCTATACTGTCTGAGAGACATATGTTTTTTCCCCGGCCAAGAGAATAGACCAGTGGCACCTCAGCAGCAACAGAGGCCAGCCACATCCACCACAGCAGCCCTCAGGATTCAGCTGTAGACCAAACACACATTCACAAAAGGCCTTCTTGAACATCAGCATCTGACGCATAGGAAAGGAGTTATACTGGATGGACCTGAAATAGTTCTTTTCACCTTTCAGCTTCTTGATCTGCTTCAGTTTCTTCCAGATGCAAAGCAAGATTCTTTGAACCTGGGAAGCATTAAGTGAACAGAGCATAGCAAATCGTCCCACGAATGGGAAATGTGTTAGGCTCATGTGTTTTTGCTATATTTTTTTGTTGTATCATTGTTACCAGTCCTTTTGGGAACAAGGAGGTTAAAATCAAAAATAGCTCTGCTATCTATTTAATCATAACATTTGCATATCTACAACAGCACTGCCCTCATGGGAGATTACAATTAAAATCAACTATGAAAATATCACATAAGCCATAGAACACAAAGAAAAACAAGAGTCAGTCAAGAGCCAACCATACTATTTAGTAGCCAGCTGCTAGTTGTTTCAGGCAAAGAGTAAATAATATTCCACTCCACATTTACATTGCTTTGGTTACCAAGAGACAGATGTTATAGCCTTCTCCGGCAGATCAGGGACTTCACCTTGAATGTCAACCTTCTTATAAAAAGGAGTAACTTAAAAGTTAACAGTGCCTCTCTTCAGTCACAGATCATCTACTTCAGAAGACTAGACACTTCTGAGAACTTTCTGAAGACAAAATAGAACTTCTCTGTTCACAAAATAGACCAATATAGTTGACATTGTGCATGTTTCATCAATGGATTCCACTTCAGTTTCAACAACTAAATCAGCTGTTCGGAACAAGCCCACATTGGTCTGAAGGCCATGAACTTACCTATACATATTTCATCATCTGTTTCTGCATCACCTATACATCGAAATTTAAAATCATTCAAGGAATCTGCAAATTTCCGCTTTGCTGACGACAGATCTGCCGAGAAAAACAAGAAAAAAACGAAGACAATGAGCCACAGAATACTAGAATGTGACATCCTGCTAACTTTAAAGCCGTTTCCTTCATGTCAGGCATGGTTGTTTTGAAAGTACAAAGGCTGTCTCTTAAAGAAAGACCATGATAAAGGGAACTAAGCTGTTGTACGAATAGCTGCAAGAATAATTCTGGAGAAGAACAAAACACTAAAAAGATCCCTTCCATCATTCTTTCATAGAGAAACATGCACAAATCAAGTGTTCCAAGAAAAGCTGCAGTACTAGAAGCAGAGCCCGAGGGCCTGAGAAGTGTATCACAGGAATGGAAGAAACAGTCCTCTAAAAAAACATGCAATTTCATACAACGTATGAGTTGCAATTTGTGTTTATCTCAAAGATTGGACAGTCATAAAAAACCATTTAAGGTTTTTTTTAAAGGAAAAGGAAAGGAAAGGTCCCTTGTGCAAGCAAAGCACCAGTCGTTTTTGTCTCTGGGGTGACGTTGCTTTCACATTTTCATGGCAGACTTTTTACGGGGTGGTTTGCCATTGCCTTCCCCAGCCTTTTACACTTTCCCCTCAGCAAGCTGGGTACTCATTTTACCAACCTCGGAAGAATGGAAGGCTGAGTCAACCTTGGGCCGGCTACCTGAATCAGCTTTCGCTGAGATAGAACTCAGGCCGTGAGCAGAGAGTTCAGATCACAGTACTGCAGTACTGCTGCTTTACCACTCTGCGCCACAGGGCTGCTTTTTTTTTTTTTTTTTTAAGATGCCTTCTTTTAAAAAAGGGGGGGGGGATACAGTTTTAATACTGTTCTTTTCAACAGGGAAAGTAAACTAGTTCAAATATTCTACATAACACCTGTCCGATAAGAACAAGGATGCCTGGTGAGTGTCTTGTGCCTGCCACTAAAGCCTTCTTTCCAAGAAGTCTTTTTGAGAACTGCATGACATTTAGATACTGATAACAAAGAGCATTCTTGTTCTTATCGGACAGGTGTTATGTAGAATATTTGAACTAGTTTACTAGTTAAAGAGATAACTTTAACTTATATTTGCTGTTATCCACACCCACCCATCAACCTTTATTATACAGACTGCAACATCATGTTTGTTTGTTGCCATCAAGTAGCAGCTGACTTATTACACCATAGGGTTTTTAAGGCAAGAGAAAATCAGAGGTGGTTTGCTGTTGCTTGCCTGAACTTTCTTGGTGGCCTACCACTACTAATCAACAGGGATTGACATAAATCAAAAAAATTGAGGTTGTTCATGGTTCATGAGAAAGAACGAACCATGAACCCTCATTAACTTCAGTTTTCTGAACTGGTTCATGATTTGTTGGTTTGAGAGTTGGGGAGAGCTTCTGCAGGGGGGCATTTTAAAACTCCTTCATTTCACTCAATGAGTCGCACCACCACCACGGCACACCTCAGCAAATAAAGGGAAGGCATGTAGGTCTGTTTAAATTCCTTCTCTTCATGTGGCATGTTATGTCATGGCAGCATGCCACAGTAAATGAAGGGCAGACATTTAAAGAGACCTGCAAACAGAACAAGCCACTGTGAAAAACACAGTAGTTTGTGGGCAGTTCGTGAACAATGAGATTGCCCAAATTGTGGTTTGTGAACCAACAAACCAGCCCAGTTCATCACAAGCTATGGTTCATAAGTCAGTTCATACCCATCCCTACTAACCAGGGCTGACCCTGCTTAGCTTCCAAGATTCAACCAGATCAGGCTAGCCTGGGCAGTCCAGGTCAGGGCAACATCAGCTTAACCTGCTCCATTTATTGGCAAAATTAGAGTCTGAACTACTACTTTGCTTTCCACTATTTGAGACAGACCAAGAAACAAACACACCCTGGTATTCCTAAGATGATGCCTCAAGGAGACCACCAATGTGGTGCTCAAAACATAAGATCATGCTTCTGGGCTAAGAAGTTAACAAAACAAAACATGGCAAAGTTGAGTTCAGGACACAGATGCAATTCATCATCTGCTATCAGGTTCTTTTGTAATATAAGACGCTCACTACCTGGAGGTGAGAGGAGGGACCTGTGAAGTAGGGAGAATGCAGACATCCCAGTAAATACCCAGGAATGCTGCTTGATAAATAGCCAGTAAATACCCAGGAATGCTGCTTGGTAACCAAGCCATATCCAAACTTGTCTGAAAGAAGACTACAGTAGGAAATTTTGAAAGTGGTCCTTTTAATATTTCTACAGGCAGAGATGGGAGGGGTGCTCAGGAATCAGAAATGTGCATGAGTATTAGAAGGACCAGATTAAGGAGAGGCAATGCACAGAAGAACTTTTCCCCAGCCCAGTCAATTCAACTAAGAAACTGGCCTCAAGTCCTTCAGCCTATAGCCCTAGAAGGTATCAACTGCCTGCTGTTTACTCTGCAGCCTGAGCACCAACAATATATGGACACTAACTATTTACTTTCACAACTGAAGAGTACTTTTAAGGACCTATCATTACAACTAGCCATAAGTGTTTCCAGGTTTCCCTTCTGATGGTCCTGAATTTCACCCTCCTGCTCATTTTCTGCTATTCTACATTTTCTCCTTCAGCTTTGCCTCTTTCAATACCTACTCATATCACAACTCTAGCAGGGAAGTCATATCTGCTCTGGTTTGTGACACCCTGTGATTATTGTTTAAGGACTATGCCCCACTGGGCCTAACAAACTTTGAGGGTCAATGGCGATCTTCAAAAATCTGAATAATAAAGCTATGAATAAACTATATGGAAGCAAGCTACTTCATGTGTATCAATGGCTTGGATCCACTTTAATGTTTCCAGGGGGGTGTAAGGAGTTCCACTTGCAGAATATGATATCCCTGCCTCTTCTCTCCCATGAATAACATCTTAGGTTCATTTCAAACTATTGGGGGTGGGGGTGGGATTGTGTTTCATTGGTAGAAATCCTTCACCTCTGGAAACATTAGTTTGGGCCCAAGCCAGTCCATTCAGTGACACATTCAGAAATGTTGTATGGCAATCGTTGAAAATGAAGAACATAAAACCAGTGATAATACAGGACAGGGACAGAGGAAACTGTATTTAACGCACACCAACACATTTAATATTGCTGGGAAAAAAACCACTGGCTTTTCTGACCTCACCAGATGTTACCCCACAAGCCTGATTGGAGTAGAACAAAATAATCCATTTAATAAAACACATCAGATAATCCTAAAATCTTTTCAAAGGTCTTGTTTTGGAATGTCAGAACCACTTCCGTATTATGTGTATAGAAGAACTAAAATGTTTTATGTGTATAGAAGAACTAAAATGTTTTCAGAAAGGGAAGAGGCTCAAGAGGATTCAGCACTTAACCTAGCTACTCAGAAGTGATGCCAGCTTTCTGCCATTCCATGCATAATAAGAAAGCTAAATGTTAATTACATAAGGATCCATTTCCTTTTCTCTAAGCTGTATGTTGACCTCACGCCACAGAGGCTGTTTACAGAGTATTCTGCTATACTTTACCCTTCCATTCACCGTAAGCTTAGCAATGGGCCAGGATGGTTTATTTGCTTGTGGATTCCTAGTCAAAATGGATTTACTACAACATCTTTCAGCCATGCAGTGTTTGGGAGGGATCCAAACACCCCATTCTGCCAGAGACAGGAAGAGTGGGAAAAAGACTTAGCGTAAGGCCTGGAAAACTGCCAGACTCAAAGCACAGCAGAAGCCCCTTTGGCAAAGCATTAGCTTAAAAACCATGGGTGGACAGCAAGCCAGGCTCAGCAGTGGTTATTATCTGAACAGCCTCTACTAGGAGGGAAAATAAATTCCATGCTATAGGCTCAGTCCACACATTAAATATATGGATTGTCCAAAATATATTTATTTATAATTTAGATTTATGTACCGCCAATCTCTGAATACACAGAGCTCAGGGCAGGAAACGACAGTAAAATCATACATATATTGATAAAAACAATTCCAGCAATAAATAGCTAAACATGAGCAGTTTCCAGATCCCTTCCCCGCCCCCGAGCTAGAACATCATAGCTTCAAGGCACCATAAAGGGATGGAGCAGACAGATGTCAGTATAACAAGAGGTGTCCGCCCCCATGCCGACATAGGTAGGGATGGTGTTGGGGGTATAGCCAGAGTAAGTTGGCTTCCATAACATAAAGGTGTACAGTTACAAAAACAGTTAGTCCATCTGTCTTTTTCGACACGAATTCTGCTCTCTTGTCCAAGTGCAGTTCTAAGGCTGACAAGGTTTTGGCTAGAAGGTATTAATAATCCTCCGTCTTGAAAAATAGAATAGATTATTCAGGAACAGTAATCTCTTTTTCACCATCTGATAAAAATTCTCCTCGCTTTTCTTCCAGGTCACTACTGAGGAAGGTTCACCCTCCCAGTGGGTCCCTCTGCTTCATAGTAATAGGGGTTTTCCATGCTGCCATGGTTAGGTCATTGAGAACCCATTTCACAAATTGTACTAGTCTGTTGGGAGGGTGGAGAGAAGAGACAGATGGAGCCCTGCTAGATCATATACTTCCACTGCGGCAGAAACTACAGATCTCCTCCCCCATTGTTTGTCTTAACATATTCATAAAATCAGGCAGAAAAGTCAGAGTCCCAGCATATTACCCATCTAGAGAAAAGCACTTGGTTCAGCTGTCAAGGTTTGCTCTGAAGGGAGCAATCTTGGATCCATCTCCTTCAGAGAAAAATTGTTCCCAGTTTCTCTGGGGTTGGAGCACCTCTAGAAGCCTACAAGGAATCTCTGTGCTCAGAATTAGACCATTCAAAATGGCTGCCACTTGAAACTGGAGCACACAGTTGGTTCTGTGGCAGGTTTCAAAAGGTAGCACTTTTTCACACATTTGTGAGCCACCTGGCACCTTTAAGACTAGCAAAGTTTCTGAGTCATTGGTTTGACTAGGGTGACCCTAGCAAGCCAATTTGGGGGCATGTCTGAACTTGCAGTGATCTGCTCAACAGTGATAGCTGTGAGCAGAACTTCCATCTCTCCTGAGAGAAATCCATTTGAGCGCTCCTTAGAAGCCAGTTGGAGATTTAAAGCGACAGTTGATCTATAGACTGTCAAAATGGCTGCCACGACTGCTAGAGTATCTGAGGGGAGACATTAAGCTTCAAAGAATAAAGAATAGAAGGTGAAATTGATTTTATTATTATTATTATTATTATTATTATTATTATTATTATTATTATTATTTTTGATGAATCGCCCTATCCTGGCCAGCGCCAGGCTCAGGGCGATGTAGAACAGTAAAATCAGTTACTGGATAGATGGATAGATGAGGGTAGGGGATGGGTAGGGATAGAGGGATAGATGGATGATAGTTGGATGATAGTTGGATGATAGACAGACAGACAGAATCAGTTACATTACAATTACAAACCCTGATGGCATCTTTAAAGTGCTCTTATTCAGTTACTGGATCACATCAGGAGTGGCGGGATCCCCCCAAGAGGGGATGGAGAGCAAAAGGTGATACAGAGGTGATATAGTACTGAATAAAAGGTATAAAGAATAGTTAGTAAAAGAAGGGAGAGGTAATTAAAGGCTCTAGAACAGTGTTTCCCAAAGTGGGTGATATTGCCCCTGGGGGGCAGTAGAATGATCCAGGGGGGCAGTAGTAGACTTGGGTGCAATGGGGGGGGGCGGTAAATAAAAACAAGGGGGCAGTGGAGGCATAAAGGAAGAAAAGAGGGTGAGAGGTGTCAAAACATCATGTTTCTGCGAGGGGTCCCGAATGTCTAATTTAGAGAAAAATTCCAGTTAACAAAAATAGAGGGTTCCTTTTTGTCTGCTACTTAGAGCGATTTCACCCAATTAGACTAGTAATGAGGACCAGAACTCCTTCCAATTAAAATATAAGAAGGATGCAGTTTATTTACAAGACAGAATAAAAAAATAGAGATATACAGACAAACAAGAAAGGCAGAAACAAAAAAACCTTACTAGTCTATCCTAATCAATACTTGCTATAGCTAGCAGCTTCTCAAGGTTGCTTGCAGTTTCTCTCTCAGCAATACAGTTCAAGTCAGGACAGTAGAAGCACTGAGGCAATTACACAAACTTCTCTGAAGAGTTTCAACCTGTAGCTTGCTCCTCACAAGGTTTTCTACAGAGCGTCAAGCTTCTCATTTGCAACGCTGTGCTGGGTTTAGCAGGAGAGAAAACATCCATTCCATACACAAGCATGACCCAAAAACATGCTTATTTTTATATGTAAGTTAAATGTAGTACTAGCAGGGAGGAACGAAAACAGATGTTTAAAGTTTGTATATTGCTAAACTCGCCTCACTTTGCCAATGCTACAGGCAGACCTTGGAAATCATGCAGAGACAGAGCTCAACAAACACATTAGGCTGGTTGCTGGGGGTGGAGCTGAGAAAAAGGTGGAACTGGGAAAGGGCATCATTTTTACTTGTATTTTGCTACTTCTCTCTTCCAGTTGCCACAAGAACAGATCATGCCCTTTCAGCAGCAGGTCAAAAATCCACTGCTTGAATATATTTTAATCACAATTTCCCTGACCAATTTCCATTTCCCTGACTTTTCCAAAAGTGGCAACCTTGCTTCTGCAGGGCCAGTGCATGGGAGTAGGTGGGTAAGCAATCACCTAGGGTGCCACCCTGCCAGGAGGCGCTGCTGGGCACCCCCTTACTCCCCCTTCCCTAGTGGCACGATTGCGCCAGCCAGCAGGCCAGCCAAGAGCCCCAGGCAGTGCTGCCACGCTGCTGCTTTTCTTCACAGGGCAAACATTGCCTGCACTTTGTCAGGGGCTTCCAAGGAGCTGACAAGGGGAGGGGGGGTAATAATTACAAAGAAATTTCAAAAATTCTCTGTGTATGCGAATGTTACTATGGTTGATTTTATAAAATAATTTTAAAATTTCAAGCTTCAAAGTGTCTTCTTTGAGAGCCAGTTTGGTGTACTGGTTAAGTGTGTGGACTCTTATCTGGGAGAATGGGGTTTGATTCCCCACTCCTCCACTTGCACCTGCTGGAATGGCCTTGGGTCAATCATAGCTATAGCAGGTGTTGTCCTTGAAAGGGCAGCTGCTGTGAGAGCCCTCTCAGCCCCACTCACCTCACAGGGTGTCTGTTGTGGAGAGAGAAGACATAGGAGATTGTAAGCCGCTCTGAGTCTCTGATTCAGGGAGATGGGCGGGCTATAAATCTGCAGTTCTTCTTCTTTACAACATCTTTGTTTAATCTATCTGCAAATATGTAATTGCATTTTTTAGTCCACTTCTTGAAGGTAGATTTCCAGGGGGGCGCTGCATAACTTTTTTTTCTGAAAAGGGGGCGTTAGGCCAAATAAGTTTGGGAACCTCTGCTCTAAAAGGTAAAGAGCCTGTGAAAGAACTGCTTCACCTGTTGAGACAGGAACAGAACTGAGAAGGTGGGTGACTTCCGCGACACAGACAGGAAGAGGAAGTTGGTCCTGCCTCCTGTAAGGATGGTGGAAATTACCCACCAAGATGTCCTCCATGTCAGAGGGGGGGAAAATAATTTAATCACAGGCTGAGAAAGAAAAAACAAAGCCATCAGCCTAAATGATGGGAAGACTCTAAGCCCACCACTTTGGTAACAAAATAGATCAAAGTATCCAAAAGAAAAATCAACAGTGTTGCTTCAGCCTAAGATAGTTTTTAAAAATACCATAATAATAGTTCAAAATAATATGCATGTCAGGAGCATTAAAGATCAGAAATTACACCCAACTTTACATGCAGTTTTAATTATTCATTCCATTTACCATGACTACCACAGGGATTCTCTTCTTCCACCACTAGATGGTGATCTCATACATCATTCTAATAAATGCATTAATAACTGTAGAAATAGCTTTCATAGGACATAAACACCAAGGAAATAATTTGTATTTCCACATGTGTTACCAAAAAAAAAAAAGTGAGACTATCAACTGAGAACTGCAGTTCTCTGCAATTTCCAGATATGTCTAATTATCTGATGTTAATAGATCCAGGCAGGCAGCTATGTTGGTCTGAAGAAACAGAATAAAATTACAGCGGCACCTTTAAGACCAACAAAGTTTTATTCAAGCTATAAATGTTCATGCGCACATACACATTTCTTCGGACACAATGAAATGGAAGAAAACCATTCAAATGTATAAGCAGACTGGGAAAACAAATTAGCATATAACATGATGTGGACATTTTGAGACAAAACAGGAACAAGTCAAGTGTACAAGGTTAACAGCTGTATGGATCCAATTAAGGGGGAACAACATTAGAAGCAATAAATGTCAAAATAGGAAATAAGTGTGTAACAGGGCTTGTCCTGACCCTAGCATCCTAGATAAATTTGTAGCTCTATTAGATACCACACCATCAGAGCGGATCTTGTCATATGATAAGTTTGTAAATGAACTTTCTGGGATCATGACATTCACTGCATGCAAAGCAACAACGGGGCATCGGGGAAGTCTCTGCATGCGGTTGGTTTGATAGTGTCAGGTGATGAAGAGCCACTTATGTGATATTTACCATCGCTATAGGGAGTCAAATTTAGTCCATGTCCCATTGGAATACTTTGAATTTAAAAAGGCTTTACACCAACTCTATAAGGACAAGCAGAAAAAATGTTCTGCTTAAAAGCTGGGAACCTCTCCTGCAGGCCACAGTTAACAATGACTCAAGGAAATTCTGGTCCCTGACAGCTGACTCAATGGGAAGAAATGGTTCAGTAAATAGCTTGATCACAGCTGATTGCTGGTATAAGCATTTTATGATTTTTCAGGAGACCAGGTACAATCCTGAAGAGGAATTTGATTTGTCTGGATGATTGTCCAATTTGGGCTCCAATGCAGTTGAGGAGACTGAATCTCTAACCATAGGACTTAAACTGGGAAAAGTCCCAGGGCCTGATGCTATTCCCCCTGAGGCTATCAAGGCTTTTCCACAGTGGTGGGCCCCCTTCCTAGCAGCCCTTTTTATAGCCATAGATAGGTCTGGTGTAATACCAGAAGCATGGAAGAATGCTGTCTTAGTGCCCATCTTTCAAAACGGAGACCCTCAGCTCCCAAATAATTATAGACTGATCAGTCTCTTATTCATCATGGGGAAGCTGTATGCCAATTACTTGGCCAATAAGCTTAAATCTTGGATGCTAGACCAGCAAACCCTGGGGCCGGAGCAAATTGGCTTTTGTATGGGTAAGTCAACCTTGGACCATTGTGCAGTCCTTAGACATCTAGTAAATAAATACAGGAAAGGGAAAGGACCCAAATTATACACAGCTTTCTTAGACCTTAAGGGAGCTTTAGATTCAGTGCCCAGGGACAATCTGCGAAAGAAACTAAGTAATCAGGTTAGACGCTCAAAAGATGAAAACCTAACCTCTAAGATTGCAATTACAATGGGTGTCAAGCAAGGCTGTATTTTGGCCCCTATATTGTTCAACCATTTTAAAAATGATCTGGCACCCTTTATGAGGTCTGTTATGAGCAAAAATAATTTAAATGGCTTTTGCAAGCTATCGCAGCACAACTTGATGAGTGAACTCAGAAGGTCTTTAAATGCCTCACTGATTTATGACACCATGGCTTGGAGAAGACATGGTCTCTTTAAATGCCTCCTCCAAGCCCCACTGTCAGCACTAGCACATCTACCAACATGAACCACACAAACCTCCCAAAGCCACCTGGGAATTTCAAGGGAGGTTTGCGGGAGCAACATGGCATGAACTGAGATTCATGACAAATTTCAGTTCGTAATTTGGTTGATGCCCATCCTACATGCAACTGTGTTCTGGGCTCTAGATGTTCAATTTTCTAAACTAACTTTCACTATAATGAAAGGGAAGCAACCACAAGAAACAAGACTAAATTTTCTGTTTGCAACTGACAGTATGTACTGTTATTTTCCATCCAGGTCCTAGGTAAACTTAGGCACTACTCTGTTTTATTGTAAAAAATAAGTCTAAAGAATTGGTTGCTCTCCAAATTGGGGAGGGAGGGTGAAATTTATGCCATATGTTCCTTCTGATCAGATCTAGTACTTTAATAGCATAAAACATCATTTATAATTACACATATAAAACTGAATACTGAATATCTCTTTTGAATCTCTTCTCTCCCTTTCAGAACCAGAGGCAATGAGAACAATAAGGGACAGATTATTTGAGGTAGAGCTATCTGAACTGTACAATGAAGCTAACAAGACATGCTCCCCTCTTAGTCATGGGATCTTGCCTTCCGTGGGCTTTCCTGCTAGCTATTTTTACAAACTTCAGACTTCAGCACTACGCAGAACCTTTTCTGTTGCTAGGTCCAATGCCCTCCCCTTCAGCGATTTTAACTGGGAGATTTAACAGTATACCTTTTGCTAATAGACTATACCGTTGTGCAAGTGGGTCTATTGAAACAGCATCTCACGTGTTATTAGAATGCTGTTATTATGTTAATATTTGCCACAGCATTTTATTGTTAATTCTTGATAGTATCTTAGAGCTTCCTGATGCATATAAACTACTGTATCTACTGAACAACACTTATGGGAACTGGGATCATAACCGATGCTGTGGCAAAGTTTTTGCAGGCTGCTCTTCTTATTTGCAGTAATGTATTGTAACTTAAACTTGTGTTTGACAGATTGATTTTGACATTTTTAATGGATTTTAGTCCCTTTTAGAACATTCTTTTATTGACTCCTGATGGCATGTTTTATCTATTTGTATGAATGAGTGACTACCTTTACTTTTTTGCATATGTGTTTATATCTAAATTTTCTTTTTTATCTCTCTTTTAATGCCAATAAAGGTAACTGAACTGACATATAAAATTGTACTATTTGACATATAGGAAATTATAAATACATGACTTTTCTACAAGCAAAGTTAACATATCCAGTAGTAACAAGATAGAGCATGCTACAAGCTGGTATACCCTATGCTATCTTTGCACATGAATCTTAATTTGTGAATGGGTAAAACTTGTCATTCTCTCCAAAAAGAAAATCAGAGTTCTGTCTAGGGGTGTGCATTCGGTTCGGCCGAACTGTATATACAGCCGAATCAACACTGATTCAGCTGTATACGGAATTGGCCGTAGCCAATTCCCATTGCCGCCTATTATGCGGCAGCCGAATACGGCTCACCGTATACTGCCGAATAGCTATTCAGAAGTATACAGCTGTCAATGGAAAAGGCGGGAAAGTAGCTTCTGCAGCCTCAGTGGAGCTGCTTGCCTACTTTCCCGCCTTTAGTGGCCTCTTCCCGCCTCCCCCATAGCCTCCCTGGGATCAGGGAGGGGGGAGGGGGAAGAGGAGCCCCAGCAGCCAATCCAAAGCATGCATTTGCAAAATGCATTGCAAATGCATGCTTTGCAGGGCTGTTTTGTAGCTGATGGCCCAGCCATCAGCTACATTGTTGTTATTTTGATCTTTTGCTTACTTGGGTATCCAAGTAAGCACTGTTGTCTGGCCAATCAGAGAGCAGTGCTATTTTTTGAAATTGCTCTCTGTAGGGCCAGAGAACCTTTTTAAGGAGTCTTCCTGGCTGGACTCCTCCATTGCTGTGTTGGTGTATGTGGGTTGGTGGTGTGAAAGAGATTGTGCTGCTGCTGGCTGGCCCTTGCGTCAGCTGCTGCCTGCTGCTCTCTCACTCAGCCTTACCAGACTTCCCTGGAGTAGAGAAGACAAGGTAAGACAGTTTTGGGGTTCTTGTTTTAGTTTTTGTTGGTAAAAGGACTAGAGTCCCTTTACTTGCCCAGATTTGGGTGGGTAGCCTATTTGGTGTTGGGGTTAGGTTCTGCTGGGGGTGGGGGCCTGAGGTGGGGGGTTGCTAATTTGCCCGTATCTTAATTTAGTGAGAGGACTTTTAAAAGTGCAGTGTCCTTTTGCTTCTCCTGATTTGGGTGGCTTGGATTTCTTGGGGTTAGGGTGAAGGGTTTTTTGTTTTTGTTTTTTTTTTTGGGGGGGGGGGGTTGGCAAAGTTCCTGTATTGTTAAAAGTTGAGGGTTTTTTACTGTTTTAAAAGTATTCAGTGTTTGATTTGTTGCTGCTGTGTTGTGCTGTTTCTGTTACTTTTATCTTCAGGTTATTGGGGGGTGGGGTGCTGTTTGGCCTAATTTTCATTGTTTAAAAGGCCACTTTTGTCCCCCTTTTCCTGGTTCTGGTTTTAAGGGTGGGGGTGTTGTTGTTGACTGATTTGGCCTGAGCTTTCTTGTTGGTGAAAAGGCCACTTTTTAACACTTGGCCTTTTGTGATTCTGCTGGTTTTGTTTTGGTTTTTTTAAATTACCTCTGGTTGGTGTGGGGGTTGGTGAGGGTGTGTGTGGGATGTGTGGGCTGGGTCACTTTCTTGTTTTTATAGAGTAGATTGTGTGTTCTGTGGCAGGGAAGCTGGCACCTGGGTGAGAGACCCAGAACCAGCAGGCTTGTTGTGGTTGGCCAGCTCTCCCCGTGTTGTTTGGGGCAGGGCTGGAGAGCTGGCATCTGTAGATTGTGTGTTCTGTGGCAGGGAAGCTGGCACCTGGGTGAGAGACCCCGAACCAGCAGGCTTGTTGTGGTTGGCCAGCTCTCCCCGTGTTGTTTGGGGCAGGGCTGGAGAGCTGGCATCTGGGTTTGCTGCAGCCAGGTCTGCCTCAAACCCCCTGCCCCCCCCCCAGTAGCCTCTAATTATGCCCTATGTTGCCATTGATGTCAATGGCCCATAGGGTATAATGATGGAATAGGGGCACCCTCTTTGGGTGCCCCTGGAATGGGATCCCCTGGCCCAATCTTTTTGGGACTTGGGGGGGTTGGAGGGGAGAGTCCCCTGCAAATTTGGGGGCTCTCCCTCAAACCCCCTTCCCTCCAGGTGGCTTCAAATATACCCTATTTGCCATTGATTTCAATGGCCCATAGGGTATAATAGGGCCGTATATTCGGAAATAGCCACGCATCTACCGTATATGCAGCTATTCCGAATGCGGTATTCAGCAGTATATGGGGATTCCGAATTTTTTTTCCCCGTATACTTCCGAATCCGTGTAATGCCGATTTTTTTTTTTTTTGCACACCCCTAGTTCTGTCAACACTATAAAATTTCAGACTTTTCCATTAAAATTGTTTTTAAAAGTATTTGGAAAAATCCTTCTTTTCCATTTTCCCCCCAGTTCTTTTCCTCATGACTTCACATCTCTAGATTAGTTCCCTTGCACAAACTTTGGCTCAATTAAGACATCACCCTATTCATGGTTTGCACTACATTTTAGAACACAAATCATAGTTTGAATATCAAAAAGTGTAAGTCAACCATGCATAGAGCTATTCAACCTTTTTTTCCCTTTTGCTCACCAGCACTCATTTCTGCAAAAAGTACTAGTTGTAACCAGGGCCTTTTTTGTAGAAAAAGCCCAGCAGGAACTCTTTTGCATATTAGTCCACACCTCTTGATGTCAAGTCAGCCAGAATTGCATTACTGTGAGTTCCTGTTCAAAAAAAGTCCTGGTTGCAACTGTAGTTTGTTAATTAAGACACCATATCACAACACAGCAGAAGTCATGGACACACCAAACCAAACTACAGTGTCTTACTCTGTTTCGCAGGGCAATCACAAGCAATGTTCCCTCTAAGCACTTCATTTTCAAACTATGCCCACTGAAACTGCTGTCTGGAAGGTATACTAACAAACCACAGGAACAATGTGTATGCATACATGGAACAGCAATGGAAGATCTCTTTCACTATATAATGGTGTGCCCTTTATATTCAGACCTAAGAAGCAGATTCCTCTCTGGAATTTTAAGTCAAGTACACAACTTATCTGACAACGAAAAACTGATTTTTCTTAATTGTCGGGCATGAACCCCTTGGTCTCACGCAAGGTAGCACTTTTTGCACTCGCAGCTAGAAAAGTTAGCTCCAAGGTGGCTCCTAGTAATGCACCATATCGAGCTCTATAATCCAGCCCAGCTATTATGATTTTAAACATACTAACGATGTACTTATGAAACTTTAGAAGTGTACAGTTCTAACCTGAAGATCTGCTGTTTCACTATGATTTTTTGAATGTAAATTTTTATATTGTGATTTTATATTGTAATGGCCAATGGCACATACAATAAAACTATTACTTGCAGAGTCTTGTGAGCAAAAATTCTACTTTGTGAGCTACTGGCATTAAAGTTGTGAGCTACTGCATAAATTAGCGTGCTCTGAGGGCATTCTTCCTGAGCTAAGACAAAAATGTGTGAGCTGGAGACTAAAAATCTGTGAGCTAGCTCACACTAACTCAGCTTAGAGGGAACACTGATCACAAGTAATACTCTATCAGATCAAATATTACACTCAAACATATTTTCTGTAACCATGCTTTGGAGTAATTACTGAATTATGCAAATGTTTATGGAAGAGACTGGATAGAAATAAAAGGCGGGAAATGGAAACTAACAAGCCAGATAAGAGCAAAAAACAGATTCTAAGAAAACTGTGCTATTCTGGGCCTGAGATATATTCCACAAGAAAACCATCTTTCCACATTAATCTCTTCCATTATTCATTCATCTGTTGTTGCATGAAAAAAGGAAGTCTACAACAAAGCCACCTTGCTACTTAGCCGTTGGAAGAGTACCAGCAATTAAAAATATCTGCAAGAATGCTAACTGGAATTGTGAAGGGAATTTCCAGACTAAAACATGAACCAAAATTAACTCCTATACAGCAAGAATTTCATTTTGCATACCACAATATTTAAAAATCAAACAAGCTGAATCAAATGAGAGACATATTTACATCAGCCATGCAAACAGGCTGTAACATTTAGCCTATTCGCTAGCTTATTAACAAGCATGAAATAAGGCTAATACCCCTTAATTGTCAGCTACCATCTCATGCCATAGTAGGCCAGATCTTCCCACCAATCAATGCTTCCAAATACAGCCAGATGTTTCAGCACAGGAGTGATACAATCCATGTATCTCTCTCTACCCACCCCACCCCCTCAGTCAATAGCCTGAGTAACACACTTTGAACCAAACTGAGTTATCCAGACAGTTTTCAAAGGTAACCCCCACATTAAGCATACTACAGTAACTTAATCTTGATTATATCAAGACATTGATCACCATATCCAGATCACATCTTTCTGAGGAAGAGGCATGGCTGGTAAATAGGTCAAAGACAATACAAGATACAATGTCAAACAGAGCAGCCCCAAATAACTAAGTACTAGGATCCAGCAGCACTCCCAAACCTACGAGCCAGGAGTACATTTCTCAGGAGTACATTTCAAAAAGTGTGGGGGATGGGATAAGAGCTTCTCACCCCAAGGCACTGTGTGGCTCCTCATTACATTATTAAATCACCCTCATTAAGCTTTAAAATGGTAGATGAATCCCCATGTTGGACACATCTGGTTTGACCCTTGAAACACATAGGTTAAGTTGAAATAAGGCAAGACCAGCAGATCTGAACACCACAGTCTGCTTCAACGATATTACATAAACTCAAGCGCAGATTCACAAAAATTGTGCATGTTGTCAGAGTACACATCCAGAGTGTGATCTATTTGTATAGAACTGAACACTCACTTGGACGTGCATCAAAAGAAATACAGCATTTGTTGTAGAGGGTGAATGGTTTCTGAGAATGAAAATGAGAATGAAAACTTCGGGCCATGTGTGATGTCTCCAGGGTCAGAGCTCACGTCTCCCTGTGGAGATGCTATATTCTTTGATAATGCCAAACACAAGCAAACATGTCAGAAATGTAATGAAGACACTTAATTACTTTGAGGAAAAGAGCCTCGTGGCGCAGAGTGGTAAGGTTGCAGTACTGCAGTCTGAACTCTCTGCTCACGACCTGAGTTCGATCCCGGCGGAAGCTGTTTCAGGTAGCTGGCTCAGGCTGACTCAGCCTTCCATCCTTCCAAGGTTGGTAAAATGAGTACCCAGCTTGCTGGGGGGAAAGTGTAGAGGACTGGGGAAGGCAATGGCAAACCACCCCGTAAACTGTCTGCCGTGAAAACGTTGTGAAAGCAACGTCACCCCAGAGTCGGAAACGACTGGCGCTTGCACAGGGGACTACCTTTTTAATTACTTTGCTCCTTTCAGAACACCAGCTCCTTAAGTTCTGGCCCTGGTTGTTGTGCCCTTCCTGTAGAGTTAAGCCAGGGGGAAGCCAGTCTACCTAGATCAGGTGGGAAAAATTCCTTCTAGCTTTCCTCTGGGCCAGGAATGCCATCTTCTGAGACTCCGGGAGGCTCAGTAATCCCTAACCTGTAAAGGGTTCACCCCCACCTGTGTGCCTACAGCTCCTTCCCAGCTTCCACCTTTACCTGCGTCAGCTGGGTCCTTTCGTCCCTCTTCCCCTAGCTTCCTTGCTCTTATTCTTGAACAGCACCTTTCTCTTGAGGAGGCTTTTACTCCAAAGTAGGCCTTCGCTCCATAGGGAACAAATGTTGCTGAGCCCTACTCTTGTCTGCTTCTTCCTTGTTCTTGCAGACCATGCTAGCTCTTTCTTTGGCTCTGAGACAGAGCTGCTGCCTTCCTCAGAGCTGTGCCCCTGCTCCATCCCTTCTTCCTCAGGGCTGAGACACCATGAAACATCCAACTCAGACTCTTCCTACCAGTTTCGTGTGAGAGCCAGTTTGGTGTAGTGGTTAAGCATGCAGACTCTTAATCTGGGAGAACCAGGTTTGATTCCCCACTCCTCCACTTTCACCTGCTGGAATGGCCTTGAGTCATCCATAGCTCTTGCAGAGTTGTCCTTGAAAGGGCAGCTTCTGTGAGAACTCTCTCAGCCCCACCCACCTCACAGGGTGTCTGTTGTGGGGGAAGAAGATAAAGGAGATTGTAAGCCGCTCTGAGACTCTGATTCAGAGAGAAGGGCGGGGTATAAATCTACGGTCTTCTTCTCCTACTACTGCCTACTATTCCCCTGTATCCTTTAACAGCCTCCCCTCCTTACAGCCATCTTGAAGATTCTCCACTTGATTGGCATACCACATCCTTTACTTCAGCCTCACTAACAGCCCTTATCAGTTGTGGTCTTGCTATCTGTGTACTGATGACATTCAAAGGCAGCAAGAGGACCATGCATATGCTCAGCCCTCTGTCCCACTGATTTGGAAAACTATAACATTTTTAACACACACTCCATTTTCCTGCATACCTCTGGAGTCCCTTTGGTGTTTGGAAACTCCCCTCTCCCTCAGCTTTCCTAAGTGTGCCCACATACAAAAACATCCTGTCTGAAATTTGATTTCAACAAAAGAATTCTAACAAGACAAACAATTATCTTGCCACTCTGGCTGAAGTGCTTTAAGAATTCCCCTTCTTCCAACACAACTCACATGTAACTGGATTTTGAACCATGGCCACAGGTCACAAGAATTGTAGGAAACAATTATAAAAGGCAGGGAAAGTCACATAAAAATTCTTGTGGAGAAAGGGAGCATACATTAAGGCAGCAGTACTATTAATACTAATTATGGTAGTTTGAAGACAATAAAATCAAATTGCCCAAGAGTATACTTATCAAGCAAGGGAATCTTCCTTTTTTAAAAGAAGGGATTGTAAGGAACAAAACCGCTGTTCTAAAGAGGAGGTTACTCATTCTCGGCAGGCTCATAATTAATAATAATTTCTCGCCTTCTCTACTCCAGAAACAGTGGCCTCATCCTTAATATATTTTCAAAATTAAGGGTCACACAATGCCGGCACTGAACTCCTAGGGTTCTAGGCATGTAATCTTGGCCTTGGACAGCAGTTGTTGGAGCACCAGTCCAGATCATGGCAAAGGGCAGTTTAACTCTTTCTCCCAGTCCCGCTTTATGATAAAAAATACCCTTCCACTCAAGCTATTTTAAATTCTGGTCAGGGGGTATTTTATGTCCTTTTTTACCATTTAGGGCTTAAAAAACTGAGGAACACCTTTGACTTGGTAGGACTTTGGGTAAAAAACTCTATGGTACCAAATGGTACCATAGAATTTTTACCAAATGCTAGACTGTCCTACACATGATGTGCCAAGCATGATGACATCACTCCTGGGTGATGCCATCACAATGGACACGACACGCACCAATGGAGCTCTTTGGTCAGGGATCCCCCCGTTGGCCAACTCCATACCAGCATGCTGGGGGGGCCCCAAACTGGGGGAAACCCCGCCTCCAACAGGAGCTTGGCGGTTCTAAAAGCAATTTTTTTAAAATCTGCACAGCCAATCAAATCTTCTATGGCCAATTAGAAACCTTGCAGGGTAAAAGCTCCACCTACTTTCTAAAAACACTTAGTGCTGAGTTATAGAGACAGCCCAGAGGAGGCACAGATAAGACTAAACGGAGGAACAGACTTCAGAAACATTCCCAGCGAACTACAATGATAGTTACTGTTTTAAATATAAATATCTACAGCTCTGGAGGTATTTAAATATCTACCAAACACTTTTCTATCTCTGCTATGTGTTCTAACAGCAAGCCTGACAGTTACAAGTTTATCACAGAGGCAGCAAAAGCAGCCCATTCAGGGAAAGGTTCAGGATTTCTGAATAAGTATGGGAATCTCTAGGCATGCAAAAAAAAGGTTGTACAATTAAAAAGATATAGGACACCTCTCAAAAGAGCATGATGAGCACTCAGAATGCCCTCTGAGGGCTTGGCAAAGGTTTTTAAAGAGCTGACAGTATGCTGAAGGAGATAAGCTTCCCAAACCTCCCGCCCTGGCAGGGGACCCCAGGATTAGCCCCCTTCTCTCCCGCTTTCCAAAAAACTGGAAGCGGGGTGGAGGGTATGGCGTCTGGGAGCGATTCCGTTGTGAGCAGTTGCTTAAGGTGGAGAGCTCAGTTCCTCTGCAGGAGAAGAGCCAAGCCGAGTCTAGGAACACCTTAAGAGACCACCAAGATTTTTAGGGTTATAAACAGCTTTCAAGATTCAAAGCCCCCTTCGTCTGATCTTCTGAAGGGAACTTTGGTTGCAGTCACGCACACAAAGGTAAGAGGGCCTCCTGGAGCAGGGGAGGGAGGGAGTGGTAAGTTAACTGCATACTGCCTAGCCCTTGTAGGATTGCCGCCGCCCTCCCCCGTGCTTTCTGGCTTCTCTCTTTTACTTCCCAATCCCGGCGTTTACACAGAGAACCTGCTGGGATCAATTTGCAGCCGCTTTGCATTCCACAGGCTTCCGTCATCCCACTTCTTCATAATCTTCTTTTTGCACATTTACTTGGAAGCAAATCCCAGTGTTTCAGCTGAGCTTACTCCCTACTAGGCGCAAGAAAGATCGCAGTGCCTCTGTTTCCTGCTGAAGAGAGCTGCCCCAACCTTCTGCACGCTGATTTGGGAGTGCTCTCTGAAGTAGGCATGCTGAATTAAGGCTGCTGTTCTAAGCAGTGTTACTGGGTGAACTTGCCTTCTGAGCTTAGGGTTGCCAATCCCCAGGTAGGGACAGGGGATCCCCTGATTTGGAGGCCCTTCCCCCACTTCAAGGTCATCAGAAAGCACAAGGGGGGGGGAATGTCTGCTGGCCACTCTATTATTCCCTATGAAGATCGATTCCCATAGAATAATGGATAATTGATCTGTGGGTATCAGGGCTCTGGGGGGCTGTTTTTTGAGATAGAGGCACCAAATTTGTATCATAGCATCCAGTGCCTCTTCCCAAAATACCCTCCAAGTCCAATTCTACGACCCCAGAAGAAGGTGGCCCTATCTTTCATTATTTCCAAAGGAGGGAAGGCATTTAAAAGGTGTGCAGTTCCTTTAAATATGATGGCAAGAACTTCCTTTGGAGTTCAAATATGCTTATCACACCCTTGCTGCTGGCTCCACCCCCAAAGTCCCCAGATATTTCTTGAATTGGACTTGGCAACCCTAGAAGGAGAGTACTGAATAGCAGGGTCTCCCAGTCATTTGTCTTCCCACAGTTTCTCCCAGCTTGTACTGAATCTAATACTGATGATAAGAGGCAAAGATTTTGCTCTAGGATGGCAAGTTAAGGCCATGTAGAGATGAGGCAGAGGTGCATAGAGCATTCCTGAAGCTGGCACAAAATATAATAAAAAAGAGCCTTCCCCTGTTTCAAATAAAATAGTGTGATTCAGAATGATCACGTTCCTTGTCCTCTAGTATACTGAATGCAAATTAAGAAAAGGAAAATATAAAGAGGAGAGGAACCTGGACTTCTCAAGCCCCTAACATATTACAGCGTCCAGGAGGGTAACAAGCATGACCCCCATCCAGGACTATTTACATAGAAAAAGCCCAGCAGGAACTTGTTTGCATATTAGGCCACACCCCCACACTCTCCTGGCCATACTGCACCACTCTGGTTTGGGTCTAGAAGAATAGCTTCTTCCTTCCTATATAAGCTCAAACTTCAGTAGCCACTACTGTAGGGAAACTGTTCTAAAGCAGTGGCTGTCAAACGTGTGACATCAAGACCTCCATTTTTATTTACATTTTAGGACCCCCTTTCCAAAGTCTTTCCCCTTCTTTTGCCAACACCTTCCATCCACCAGACAGCCCCCTTTAAAGTATGTGGCCACTGGCAAGCCAAGCGTACCCTATGGAGGTCTCCATGCTCACAGCAGGAACCACATCAGCTATACTTTAAAAGGAAGTTTAAGGTAAAACCTTTTACACTATGGCCTACGAAGTCAAGACTCAAAGACTCAGTTGACTCGACAGGACCATGATTGAAAGAGCCCTGACCGAAGTCCTGATCAATCTCTTGATTAGAAGGAACTTTGTACCAAAGAAGCAATATAAGTATACTTTATTGGATAAGAAACTTGAGTCAAAGGCCAACTCAACAGGTGAGGGGAAGAGTCCCAGAAAAACTCCCAGAACTACTAAGGTCAGGCATCCAACATATTGTGAACATCAACTGAAAAACCACAACTGCATGTTTATGGATGCAGAGGAGAGGTCTATGTGTACTAAAATCCTTTACATTGGAAAAGAAAATGAAAAGCAGTTCTGTTTTACACTAGGAGTTAACTATGATAACTAAATTAGGACCATAGCTCTTAATAGTTTCATGGAGGAGGACATTCCACATCATATACCACCAAGTTCCACACTCACAAGCAGTGTTCCCTCTAAGCTGAGTTAGTGTGAGCTAGCTCGCAGTTTTTTAGTCTCCAGCTCACACACTTTTGTCTTAGCTCAGAAAGAATGGCCCCAGAGCAAACTAATTTATGCAGTAGCCAAGTCACTCGCTCACAACTTTAAAGCCAGTAGCTCACAAAATAGAAGTTTTGCTCACAAGACTCCACAGCTTAGAGAGAGCATTGCTGTCACACACATATTGTTTCATCTATTTTGAAAATACTTTTTCTGTTCAGCTGCTAAAATTCAAAAAGTCAAGGATAGACAAGAAAACGACGTTTCGCAACATTCCATACATGCTGGATCCCAGACCTGCTCCAGAAACTAGAAAAGATTTCTTGATGTTATTTGTTTGATGAGCCAAGTGGTCCTTTGGAGACAAATATCAGAGGAACACAATATTTATACTATGTGGCCCAACAAATGGGTTTCAAGACCAAACCAAGGACCAAAATATGCAATATGGCCAACACGTGTCAGGTCATAGGTATATGGGCTGGACTTACAGACATACATTGGGGGGCTATTCAAAAGCATGTGTTTGCTCAACACCGCAAAAGGGGAGGAGCTTCTGGTTGCCCTCCCACACCACTTTCACCAATGGCAAGAGCGGTGGTGGAGTCTTTTGCTTCTTTTCTCCGGCTCCACATGTCCTTCCTAACTTTCCCTGTCTCTCTTTCTGCTTAAAAAAAAGCAGCAGGATGGAAGCGAAAACAAAGCTGCTTCCCCACCCCCACCTCCGCACATGCTCCCTCACATTGCTGAGCAAACACCTTTTAAAATTGAGTTCTCCCAGACTGATTTCCTGCTAACCTTACGCCACTCTCACATTCCTCTTATCAGCAGGGCTTCCTTCCGATTTCACACTATCTGCCCTGGGGCTGCAAGTAACGTCAGCATTTTCGCGCAGCAAACAGAAACCTCTAAAAATCAGTTTCTGTTTGCCGCACAAAAACACCAACATTACTTGCAGCCCTGGGGCAGATCGTGTGAAATCAGAAGGAAGCCCCACTGAGAAGAGGACCGTCACAGCAAAGTAAGGTGAGTGGGAAATCGATCGCAATGTATGCTGACTGCAAGTCTTGTTGCACATCTGTGGCCCAACACGTGTCAGGTATATTCTGTGGTTCTGCCCTAATATTTCAGAAACCTGCTCGTTAATTACAAAGTGCTTGTATTTCACTTCTTTCTCATTAATAACTCCTCCCCCCACAAACTGACTGTATGACAAACTGTAAACAAAGCCTAGTCTCATCTTATAGCAAAGATTTTTTGTTGTACCTCAGTTAGGGTTGCCAATCCCCAGGTGGGGGCAGGGGATCCCCCGGTTTGGAGGCCCTCCCCCCGCTTCATGGAAGGAAGGCATTGAAAAGGTGTGCCGTCCCTTTAAATGTGATGGCCAGAACTCCCTTTGGAGTTCAATTATGCTTGTCAAAGCCTTGATCTTGGCTCCACCCCTAATGTCTCCTTGCTCTACCCCCAAAGTCTCCTGGCTCCACCCCCAGAGTCCCCAGATATTTCTTAAATTGGACTTGGCAACCCTAACCTCAGTAGTAGTGGACATTAGAGCTGAGAGACATGTCTACTACATTTTTGCTCCAACAAAATTGTTTCTGTACTCTTTTGATCTTCCAAAGGCCACAGTAACCAAACATCAAAGACCATATACAATAGGGAAGGCAGAGTGTTTTTCAGAAGAAACAAAAAAAACAATAAAGAGTTTCCAGTAAGCAAGTGTGACTATTGTAGTGGACAAGTGGGGCTATTTTTAGAAAAAGGTCAGGGCAGATGTGAGGATTCCTTCTGTTTGGAATTTTTTTTTGGGGGGGGGGCTAGAAGCTGCAACATCAAAGAGACGTTTAAGCATTTTGTATATGAATGTATGAAACTGCTTTAAACTGTTAGACTTTTGGTCTTTTCAGTCCTATACCGTCTCCTCTGACTGATAATTGTTCTTGCAAAGACTCAGGCAGTGGTGTTTCCCAACCCAAGATCATTTTAAGTAGAGATGCCGGGAACTGAACCTAAGACAGAAAAGGGATGTAAATCATGCTCTTTGTTTAAAAAAAAAATTGATTGGACAAGCCTACTGAGGGTAACTGTGGAACCTTACATAGATCTCTTTGCCATTTTACCCAGAAATCCAATTTTCTCATCTCAAAAGCAAGGGTGTGATTCCTCCTAGTTTCAACTGTGGTCACAGGAAAGTCTTTGCACATTTTATGAACAGCAGGTAATGTTGACTTTGGCATGGCACTGAGGTAGGCAAGGAAATGTATTTTGGCTTCAGAACCTCTGGAATCTGTGCCCAGTATTTTTCTTTGTGGGGGGTACCGTTCTCTTTGTCCAACTAGTCATACTGGGCACAATATCCAGGACATCTCGTTCATGGTACCAACAATTCATTGCACTGACTTAGTGAGAACACAAAATTAACTCCCTTGGAGACATGGTCAACCCCCATATTAGATGCAATTTTTATCCCTTCATCCCCCTACTCCAAGCAAAAGAAAAATTACTGCGGACAGTTCAGCACAGCTAAAAAAGAAAAAAAATCCCTCAATGCTATTTTTTAGTATTGCATTTAAAGAGAAAAAGTTAAAGCATTTGTTTTAACTACCATTGAACAAGGCAGCTAATAAATCTTGAATGAGCACTGTCAGACATCTACGAGTCAGTGTCAGAAGACACCAGGTTGCTGCTGCTACTGCTGAGGTTACAAAAAATTGCTGCTGGAATTTTAGAAGGGCACAATGGGCAAATGACCCATAAAATTGTACACTAGTACTGCAACAAAGGCAACAAATTAATAATGGTAACATTAAAGTGACAAACAAATGTTAGAACATTAAGTACACTTACTCCAAAAGGAACAAGGATCTATAATGTACACAGAGGTTATTTCTGCACTTCCTCTCAACAAATGTTGCAGTGTATTGCGTAATTGCCTATATTTAAAAACAGGAAATATATGCCTCCCAAAGCTTATGCCTTCCTTAGTCTGAAGTCAGAAGGAAGAAGAGCATGCAAAGAGTATGGCTGCAGGGCAAGTTATAGCCTCCTTTCAGAATGACCAACTTCAAGGTTCTATTGAGAACATTTCTAGCCTATTAAGAACAGGATTGCAGTTTTCCTTCATTTCCAACATCACAGCCATATGGAAGGCTGAAGCAGAGTAAAGTCTCCTTGCCAAACCCTAACAATCAGCCCATTATACAGAAAATGTCACAATGTAGTAAAGTTGTGAAAATGGGTTCCATTATTTCTGAAGTCTACTGCCAGATACTCTAGCTAGGACACATCAGCTCCATTCTTTTCTTTTCTTTTTTAAAATCTGTATTTGGGAGGTGGGGGTTGAGCAGGAACTCACAGGAACACAGTTCCGACTGGCTTGGTGTCAGGGGATGGACCTAATATGCAAATGAGTTCCTGCTGGGCTTTTCTACAAAAAAAGCCCTGTTTGTATTTCTTTATATCCAACTTTTCCCCCTGCAGTTCAGACTCAAAGCAGTTTAAAACATCATCCTCCCCTCCTCCATTATCTCACAGCAACAACCCTGTGGTTGACAGGTTAAGACCTTGTGATGGGCCCAAGGCCACCCAGCAAGCTAGTCCTAGGCTGATTTTACATTGGGCAGAAGATCCTCTCTCAGTGTACTTTGAAAAGTGTTAGTTTACATTGCATACCACAGTCACTTCTGTCTTGCTTTGCATTTTTAGTAGTCGTTCACATTCAGTTTCTGGAACTGGCACCGAAACTGTTTTCACCAGTGCCGCTCCTCACTTTACAAGACCACTTGTGAACTGGGGTTTTCTGCAGATTAGGATCTAAAGCCACCTAGTGGATGTAGTACATAACCACAGATCTATTGAATTGTCACAATTAATCCATAGCTAAGAATCGTGGAAACCACTGCAATTGTAAAGTTAAAAAACTCCGGAGAAAGTGAGGAGCAAAATTTTGAATGTAGATCCAATAATATAATGCAGATTTCTAGCAGGCGAATTCAGTGTTCAAAAAATCAGAATCAACAATAAGTGTAAAATCAGCCTAAGTCTGCCACTCTATCCATTTCAGCACAATGATGTTTTTAAAAAAAAGTCACATTCCCTTACATTGAGGGAGATAGCAAGAAGCAACACACCCAGAGTTCAACAGATGAGCCTCACCCTGGGAAAACCATCTTCGTGATCATTGTGTCCCCCTTGCCAGGTCAGAATCTTGATCTCCCCTAGCTGCACCAAACACTAAAAAGATACCTTCCTCCTAGAAGGGCAGGCAACAAGCAGACTTAGCCATAAGTTTGCCATTAAGGACTAAAATAACTTGGTTTCTTCCACCAAACCATCCACAACCAACCTCTGCTAATTGCGGACACATTTAAACAGAGAAAGAAAACTGAAGTAATGTGAACCCTCAAAGTTCCTCCCCAGTGGACCATGATCCCCCATTTTTAGCCATTTCATATCAGTGTTTTCATTTGACTACAAGAAAGAATAATTTCATAATATTTTGCCTGGAAACTATCTAAAATGTCCAAAATTTTGAATAAAGATATGAAGACACCCTTCCCTCTCCCCACAAAAAAAGACACTGAAAATTTAGGAAAGAGAACATAAGAGTTGAGGGGTTTTTTTAAAAAAAAGCCAACTACAGAGCAGTTCAATGTTTTCAATGATATGAAGTATAACTCCAAATATGCTTAGGGTTGCCAAGTCTAGCTCAAGAAATATCTGGGGACTTTGGGGGTGCAGCCATCAGACTTTGGGGGTAGGTGGAGCTGGGAGGGAACAAGGGTGTGACAAGCACAATTAAATTCTGAAGGGAGTTCTGGCCATCACATTTAAAGGGACCACATGTCTTTTAAATGCCTTCTCTCCATTTGGAAATAATGAAGAATGGGGCAACTTCTTTGGGGGCTCATAGAATTGGACCCCCTTGTCCAATCTTTTTGAAACTTGGGGGATGTTTTGAGAAGAGGCACCGGATGCTATGCTGCAAATTTGGTGCCTCTATCTCAAAAACCAGCTTCCCCCAGAGCTCCACATACCCACGGATCAATTCTCCATTATACTCTATGAGAATCGGTCTCCACAGAGTATAATGGAGTGCCCAGCAGACATTCCCCCCCTTGTTTTCTGATGACCCTGGAATAGGGGGAGGACCTCCAAACCAGGGGATCCCCTGCCCCCAACTGGGGACTGTGAAACCAACAAAAAGCAATGCAGTTAATGGAGCAGGACAAGCAGGTTAACAAACCTCCGTGTAAACCAGCCTCAGAAATAATACAAACTTAATTTACTAAACAACATATAAAACTATCCATATTGAACCATGTCATTTCATAGAAAAGTTGCATAAGGAACATCCACCTCCTGCCCAAAATCACTTTGAAGGCAATTAATGTCCAGTTTTCAGCAACTGGGTGCAGGTAGTGATTCCACAGGTCGAGTTTTTCGCAGAGACCAACACCCCTGATGATTTCTTCTGTACAGTAGGGCAAATATGAAACACGATGCAGCTGTACTTACTCCATGTTTCGCAATTGCTTCTACGAGCTTCCAAAACTGTTCAGCATACTTCAAGTGCTGATGTTTACAAGCATTTCCGTATAGTAAGGTCAATGGGAAAGCAGTCCTCAGAGTTTGTACTTCACAAGACTGCCTTTTTGGAATGAGCTTGGATTTGCATGGGCTCAAAGCAGATGCCTGCAGAGTTCCAAGAAGCAGATGCACCAAGCAAGCAGCACCAAGATCCTGAAATTCCCTGCCAATTAAGAACTTTGGGGGCAATAACTTTGTCATTTCTCTTGCAGAGGCAGAAGAGAATGAAAGAAATTTGATAGACCTTTTAAAAGTTTTCTAGTTTTGCAACTGTTATCTGCAAGCTTCTAGGTGAGAAGAGGCTGTTGTAGGATGAACATTAGATATTTATATAGTGAGCAATGTTCCCTCTAAGCTGCAGAGTCTTGGAAGCAAAAATTCTACTTTGTGAGCTACTGGCATTAAAGTTGTGAGTTACTGCATAAATCATTGTGCTCTGAGGTCATCCTTCCCGAGCTAAGATAAAAATGTGTGAGATGAAGGCTAAAAATCAGTGAGTTAGCTAACATTAACTTGGGAGTCACATGTGGCCCTTTCACACATATTGTGTGGCTCTTGAAGCCCCCACTGCCCCGTTGGCCAGCTTGGAGAAGGCATTTCTCTCTCTTTCACTTGTCCAAGCCAAGCCAGTTGGCAGCTTGGAGAATGCATTTAAAGTTAAAGTTGCTTTCTTTCTACCTCTCTCTTCCCCATCTACGGTATTTGCTTTTCTTCCTTCCTCTCTCCCTCTCTTCCTTCCTGTCTTGCAGCTCTCAAACACCTGATGTTCATGTTTTGCAGCTCTCAGACATCTGACATTCATGTCTTGTGGCTCTCAGACATCTGATGTTCATGTCTTACAGCTCTCAGACATCTGATGTTCATGTCTTGTGGCTCTGTCATCTGGCATTTATTCTGTGTGGCTCTTATGTTAAGCAAGTTTGGCTATCCCAGCTTAGAGGGAACAATGATAGTGAGTTATGTAATCTTTAAAATGTAACGAGTATGTCAGTTGCTTCTTTTATTTGATTTTCTGTTTGTATGGTGCAGCCCAACCTTTGGTTATGGTGATGCTGCTGCATGAGAGAGGGAGTGTGTGTAAAAAAATGCCCTACACCCCATGGAAGGGATATGCCATCACAATGTTCTTAGAGGAGGTGTCTGCTGACCAAGCTCTTAGCCAAATAGAATGTCTAGCTGCTGATGATGAAGAAATAACTCTGGAGGTAAACCCTATAGCGTCTAGCATAGAGTCAGCCAGAAAGGAGATGGCCCTTAGCAAGTGGTCTTTTCCACTCTGCTCTCATTTGCCTTTCAAAATAAGCTAGGAAAGGAAAGGCCTTGGCATATGAAGCCCTCTTTGGAAAAAACTCCATGTCTCCCTCTTTGTGATTAACCTTGGACTTGGTCTCCTCCTCCTCCATGTCAGGATCATCATGAAGATCCAGAGCAGTGAGGGTTCTATTGCAGATTCTCCACCTTGAAAAATCTCTGCACTGGCTCTGGGACCTCTATATCTGGATCCTCGTCCAAGGAAAATTC
Source organism: Heteronotia binoei (assembly GCF_032191835.1). Taxonomy (NCBI): domain Eukaryota; kingdom Metazoa; phylum Chordata; class Lepidosauria; order Squamata; family Gekkonidae; genus Heteronotia; species Heteronotia binoei. The sequence goes on along the minus strand of NC_083227.1, from coordinate 141,593,245 downwards.
ACCCTCTTTCCTGTCACTGGGTGTCTGAAGTCCATCTCTAAGGGGGGACCCTTCTCCGGCCCTATCTCTTCCCTGGACCAGCATACGCTTCTGGACTGCCTTAGTTGGCCATGGGCATTTTCGGGGCCTAGACCCTCTGTGAGGAGAAGGGGATCTCAAGGAGGATACGGAGGGAGACCTATTGGATCTGGTCCGCTTTCTATGCAAAGACCCTATCTCATCCCACATATCACATAGCATAGTGATGAATTCTTGGGGGAGAAGCATGGGAATAAGATCCCCTGGCTGGGGATTTTCAAACTGGTCTACTTGCGAGTCGTGAATAAAGCGGCTCATTCCTTCCCCTTCCCCCGCAATGCTGATTAAGGGGGCCCCCGCGGTATTCATTCCCAGGTCGCTACGCTCACCGCCTCTGCTGGATGGGAAGGAAGATTTTGCCGGGCCTGAAGCCATCAGCCTCGTCTCAGTGACCGAGCAGCCGTTTTTGGTGCACTCTTTGCATGCCATGGAATGGCGGCTCCAACGGGGAGTCCTGCACAAGCCACTGCTGAGTCTTGCCAGCTCCCTTTGCCATCGTTGGTCCGGAGGTGAGGTTCTGACCCTCTCCCTCCGATAGGAATCCGTCGTCCTCTTCACGTCACGTCATGATTGCTAGCCGTGCTGATCCTTCTCGGTGAGGAAAAAAGAACGCCAAAAAATGGCGGTCGGGGAGCTGAAGCCTGCACTCGACTGAAGGAAAAGAAGGAAGGGTGAGGAGAGGAAGACAGGTAACAGAAGGCTAGTTAAGAAAAAAGCAGTAATAGAGCTGTCAAGAGGGATAAATGAAATAGAATAAGGACTTGTAAACTACTAAGGCAATAGGCACAGCCTATAACTAGATGCTCTCCCTACTGACGCAGGAAAAGAACTGACTTAGGGTGAATCCCAACGGGAAAAGGAAGTTTGAAGTTAGTCCTGGCTCCCTACAAGTGGGTTGGGAATCACTCACAAGATGGCCTCTGCCTCAGAGGGAGAAAGCCATAATAAAAGCCACAGTGTGAGCTGTTGCTGTCCTCAGCCATAAGCCTGGTGGAACATCTCTTTTAAATGTCCTACAGAACTGAGCAAGGTCCCACAGGGTGCAGATGACACCAGGAAGAGAGTAGCCAATGTTGTGTTTATTCCACAAAATAGTACAAAATTTCTGAATATAAAACACATTGATTTCAAAGTTCACTTTCTGCCCAGCCTTCAGTAAACAAGTGAAAGGAAACAGTCATCCTAAAACTCACTACCACTCTTGCACAGCATATTGTCTGAAGTGTTTATTGCTGTAATTTCAATAGTTGTTTTTTCCTCTTAATAAGAAGGTGCTGAAATGAGAAAAAGGGTGGAAGAACTGTAGCTGCGATCCAATGAAAGGAGTATGGGAAAGGAAAAATTTATCCCACTGTGGGCTTCTTGACATTTTCATTATTTATTAGTGCTGGTAGTAAAGTGACAGGAATACATATTGCCAGTTCTGTCAGGATTATTTATCTGGCTGAGTGAAACCCCCTGAAGATTTGAATGGAACCATGATTCACTACCCGAACTTTTACTAAAGATCCCCCCCACTCAGCTGTCCTCTTTACATTTAAGATTTGCTGTGCAATCTAAATAACATTTATATAGAGCAGCTGTTAAATATAATGGGAAAGCCAGCAGTGAACTTGGAACTTCTCAGTAATAACAGCCTTGGCAAGCAACGACAAAATCACCGACAGACTGTAAACATACACGTGAAAAGAGTGAGTCATATTTATGTCAACCATCCAGAGACCTCTTCACTACTAGCACTCCTGATAATTGGGCTCTAGCCACTAAAGGAAAGAAATGTAAAAAGTATAATTATGGCTCAAACAGTACAGAAGGGGGAAAAAATCCTCACCTGGAAATACTTCAGTTTCCTTAGCAATACAAGAAACTAGAGAACAGATGAGTGGAGAAGACTTAAGATTGAGGAATGATATGTTACCCTCTAAGATGCTCTCTCCACATCCAACTGTCTTTTCCAAAGCCCCTCTTCACTTCCAGCTTGCAGACTATCAGCTGGTGCTCTCCAGCTACAGTCACATTCTTTAGCTACCATTTCCCTTCCATCAGCCCATGTTACACATTTTGAAACATGCACTGTTGTTTGCAACAAGTACACAGAAGTGATCTGTACCTCTCTCTTCATTTTATATTGCTACTCAACACTGGAAAGTGAAATATTGGGCTGAATGAGATCTCCGAGGAGTCACTCAGACATCCAGCACAAGTTTCCTAAAAGGGACCCTGAAAACAAGAACCCACTAAGTTACCATTCCAAGTGAGGTTATTAACCCACAGTTTTCACAGGCAGAAGCAATAAAGATCTTTCCCAAAACATTATACTAGAGATCGTTTACTGGAGATGCAAGGGACAGAACCTAGGAACTTCTGTGCACAAAGCCTGTGCTCTACCACAGCCCCCAACACCTGCATAGAACTCTTCCCTGGCATGTCACACTGCCACAGACAAATACAAAGGCTTTACAGACAAAAGAGAAAAGAGGCCTTTCCCTTACTCTAAATTTCAGAGGTAAGACACATATAGAGAAGACCTTGTATTAAAAAAAAAAGTTCTGGAACAATTGTGATTTAAATAGACCCAGGTGGGCAGCCCTGCTGGTCTGAAGCAGTAGAACAAAGCAGGAGTCAAGTTGCATCTTTAAAACCAACAAAGTTTTATTCAGAATGTAAGCTTTTGCGTGCTAGAAGCACACTTCATCAGACAATAGGATTGAATGGCAAACAATCCTAAATATAAAGTGGGCAGTGAATTAGTATGCAAAATCATGGAAATGTTTGTTAGTAGATTAAAAGAATCACAATTTGGGGTCTGGTGATTTTTTTTTTTTTTTTGCATTGACATACTCAAATAAGGGATATTGGCAGTTTATCTCATTACATATACTAACCCATCTTCATTTTAATGTATTCTTTTTTTTTCTAAGAGCAAGCCAGAATGATGTTTTTATGTGTGTTACATGTTTAAATTAAACCTCTCAGAAACTAATGCCCTCATTTTAAACCCAGAACTAACATTACAACAGACTCTTATTTATTGCACTTCACACCTAATGACATAGACATCAATCTGCTATTCTGACTTATAGTGACTCCTTGTTGTTGCAGCCCAGTTAATATAAACTAACAATAACGAAATCCCAAATTGTGATTCTTTAAATCTGCTAACAAACATTTCCATGATTTTGCATACTAATTCACTGCCCACTTTTCTCTATACTTAGGACTGTTTGCCATTCCATCCTATTGTCTGATGAAGTGTTCTTCTACCACACAAAAGCTTACATTCTGAATAAAACTTTGTTGGTCTTACAGGTGCACTCGACTCCTGCTTTGTGATATAAATACCGATTGGACATTAAGTGTGTGTGTAGTGGGGAGTATTCCAAAGCAAGTCTGAAAGATCACTAGAGTGAAATGTGCCTGGTTTTATTAGTGGTTTTCAAGCTGTATTTTGAGGGACTTTTGGGCTCTTCAATTAGATCATAAATAGCAGACAAGCTTCCCTGAAATACAGCTTGCTACTTCTGATCTCACTCTGCAACATGCAGTCACAGACATTTGTGTGTGTCCAGGACACATGCAGTTTGCAAGATGACATCAGGTCCCAAAAATTTGAGACAGAACTCTAAATGAATTGTTTCCTCTAGATGAGCGGTCTTCAGCCCATGGGTCATGACCACACAGAAGGGCTGCAATTCCCTACATAAATGTATTTTTTTTTCTTGCAGCTCTTTGGAAGGACTCGTAGTTAGTGTGCTTGAACAGAGAGCAAGGAGGCAGGCTTGCTGCTTCTATTGCAAGCTTAAAGTAACAAAAGGAGAGCTAGTGGAGAAATACTTTTAGCTCAGGCAAGTTCAGATATTCCTACTCCTCACAAAAGATTTCCTTACTCTACACCATACAGCACAACCTAGCTTGGCTATCCCACCATCACCACCAGTTAGCCTGCCTATGTTCTGTGCATGTGTTCATTGCACAGAACCACAGCTCCTGAGAAAGCATGATATGCATGTGCATGTAAGAGAGAGAGAGAAGGGGAGGGTGGGCCCCTCATAGGTGACTAGCAGGTAAGTCAAGATGGGGTGTATCAGGTGAGGAAAGAGGTACAGCAAGGAAGAGCTTCTGAGGTGAAAAGAAGGGTCTCTGAACCTGCCTCAACTTGCACTTCTTGTTTCTTGCTCTCTTGGTCTGCTAACCATGATGCTACCTCTTTCTGTTAGATAACACACAACTCTAACACATCCTCTTCCTGTTAGGTTACTGTGATGACATGTGACTTCATGCATATGCTTAAAAGCTCACTAGGTCAGTCCCCATGCTGTCACCAAGGAAGGAGGTTCCAAGTCTGGAAAGGTTGAATAGGACTATCGGTCACTAAAACACTGAAGATGTACAAAGGATCCTCAGTGGAAAGAATCTGCTAAAAAGTTTGAAAGCTACTAGAAAATCTAAACATTTCCTAAGCCCGCCAAATATTTACTTGCTTGCTCACACCCACCTATCATAAGAACATAAGAGAAGCCAAGCTGGATCAGGCCAATGGCCCATCCAGTCCAACACTATGTCACACATTGGCCAAAAAACCCAGGTGCCATCAGGAGGTCCATCAGTGGGGCCAGGACACTAGAAGTCCTCACACTGTTGCCTCTCCCAAGCACCAAGAATACAGAGCATCACTTGCCCCAGACAGAGAGTTCCAACAATACACTGTGGCTAATAGCCACTGATGGACCTCTGTTCTATATGTTTAATAAAAAAACATATCAGTCACTTGTGGTCCAAAATAAAGAAAGAGAAAAGAAAATCCAATTTGTTGTCAAAGGCTTTCACGACCGGAGTTCATTAGTTGTAGATTTCCTGGGCTGCATGGCCGTGGTTTTGGCATAGCAGAACCTGACGTTTTGCCAGCAGCTGTGACTGGCATCTTCAGAGGTATAACACAGAAAGGTAAAGTTTTCTATGTGTCAAAGTGAGAGGAATCTGACACAGAGAGAATTCTATCTTTCTGTTATACCTCTGAGGATGCCAGTCACGCTGCTGGCAAAACGTCAGGTACTACTATGCCATCCCAAGACCATGGCCATACAGCCCAGAAACTCTACAACAACTAATTAAAATCCAATTTTTAAAGCTTCCTGCCAGAATTACATGGTGGTGATTTTAACCTGCACCGAGAGTCATTAGAGTGCCTATTTACAAACTCATGCTGCTAAGCAAAGAACGTATGAATAAGTGCTTTTACCACAGAGGAACATCCCCCCTCCCCTGTGAGATTTTGTAACACTACTGACTGTACTGAAAGTTGCTTACGTATACTAAATGTAAATAATCTGATCCAGATGTAAATTAAATAAAGATTCTTTGCCTCCAAAAAAAGATGCAGGAAAGAAACAGAACAAAAGATAGTCAATGTTGTTTCAGAACTGTGATACTAATTGCCACATCAATGTGCTATTGACAGCAGTCTACCGGCAAGAGAAAGTAAAGGAGACTGTCTCCTTCCCTAACTAGCAGCTACAGTACTGAATCATCTTCATCCTTCTTCAGCTACTCATCGCCATTATAACAGCAAGGCAGACTGGCTTGTCGCCTAGCAACTTCATTGCAGCAAAGGAATCAGCCAAAAATAAGACAGACTTACAACATCTTGGTATGTTATGGTTTTATTTCACCCAACCTACCTTTGCCATTCAGGTTTCTACTAGGTTCAAAACAAAGAAAATGTATGTAAAGCATTTTAGTGGGGGCTTTCTCTCATGACTTTCAGAACCTATAAATGAAAGAAAGAGCTCTATGCTGCATTCAAAAATGCCAGAATCAAAGTTAATATATATGCTTTCTAGCATGGCAAACAAACACTCCTCAGTTGCTGAAAGATGAGAATTATTAACAAACATGTAATTTTAGAGCAAAATTAGATGCTACTTAAGGAAATATCATGATTAATTTTCATCTGACTAAATAGAGACAAATGTGTTAGATAAGGAATGTTTTCTGTAAAATGTTCTTCAAAATCCAGTCCCCACTTTACTGGGTAAAATATGGGACATACATCCATGCCACAGCCACTATTTTTCAGCAGGGGATCTAAAGAACTGCAAAACTGAGGTTACAAGACATGAAATTCTAGGACTACTATGTAAACAAAAAAACAATAATTCTGCAGGTCCAGACTGTCAACATACACCTTAGGGGTCTTAAGGAACTCAAATGTGAAACTGTGTTTATCCACTAACAAGTATACATAATATTACAAAAATCTACCTCTGTGCTAGAGGACTGGAAGGAAGAAACTGTCACACCAATTTTTAAAAAAGGGTCCAGAGGAAAGCCAGGGATGTATAGGTCAGTTAACCTAATAACTTTTCCAGGCAAATTAGTAGAAATTGTTATTAAAGATAAAACCATCTAAGCACATCAAGGGATAAAAATGGCTGAAGGAAACTCCTGATTTTAAATATATGCTGATATGGTCTGAAGTGGCCAAGACTGAGACTGAAAGAGATCTTGAGGCTGTTAAGTGTACAACTTCATGAAAATGTTGATTCATGTGAAAATCACAACACCATGCTGGAAATTATTAGGAAAGGGACACTGAGAATAAAGCAGACAATATTGTAAGACTCTTGCAAAGAGCTATGGTGTGGTCTCCTCAGATCACTATGTGCAATTCTGGTTGCCATATCTCAAAAAAGGATATTGGAGAGGTGGGAAAAGTACAGAAGAAGACAACTGAAACAATTTAAGAAGCTGGAGCACCCTTCTTATGAGACTGAAGAATCTAGGACATTTCAGCTTAGAAAAAAAGACGGGGGGAAACATGAGAGGCATTTATAAAATAATGCATGGGTAGAGAAAGTGGATTTTTTTCCTCCTTTTTCCATAATACCAGAACTTGGGAGTACTCAATGACGCTGATGGGCAATAGATTCAGGACTGACAAATGGAAATAATGGTATTGTTAATTTATAAGGAAATGTTTCAAACTGCAGCTGGATTAAATAAGATTGTCAAGTTTTTCTTTATCATTAAAGACATTTTAAAACAACATCTATATTTTACAGGTTTTGCCACTTATTACAACAGATAACTTCATAAGAGGTCAGAACTTTTGTTGTTTGTATGCAGGAGACGATAGCTACAGAACAGGACTACATCTGCATTCCTGTCATTTGTTATTCCTTATTTATTGTTATCTTTGTGTTGGATTAAAATGTACCTGTTATTTCCCAATTTTTGAATTACGTTTATTCTCTGTTACTCCATATTCTATAGCAAGTAACATAATAATCAAATTCAATACATTCACAGTGTTTGCTGCAGCATTTCATTTTATCTGCCTGTCAATTAGAAACATCCCCAGAATGTTTCCAGGAGCATGTCTCACCATGGAGACAAAGTATGAAGTTACTAAGAATAGGACCTTTTCTGTATGGTGTCACCACAACTTCAGAACTTCATCCCCTTAACAGTTCATCTGGTACATAGCATATATATGTACTTCTCCATTCGCCCACAGTTTTGTTCTACGTAGTTCACATTTCTTTATGCTTGTTGGCTTTTAGTAAATGATGTGTGATTTTAGGGTTTTTTGCTGCTAGTTACAGAGATCATTATTGTGAACACTATTGGGCTTTATACACTAGACTTTATTTTATAACGCAGAAGCAACAAACAGGCATTTCTAGATCTAAAAGAAGAACATATCATGTCTTAGATTCAGGTGAGTAGCCATGTTGGTCTGAAGCAACAGAACAAAGTCTGAATCCAGTAGAACCTTTAAGATCTCTATTCTTTGCAAAGTCCTCAACAGCGTAGGGCCTTTTCATTGGCAAGATTTGATGTTATGCCATCAGCAGTTTTATATGGTAGATATCACAACATACCCTACCCGGCCAGACTATGTCCATGTAAGTCTGGATCTATTGAAACCATTTCACATATTCTCCTGTATTGTCCCTTTTATCTAAGTATTCGTGGTCGATTTTTGGATCCTATTCTTTTAAATAAGATGGGTCTGGCTGATCCAGATAAGGTCCAGTTTCTTTTGAAGGATGTTACTCCTGACATAACTGTAAACACTGCCTTATTTCTGTACTGGGCCAAAATGATTCGTCAAGACAAGGAACAGTTTTGTTGTCCCATTTAACTGTGATCTTATGTAAATGTACTTTAATCCTGATGTCCAGTATTTTAACCTATTTTCTGTTTTTCAACCCATTGTTCTTTTAACCTGTTTTTACATGCCATTAAAGGTTGATTGATTGAATATTCAAGGTATAAGCTTTCATGTGCAGGCACACTTCACGTCTTAGTAGACATTAAAAGCATAAATGATACTAAAATATTCAATAAGATTATTACTTTACCCAGGGGTCGTTTTGTAGAAAAATAGGTGGTGGAGCTCATTAGCAAAACTCATTAGCATAAGCCACCCCACACACACACCAGCCAAAAGCAACCCGGTGCAAGAAAGGAGAGCCCCCAGGCAAGCAAGGCCTGCTTGGGCTGGCTAGAGATCCAGTCAGCCCAAGCAGGCTTCACTCGCCTGGGTGTCTCTTGGACCCCTCCCCCTGTCAAAAGGCTAGCAAGCCACCCACCACCCATAATCACATAAGAAGTGGAGAAAGGGTGGTGTGGGCTTCTCCAGAGGTTAATGAGGGCTGCTTGCGGTATGGCAAAGCTCCTGGTGGCTGGCTGGCTGCCTGCTCTCCTAATCCAGGGATTGTTATGCAACTGCACCTACTATTTAATGGATAAGCTAGGTAGGTGGGGAACCCTTGAAAAGGTTCAGGAGCTGTGCTCCTGTGAGCTCCTGCTGAATTCAAGGCCTGACTTTACCAGTAATTCTCTGGTAAATATTTTAATCATTTTAGTTTTAAGGGATATTTCAGTAAGGTAGTGAAGGTAATTAAATTTAATCCAGCTGCTTATTGTATGAATCTTTCTTTCTGTCCCTGTATCATATGCATACTAACTTTGTTTCATTAGTCTTTGAAAGAAGAAGGGAACAACAAACAGCTGGTGTGTGTGCCTTTGACCTTTTATTTTAAACTATATCATCAAATGGCTCTATTGCTTGCTGGGAAAGGAGTAAAGCAAGAATCTCAAAGCACCCCACAAGTAGGTTGGCAAGAATAGTAGAAACAAATAAAAGAATTACTTGGGATATATCTCTCTCTCACACACACACACAACACACACTTTCTCTCTCTTAATTATTGTGTTGTAAAGACCTGAAACTTTCCATGCAGTGCTTCCTGTACTCAGTTCAGAGATGGAAACTCTCACGGCATCATTTTTGTTTTCCTTTAGCCAATAAGCTTAAAAGTAAGGCTGAGATTCTGTATTGTTTTCCTTCTTTCTTCAAATCTTTCTATTGAAGGCTGCAGAAATATGGTAAATGAAATAGAAGAGTAACAAAAATCTTTGCAAATAAACTCAAGATTAAAGCAAAAATGTATCTGAAGTCATCTTTGCCACCCAACATTACCTCTCACCTACCACTATTACTCCATATGATTTATTCCTCATTGTCTGCCTTGTCAATTAGCACTTCCAAACAACTTTCTCATTCCCCTGCACCTACCAAGACATCCTATTAATACAATAGCTAGATAAAGTCCATAAGAATAAGCACAAAAAAGCCAGAACACACCAAAAACCACAAAAGCTATGACCCAAATCTAAAGTTGAGTTACACCGAAGACCTCACTTTAAAGCTATCAATTTACCAAATTCCATGAAACTCACACTGGCATGCATGGCTATCCTTCTTACCTTCACAACCAAGTTAAGCTGAGAGACAGAGTTACTCTTCCTTCCTTGTAATTCTATATTTATCCTGGGGTCCCTGAGCCGAATTAGACATGCCCATTTTCATAACTATTTTTCACATAAAGATCAGTTCAGATTGGGACTGCAACATGACCCTGCCCAATACTTTTATCTTGACCTAAAACAACCCCAGGGTACTGCTGTTTAACCCCACTGGGGAAACTTAAATGTACTGAAAATGCCACAAATTAATAAAGGCATAACATACACACATACTCAACATATATTAGTTCCCACCCACCAGATAAATTATGTTTTACAAGTTATTAGCTAACCTTACTGACACATATACAAGCACGAGTCAAAAATCTGAATATAGCTGCAAGCTTCATCAGCATCCATGACTTCTACTTAGTCCTTGCCCAGTCCTGAAGTTTCTCCCTTCAGATACTATACTACTATTACAACACATATTCATTTGCTTCTTGGTTGATTTGTGCCCACAGTCTCTAAAGAGACTGATGATTTCCCACTACAAAAGGATACATTCAATTCCAGTTTTTTTAATTTATTTATTACTTCACATTTATATCCCGCCCTCTCCGCAAGCGGACTCAGGGCGGCTTACAACATCATAAAAACAATTCAATTCAATAAAACATATAAAACCATAATTTACTTATCAATTTTAAAAACATTCTAGCGCTGTTTCAATCCAATATAGGCGGTATTGACTTTCCGACTATGATCGCCAGCATTCTGTGGATGTCCTGGTGGCAGCCCCTTTCCAATCAAACCGCAAAAGCCTGTTTAAACAGTTCGGTCTTACAGGCCCTGCGGAACGCCGACAAATCCCGCAGGGCCCTTATAGCTCTGGGAGGGTGTTCCAAAGTTCTGCTGCCACCGAAAAAGCCCTGGATCTTGTTATGCATAACCTGGCTTCTTTTGGGCCAGGGGCAGACAACAGATTTTTTGTCCCTGATCGCAGTGCTCTCTGGGGGATATATGGGGAAAGGCGGTCCCATAGATAGGCAGGTCCCTGGCCATAAAGGGCTTTAAAGGTTAGTACCAACACCTTAAAGCGAACTCTGAACACAACAGGCAACCAGTGCAGCTCTCTCAGCACTGGCTGAATGTGCTCCCGTCGTGGCAGCCCCATTAACAGCCGTGCCGCAGCGTTCTGCACCAGTTGCAGTCTCCGGGTTAGCGTCAGGGGTAGCCCCATGTAGAGAGCATTACAGTGATCTATTCTTGAGGTGACCATAGCATGGATTACCGTCACTAAGTCGTTGCGTTCCAGGTAAGGGGCCAGCTGCCGCGCTTGCCGAAGATGAAAGAAGGCAGATCTAACGGTGGCTGCCACCTGAGCCTCCATTGTAAGGGAGGACTCAAGGAGCATGCCTAAACTCTTGACCTTAGGGACCGGTATCAGTGGTACCCCATCAAGGGCCGGCAGCTGGATCTCTCTCCCCGGATCACCCCGACCCAGGTAGAGAACCTCCGTCTTCGTCGGATTCAATTTCAGCCGACTCAGTCTGAGCCAAGAAGCCACGGCTTGTAACGCCAGGTCTAGATTTTCCAGGGTACAGTCAGACTGGCCACCCATCAATAGGTAAGCTGGGTGTCATCCGCATATTGATGGCAACCCAGTCCGTACCTCCTGACAATCTGGGCAAGGGGGCGCATATAGATATTAAATACCATCGGGGATAGGACCGCTCCCTGCGGCACCCCACAATTAAGAGAGTGCCTCTGGGATGCTTCCTCCCCTATCACCACCCTTTGTCCCCGATCTTGGAGAAAGGAGGTCAGCCACTGCAAGGCAGACCTTTTTTTAAAGCATGGCTGACTTTTTCTTATGATCATCAAGATTATTGGTTCTTCTCTGCTGTACTTCATACTGGTTTGTCCTCAATCTGGATCAGGGCTTTTTCAGCTGTGGCCTCTACCTGATGGAACTATCTGCTGGAGAACAACTGTGCCCTGTGGGATTTGTTACCTTTCCAGAGGGCATGTAAGGCAGAGATGATCCACCAGGCATTTGGTTGAAGACAGCAATAGTACAGCATGTAGTCTGGCACTCTTCGCAAGTCCCCCCCCCGCCCTGTGAAATCCAAAATATTCCTGCCATCTTGGAATGGATTGAATTTTGATGTATATATTATGTATTTTACTGTAGTATTTTAACTTCTGGTTATTTATTATGTGTTCCTTTCTATTGTAAATTGCCTTGAGCCCAGCTTACAGGGAAGAGCAGCCTAAAATTTTAATTAAATAAATGCTATTGGATAGCTAAGTGAACCTATCATACGTCTCCCTTTAAATAGATACTTTCTACAATAGACTCTTATGGAGAATGTTAGAATGCATTCTCTTGTTCTATATGTATTAATCCGTTCAGAACATTTGGGTTAGCTTCAGAACTGTTGCACCATAATAGAAAACAACTGACTGAAGGCTTATAATGAAGCAGCAGCTCAATTGCCATTGACGAGAGGGATTTGTTATTTTGAAAAACATACCAAAGGCAATCAACAATGCATTCATAAATCCCATGACGGCAGTTCTCTTTGATTTACAGCCCACAGGAACATGTTTAAAAAAATGAACACTGCATTCTGAGCACATATTCAAAAAAAAGAAATTTTTGAAAATTGGAGAATAATCAGAAAATATACCCATCTACTTCAGGTGAATATGAGAGATCCTTATTCAGAAAGAGGTGCTGTATGGATAACCATTTTCATAATTTCTACAGTGATTCTTTAACAGTAAATTGCTCAAAGGTTTTGTGAATAGAAGACAGCAACACTGTTCTTTCCATTCATTCACTCAAAAGACGGATGTCCCAGACTTGTTCTTGGCATGGTTTCACAGAGCACAAATAAAAATCCGCTCTAGAATATAAACTTAGAGAAATCTCTAAGCATGTGATTAGTAAACTGTTAATATTTGTATGAACAAGCAACAAAAGACTTAGAATATTACTCTTCCTTCCAGATGAATCTATACTGGTGCTGGAAAGTGCCATCAAATCACAGCTGACTTACTGGTGACCCCATGGGGCTTCAAAAGCAAAAGATAGTCAAATGGTTGAGACTTGATGGAACTTTTTTTTTTTCTTTTTACAGAAATTTTAAAAATGGGGTAGATATATTTTGGCAAAGGACACTCCGCGTCTTTCAAACAGGAAGTGAGACATAGCAGTTAGTCTTGAACTCAAATTTGGAAGATCCAGGTTCCAATACCCACTCAGCCACGGAAGCTTACTAGGTGACCTTGGACCAGTCACACACCCTCAGCCTAACTTACATCACATGGTTGTTGTGGGAATAAAATGAACTAGAGAACAGTTCCAGGGGTATCAAACTCACTTGTTATTAGGGCTGGATCTGACATAACTGAGACCTTGTTGGGCCAGGCTGTATCGGATAGGCTTGCCAATCCCCAGATCCCAGCGGAAGTTTTTCCGCTTTTGCATGCTCCTTCCCGCCCCCAGTCAGCTGGCCGGCGGGGGGAAGCCCCACCCCCAGAGGACCATGTGCCTTTGCACCTCCGGAGGTTTCAGTCTCCGATTGAAAGGCTTCCTCTTGGGATGGTGTGTCTGTGTTGCTGTGAAGAAGTTGGCAGCAACCCGTGAGTAGAGACGCCAATCCCCTGCTTCAGACTTGCTAGAAATGAGGGGGGGGGAGGGAAACGTCTGCTGAGCACTTCATTATTCCGTATGTGAAGATCAATTCTCATAGGGTATAATGGGGAATTGATCTGGAGGTTTCGGGGGCTCTGGGGGAGCTGTTTTTTGAGGTAAAGGCACCAAATTTTCAGTATAGTATCTCCCCAAAGTACCCTCCAAGTTTCAAAATGATTGGACCAGGGGGTCCAATTCTATGAGCCCCAAAAGAAGGTGCCCCTATCCTTCATTATTTCCTGTAGAAGGAAGACATTTAAAAAGATGTGCTGTCCCTTTAAATGTAATGGCCAGAACTCCCTTGGAGTTCAATTATGCTTGTCACACTCTTGTTCCTGGCTCCACCCCCAAAGTCTCCAGATATTTCTTGAATTGGACTTGGCAACCCTAGTATCGGACCAGGCCAGGCCGGGCCATGTGTATTTAAGATTAGGCAGCAGAGCTATATTATTTTAAAGGACACAGACAAACACGACTAAAGATTTTTTTTAAAAACCCTTAAAATATGACATGCTTAAAACCAGAGCTTTTTTTGAGCAGGAACGCACAGGAACACAGTTCTGGCTGACTAGGTGTCAGGGGTGTGGCCTAATAGGCAAATGAGCTCTTGGTAGGCTTTTTCTACTTAAAAGCCCTATGTGAAGCAATATCCTCACAGTGTGGCCTAATACGTAAATGAGTTCCTGCTGGGCTTTTGCTACAAAAAAAGCTCTGCTTAAAACATTAACACTTGTTGGTCTTAAAGGTGCTTTCTTTGTATTTCTTTCATGGGATCCAGGGAACTGGGCAAAGGAAGCTCTGGCTCTTTCTCCCCTGTCATGATCCTGGGCCTAGTGAGGCCTGCAGGCCCCAGGGAAGCCTGCTTAGGAGTTACTGGAAAAAGCCTACATTTCCCAGGATCCCCTCTGTCCCTCTGATTGGGTAGCAAGGGGTTTGGAGGGAAACAGGCCCAGAGAGGGGTGAGGCCTGGGAAGAGATTATATAAAGGCCAAGCCCAGGAAGTGGGTGTTCTTTCCCTGGAAGGCTTAGCTGGAAGCAGGCTGTAGCCTGGAGAGCTGGAAGCAGAGGAGAGACCCTTACCCAAGGGGGTAAGTGCTGGTAAGAGTAGGGACTGTAAGATGCATTAGGGCATCTGTTTATTTTCCTTTCACCCTTTTACTGGTTAATGCACATTGTTAATTTATATTGCACTGGAATAAAACTTTTTGTTGCTGTTTACTCTGTCTGGTCCTCACGCCCATTATTTGGCCTAGCTAAGGGAGGGTACTCTGGGCCTTCTCAAGGGGAACCCTTAACCCAGAGTGGTGGCAGTAATTTAGTAAGACCCTTCTGAGTTGTGACACCCCCCTCCCCAGGAGACCATGAGGGGGAGGAGCCTCAACCAATGGAGAGAATGGAGGTTTTGCTCTATAGCTCCTGTGCAATTGAGCAAGCCTTGCAAAGCAAGCTGAGATGCACAAGGAAGCAAGAGAAAGAGAGAAAGAGGCAGACAAGAGCCAGTTGCTTGGGGCTTGATTCAGCTCCCGGGCCGCATGTTTGACACCCCTGATTGTAAACTGTTTTGTGTCTCCCCACACACACACACACACACACAAGAGGAGGAGCAGGGAAATGAGGTATAACTGAAGTCTATAATAAATTCAAATAGCACTTCATTGGATGCAGATTCTATAATAGCCTTGTAAACACTGGAGTGAAATGAAGAAATATCTGCTTTTGAAGGGATTACAGACATTAGAAATTCACACTAATTTGCCAAATGCTTATGATTTTATCAGGCACAATACTGGGATGGTTTGGACCCTGTCATCTGTTTCTGTTTGTTTTCTTTTACAGCATTTCAATTCCACCTATCTCACAGAATTTACATTGTTGCATTTTATACAGAGTTCTTTAAAAAGGTAAAGGTAGTCCCCTGTGCAAGCATCAGTCATTTTCAACTCTGGGGTGACGTTGCTTTCACAACGTTTTCACGGCAGACTTTATGGGGTGGTTTTGCCATTGCCTTCCCCAGTCATCTACACTTTCCCCGCAGCAAACTGGGTACTCATTTTACCAACCTCGAAAGGATGGAAGGCTGAGTCAACTTGGAGCCGGCTACCTGAACCCAGCTTCCGCTGGGATCGAACTCAGGTCATGAGCAGAGGGCTCTGACTGCAGTACTGCAGCTTAACCACTCTGCGCCACAGGCTACTACGGAGTTCTTAGAAAGCCTTAATAAAATACTAGAGAATATTACCTTTTTGTTTGCTTCAAATTTTCTCTGTGTTCCAGTTCTGTAAAGGTGTGTTGAACAATTTCCTGAGTTTCCTAAATCCATGCAACGTAAGTGTCTCATTTTGCGTAAGAAATAGCAAATGATACAAATAATTGCCAGGACAGAATGTACCATTTTTCCACTACTGTACACCACACCAGGTATATGTCTTATTTAGGTAAGAAAACTAGCAGCACTGTTACATTACCGACAAGCAGCATTGTATGCAAACAAGAATAAGCTGTTTTCAGGTTATGCAAACCAGACTGTAATTGATAACACCACAGGCACTTCAAAGGTTGTCTCCATGAAGTAACGTTTGTTTATCCACTCCACTCCAAGATGTTCCTGCTAAGAAACCATATTATTCAAGGAAGGGCATGAAAACGCTTCTTGAAAATCTGATTACCATACATCACCAATGAGTTTACAAGGAGATCCCCAAGTTACAGTAGAAATGTGTGTCAACCTGAAGAGATGTATTTAAGACCTTTATTTCTGAAGTTGATCCTTTGCCCCACGTACCAATCTGTCAATCATCTGTGAAAGCAGCACACATACATATATTCTGGTCCCAAGACTGGGAACCATGACCAACTCCAAATGCCGCAAGCTACCTAAAGGGTCATTAGCAGCTGGCACTACCATTAAAACAAGTCATCTGATCATATCTGAAGGAGGGCAGTCTTCCACCGTCAAATTTATCTGTAACTGTTGTTCATCTAGTTGTCTGTGTGCAGGCACACATGGACTGTGCACAATTGCAGGCCAGTCATCAGAAGTTTTTTAGCTAGCCTGGTTAACAGAGCAGGAGGGGCCCCTCCCAATCAGATCCATGTTTCCCACCTAACAGTCATGTGCTCTGGGGAGGACCCCCTCTCCCCTCCTCAGTTCTCCTTAGTCATCACTTTGTTGTTCAGTCGCACAGTCGAGTCCAACTCTTTGCGACCCTATGGACAAGGTCACATCAGGCCCTCCTGTCTTCCACCATCCTCCAAAGTCTGCTCAAATTCGTGTTAGTTACATCAGTAACGCTGTCCAGTCATCTCATATTTTGCCGTCCCCTTCTTTCGCCTTCTGTCTTTCCCAGCATCAGGATCTTCTCAAGTGAGTGCTCCCTTCTCATTTGGTGGCCAAAGTATTTGAGCTTCAGCTTCAGTATCTGACCTTCCAGGGAACAGTCTGGGTTGATTTCCCTTAGGACTGACTGGTTTGATCTTCTTGCAGTCCAAGGGACTCTCAAGATTCTTCTCCAGCACCACAGCTCAAAAGCATCTATCAAATGCAGAGTCAAGGAGCTCACAGTGGGGTAGGGGTGTGTGCCTACATGGAGACAACTAGATGAACAACAGTTGCAAGTAAGTGCAGCATTGTTTTCATCATCATTGTTCTATGCAGGCACACGTGGGAGACTAGCAAACTGGCTTTAACCAGGTGGTGGGATGAGCGATTTACTAGAAGATCAAATGTAGAACTGCTGTCCCCACTGATATCTCATTTCTTGTATCAATGTCCACAGAATAGTGTTTAACAAAAGCATCTGCAGATGACCAGGTTGCTGCCTTGCAAATATCAGCTAACCGGATGCCTCGTAGAAAGGCAGTAGATGTCTCTTGAGCCCTTGCAGAGTGTGTCCATATCTGTAAAGGATACTGCACCAATGTCAGTTCTTAGGCTCTCCTGATAGTAAAGACAATCCACCTAGACACCATCTGAGCAGATGCAGCTTCTTCCTTCAAGGAGACAGGAAAACAGAGAAACAACTGAAACCTTTTCAAATTAACTTGTTCTGTTTAAATAAAATAATAGGGCAAGTTTTATATCTAATGTGTGTAGCCGTCTTTCAGGTGCAGACAATGGGAGCAGGAAAAGGGTGGAAAGTGAAATGTCCTGGCTCAAATGGAATCTAGAAATCACTTTCAGTAAAAAAGCAAACACTGGGTCTTAATATCACTTTTGGTCATGAAACTTAATAAAAAGGTAGTCAGCCCTAAGGGCTGTGATTTCCCTTACCCTCCTAGTAGATGTAGCCATTAGGAAGGACACCTTGAAGGAAAGGTTATCAAAAAAGCAGGTTACATTAAATGGGTCAGTACTAGGGACAGGGACCACTGAAGTACAATGGTGTCCTAGGAGGATTCGGATTGTTAAGGTCCTTGAGGAACCTCTTTGAAACCTAATGTAAGAAGACAGACTTCCCTTCTACCAGATGATGAAAGGCAGAGATTGTTGGTAAGTGGACTTTAACAGAAGGTACTCTCTTTTGCTTCCTTCTGCATTCACAGCTTTCTTTGCCAAGCTTGTTCAATCATACAGGAGCTACAGAGCAAAGCCTTTATTTTCTCCATTGACTGAGGCTCTTCCCTTGGAGAGGAGGGAGAGGAGGGATAGCTTGCTTCAAAGGGAGCTCTGGCTCTTTCCTTCCTTCCCCAGGAGACCAGGATGGGGAGGAGCCTCTGCCAACAGAAGGAAGACAGTAGTTCGGCTGTTCAATTGAGAGAGCCTGGATTGGACAGGAGAATACAAAGAAAGCACCTTTAAGATCAAAAAGTGCCAATATTTTAAGCATGTTTTAAGTTTTTTTAAAAAAGTTGTGTTTATATCTCTGCTACCTGGCATTCCGTTTTATGACACACACAGCCCAGCAAGATCTCATTTATGTCAGATCCGCCCCTCATAACAAATGAGTTTGGCACCCCTGAGCTAGAGCATTTGAATATGAACAGATGAATTTGACCAGTGATTGCATTTGAAGAAGTGAGCTCTAGTTCATGAACTGGAGTAAAGTTTTATCAGTCTGTAAATTGCCTGAATGTTTTAACACTGAAATAGTATCTGTGCCAGCTATTTACCACTGAAGTATCTTATTTTCAAGCCACTTGGACCATATCACTACTATATTTTACAGATGGTATTTGCACATTACTCATGACAAAACTTTCTCTATTGCACATACAATAGACACGTTGCCAACACTAATGATTAGTGGTGGCAATAGAATGTGAACTCTCACTCTCTCACACACACTCCTTAGCTAGGGATAACAACAAAAGGGTTACAGTATGGGTGGGAACTGATTCTTTTAGATGGTGCTATTCCCACCCTCCCAGTGGTACACAGGCACCCTTTATTACAAGAAAACTCTCTCACAGTTACAACACCTTGTAATAATTGATGTGGAAACTGCAGTCATGCACAAATCCCCTACATGAGTAAACACTATTGGTAAAATCATTCCTGCAAAAATATATTGTGTATGAGGATATGCTAAAAAAGAACAGAAATCAGAAGGTGCCAGTGGTTCAATAAACAACCAGAAAGGTGCACAAAATAAAGAAGTCTTAAAGAGATTTTCCAACTTTTTAATCAAACTATCACAAACTAACTGCAGCAGAACAGAAACTGAAAGATTTGAGTTAATCTTGTTTTATAAAAACACTGGTAATGTCTACCTGGATTTCCAAACTGTCCTTTGCTACAACCCATAAAGCACATTCTTCTGCTCTTTGGACAAAATATGGTACTACGGTTCATTTTATACACATACAGGAAGCACTTTCATAGCACAAAGTAGCTGCCTTGTCAAATTAAAAGCGAGAAAAAGAACACTGTAAGTTGAATAGTCAACAGATTTATATGACAAAAAGGACACATGACTAATGCTGCACCACTCAGCAAAATAAAATCCTATTCTTGCACACACATACACAAAAAAAATCAAGCAGCAGCCTAATCGTTTTTTAAAGGATGAATGCTTTGTTCCAACAAGACCAGAGATCTTGCTTTATTTCAGGTTCTGTCTCCTCAAAGCAGATAGATAAGCAGCATTCAGAATGTCCTAGGTTCAATCCCCAGTAATTCCTGTTAAAAGGGCCAGGTAGCAGGTGACATGAGAGTCCTTTGCCTGAGACCCTGGCTGCCAGTCCAAGTAGATAATACTAAATCTGATGGACCTTGGATCTGATTCAGTAGAAGGTAGCTTCATGTGTCTATGGATGGCAGAGGACTTGGATGAGATACTTCAACAACAGACTGCAAAGTTCTCCAAGAGAAGGGACACAGTGATCATGGGAGATTTCAATTACCCGGATGTCTGTTGGAAGTCCAACTCTGCTAAAAACGAAAGGTCAAATAGATCTGTTGAGGCTGGGTGAGTGGGCGTCAACGTGGCAGATGAGGTTCAATGTGGCCAAGTGCAAAGTAATGCACATTGGGCCAAGAATCCCAGCTACAAATACAAGTTGATGGGGTGTGGGGTCGTGGTAGATAACTCACTGAAAATGTCAAGACAGTGCAATAAAAAAGGCCAACGCCATGCTGGGAATTATTAGGAAGGGAATTGAAAACAAATCAGCCAGTATCATAATGCCCCTGTATAAATCGATGGTGCGGTCTCATTTGGAGTACTGTGTGCAGTTCTGGTCGCCGCACCTCAAAAAGGATATTATAGCATTGGAGAAAGTCCAGAGAAGGGCAACTAGAATGATTAAAGGGCTGGAGCACTTTCCCTATGAAGAAAGGTTGAAACGCTTGGGACTCTTTAGCTTGGAGAAACGTCGACCGCGGGGTGACATGATAGAGGTTTACAAGATAATGCATGGGATGGAGAAAGTAGAGAAAGAAGTACTTTTCTCCCTTTATCACAATACAAGAACTCGTGGGCATTCGATGAAATTGCTGAGCAGACAGGTTAAAATGGAGAAAAGGAAGTACTTCTTCACCCAAAGGGTGATTAACATGTGGAATTCACTGCCACAGGTGGTGGCGGCCACAAGTATAGCCACCTTCAAGAAGGGTTTAGATAAAAATATGGAGCACAGGTCCATCAGTGGCTATTAGCCACAGTGTATGTGTGCATATAAAATTTTTTGCCACTGTGTGACACAGAGTGTTGGACTTGATGGGCCGTTGGCCTGATCCAACATGGCTTCTCTTATGTTCTTAAATAGATTCCTGACTTGTCTTGCTGCCAACTTCCTTTCCCAGAAAGTGAAGAAGGAAAGTGAAGGGGATGTGCTATCTTGCATTTGATTCTCACCAACAAGGAATAATTAATTGAAGAAGTGTAAATAGTGGGCAGTAGTGACCATGTGATTTTGGAATTTACAGTCTTAGGGAAGGGGGAAGCTATACATAGCCAGACTTATAGGTAGGGGTATGAATTTGGTTCGACCGAATCAAAGAAACCTCCGAATAACCCCTGATTTGGAATTATACGGTGCCGTATAATTCCAAATTTGGAACTCCATGGAAAAGGCGGGAAAAGAGCTTTTGCAGCCTCAGGGGAGCTGCTTGCCTCCTTTCCCACCTTTGGAAGCCTTTTCCCGCCTCTCCCATAGCCTCCCTGGGATCAGGGAGGGAGGGGGAGGGGGAGAGGAGCCCCAGCAGCCAATCCAAAGCATGCATTTGCAAAATGCATTGCAAATGCATGCTTTGCAGGACTGTTGTGTAGCTGATGGCTGGGCTAATCCCCCAGCCATCAGCAACATTGTTGTTCTTTTGTTTACTTGGGAATCCAAGTAAACACTGTTCTCTGGCCAATCACAGAGCAGTGGTATTTTTTGAAACTGCTCTGTGTAGGGCCAGAGAACCTTCTTAAGGAGTCTGCCTGGCTGGACTCCATTCCATTGCTGCTGTGTTGGTGTGAGAGAGAGATTGTGCTGCGCTGGCCCTTGGCCTCAGCTGCTGCTGCTCTCTACCAGCCTTGCCTGACCTGCCTGGAGAAGAGAAGATGTCTAAGGTAAAACAGTCTTGGGGTTCTTATTTTTATTTTAGTTAGGATAAAAGTAAAAGGACTTTTTAAGACTCAGAGTCCCTTTACTTATCCAGATTTGAGTGGGTGAGTACTGGGTAGCTTATTTGGGGTTAGGGTTAGGGGGTTCTGCTGGGAGTGGGGGCCATGGGTGAGGGGGTTGCCAATTTGCCCATATCTTACTTTAGTAAAAGGACTTTTAAAAGTGCAGTGTCCTTTTACTTTTCCTGATTTGGGTGGCTTGGATTTCTTGGGGCTAGGGTAAAGGCTTTTTGCAAGGGGAGGGGTTGGTAAAGTTCCTGTATTGTTTAAAGTCAAGTTTTTTAAAGGGGAGGGGTTGGTAAAGTTCCTGTATTGTTTAAAGTCAACTTGTTTTAAAAGGATTCTGTGTTTGATTTGTAGCTGCTGTATTATGCTGCTGTTGTTCTTTTTCTCTTCTGGTTCTTGGGGGGGCGGCTGTTTGGCATAATTTACATTGTTAAAAGGGTAACTTTTTAACAGTTCGTTGGCCTTTTCTCAGTGATCTGTTTGGATCTATTCTCTATTGTTGCTGGTTTTGCATCCTGTCCTGTTGCCCCTTTTCCTGGTTCTGGTTTGGGGGGGGGGGGGGGGTTTGACTGATTTGGCCTGAGGTTTTTTATTATTGAAAAGGTCACTTTTTTAACAGTTGAGTTTGTTGGCCTTTTCGCAGTGATCTGTTTGGATCTATTCTCTGTTGTTGCTGGTTTTGCATCCTGTCCTGTTGTCCCTTTTCCTGGTTCTGGTTTTTTTTTTTGGGGGGGGGGGGGAGGGGTTAATAGTTAAGGTTTTGTCTGGTTTTTTTTTAATTACCTCTGGTTGGTGTGGGGGTTGGTGTGTGGGCTGGGTCACTCATGTTTTTATAGAGATTTTTGGAGCCTGAGGGTGCTTTCGGTTTGGCTAGGGCCACTAAATAGGCTGCCCCACTAATAAAAGTGTTTTTAGGAATTGTGCTTTTCAAAATTTAAAAAAAAATTAATCCAGTTTAGGGCTTTATCTTCTTTCAAAATTCAACTAGGCCAGATAGGGGTGATTCAAAAAGATTTTAGGTTTCTCATAAAAGGCAGCGTGACTAGCACTACTAGGCCATATCAGGCTCTCTTTTAAAGAGACTAGGGTTGCAGTGCATCTTGCTTTTAGCCACTGAAAGCTGGTGCATCCTTAGATTTCCATAGGGTAAACCACAGCTTCTCTCGAGTTATAGGGGACACCTGATTTCTAGTTTGCAAGGAAATCCGGTATGTCCCAGGATCTAGTTAGGAGAAGTTTAACTAGGAGGATATAACAAGGATTGCCTTCATCTCAAGGTAGCCTTTTAAAAACTGTAGCCAGGTAGAGGCAGGATCACCTAATCTCCTAAACTTTACCAGACTACTACTACCCCAACCCAAAGAAGGACAGGTTAGGGACCAAAAAAACAAACAAGTTTTAGTGGGATGGTTTTTAAAAAGAAGTCAGGGCACCTGTTAGTTCAGGGTATAGTACAGTGAGTTAGGTTTGTAAAAAAACCCACTTTCAGTTCAGGTTGTGTGAGACTGGCCAAGGGTGACATGAGTGACAGGCAGCAAAGAGGGGACTTGGGGGCAAGGCCAAGGAGAAGACTAGAGGGGTGGAGGGGAGGGGAAGGACCCACGTTTCCCCCCCACACCTGTGCGTAGGGCCACTCCACAGCCACCTTCCAGCACTCCAATCTCTGCCTGGAGTGTGATGAAGAAGTCCTGCCTTGGGCCCTTCATCGAGGCTGCTGCTGGAGTGCCCCCAGCAGAGGTGCCATTAGGTGCTGGCACTGAGCAGCGGTCTGCTGCTCACGCAGTCTCTCCTCCAGCTGATGTCACTTGGCCTCAGCAGCTGGAGGAGGGGCAGCAAGAGCAGCCCTCCTTGGAGATGAGCTTTGGGGATAGTTTTATGTCCAAAACGATCACCCCAAGGCCCTCCTTGCGGTGGGTGTCTTGCAGGAGCTGGAGGAGAAGCTGGTGGAGGAGGACCAGCCCCCTTCTTCGGTTCCTTCGGGCAACAGCAGTCCTTCAGGGGATGGCCAGGAGGGGAGGCCACATGGGGTGGAGGAGAAAGAGATGGAGAAACACGAGGTGCCTCCACCTCTGCCCACTTCCTCCCAGCAGCCAGCCCCTCCTGCCACCCTGAGACACTATGTGTCTGCCCTGAGCACCTCACAGGAGGTGGCTCCAGACACCCAAGCTGCTGGTCCGGAAGCATTTCCGACTTATGGAGAATCCACACTATGCGCAGCGCCTGGATAAGTCGTAGGCGGGACCCTGGACACCTGACTCCGGGGGTGATGCAGAACTACCTGCGGAAGCACCACCAGGCGGTGCTTCTTAAGGGGGAGAAGCAGGCTGGTGCTGGGGTGCCCAAGCAGCCAACATCAGCCAGCCAGGAGGACCGTCCCATCGTGACTACCTCCAGTGCTCTCAAGGAGAGTTCTGTGGCAGTGCAGGGATGCCAGCCATCTCTGCCTGAGATGTTTGGTAGGGGTGGCACCTGTGTGCCAAGAGGGGGAATCAGGTACGGCAGGAGGGTGATTGCCTGGAACCTTGCCAGGTTGGTCGTCCATGGGCTTCCATTTTCAGTGGTCGAGAATGCTGGGGTGCTAGGGTTGCTCGAGTACCTGGCGCCCTGGTACAAAATTCCTGCTAGAACCACAATTAGCAGGACCATTGTGCCATCTATTTTCAGGGCAACCAGATCTGTGGTGAAGGTGCATTTGTCCCATGCTGCCGGGGAGACTGTTCATTTCACCTCAGATATCTGGAGCTCCCAACATGCGTTCGAGGGGGATCTCTCCCTGACTGCGCATTGGTGGCAACCCAGTGAGCTGCAGGGTGGGGGTGGCAGTAGCGGCAGGCAGGGTCAGGGCCGCCAGGCCAGCTATCACTGGGCCTTGCTGCACGCCGAAGCAGTCGACCCGCCGCACACGGCAGACACTCTCAGAGCCATCCTCTCACGGCAGTCAGAGGGCTGGGTAGGCAGTGGGGACGTCACCACGGGCTTCATGGTGACTGATGGTGGCTCCAACATCAAGGCGGCTGTCCAGCGTCAGGGCCTACAACGCCTTCCTTGTGTGGCCCACCTTCTCCACCTCATGGTTAAGGACGCATTGGGTCAGACGAAAAGCCAGGATCGTCGGTATCTAGCCACGACCCATGACTACCAACTTCTGCTCCAGAAGTGTCAGCACATCACGGGTCACTTCTCACACAGCAATATGGACTCGAATCGGCTGCATGAGAAACAGACACTGATTGGTGACGTCAGCACACGCTGGAACTCCACCTCAAGGATCTGTCCTGGGACCTGTTTTGTTCAACATCTTTGTAAATGATTTGGATGAAGGAATAGAGGGAATGCTTATTAAATTTGCCGATGATACTAAATTGGGAGGGGTTGCAAATACAGTAGATGACAGAAACAGGATACAAGATGACCTTGACAGGCTGAAAAACTGGGCTAAACCTATAAAATGAATTTTAACAGGGATAAATATAAAGTTCTGCATTTAGGGAGGAAAAATCCAATGCATGGTTATAGGATGGGGGAGACTTGTCAGCAGTAGTATGTGCAAGAAGGATCTCGGGGTCTTAGTGGACCATATGCTGAACATGAGTCAACAGTGTGATGTGGTGGCTAAAAAGGCAAACGCAATTTTGGACTGTATCAACAGAAGTATAGTGCCCAGATCACATGAAGTGATGGTATTGCTTTACTCTGCTCTGGTAAGACCTCACCTGGAGTATTGTGTTCAGTTTTGGGCACCACATTTTAAGAAGGATATAGACAAGCTGGAACAGGTCCAGAGGAGGGCAATGAAGATGGTGAGAGGTCTGCAGACCAAGTCCTATGAAGAAAGGTTGAAGGAGCTGGGCATGTTTAGCCTGGAGAGGAGGCAGATGAGAGGTGATATGATCACCATCTTCAAGTACTTGAAAGGCTGTCATATAGAGAATAGTATAGAATTGTTTTGTGTGGCCCCAGAAGGTAGGACAAGAACCAATGGGTTGAAATTAAATCAAAAGCATTTCCGGCTCAACATTAGGAAGAACTTCCTGACCGTTAGAGCGGTTCCTCAGTGGAACAGGCTTCCTCAGGAGGCGGTGGGCTCTCCTTCCTTGGAGGTTTTTAAACAGAGGCCAGATGGTCATCTGACAGCAATGAAGACCCTGTAAATTTAGGGGAAGGTATTTGTGAGTTTCCTGCATTGTGCAGGGGGTTGGACTAGATGACCCTGGAGTTACCTTCCAACTCTATGATTCTATGGCCTATTGGCTGCTGTGGCTTGCTAATGATATACCATCATCACATACATAAAGTGAGAGAGCTGCATACATACACAGAAGTAGATAAAGATTGCAGAATTCAGTGCTGCAACTAAGGAGGTAGAACTACAGAAGCAATATACTGAAAATGTAAAGCTACTTGAGGCACAATTTGAAGAAAAGGTAGAACGAGACATAAAATGTTGATGGACAGGAAACTATCAATGACATGAGAATCAATCCAAAGGAAAGATTTCAAAGTAAGTGGGCAGACGGGCAACTCTCAGTAATGAGAGAGGATGAGCGTTATCATGCTTGGCCTATCAGACTGAAAATTGAGCTTTAGAAAGGATACAGAGTGGTAGTCATAGAAGCTATTATCAAGGAAATTTTTCCAAGAATCTCAGCAAAATTAAGGCATACCTTGAGACCCTGTTATCAGGGGAAAGATGCAACTGAAGTTTACTTTGAGTTATCAAAAGCAATACAGAGTCACCTCAGGATTTTCTACTCAAGATGCTGGATTTGAGACAAAAATTCTGCTCGTCTCCCAAAATACAACTTCTGGCCTAAAGCATGACTCTGTTTTGGTTGAAAACACGCTACTGCATTTTTTCATTCAGGACTGCAGAATACTGATACTAGGATCCTAATGTAGCCTTATTTAAATGACAGCCCAGTTGTAGATGATACCTTATTTCCAAAACTGAACTTGGCTATCAGTGAAGAAAAAGAGAAACAAGGGAAATGGTGCCCAAAAACAGAGAAGAAACCCTGCACTACAGAATGAGATAAAAGCTATTTTCACCCAAAGAAAACAGCAATTCCTTTTTGGAAGACACAAGGGAACCAAAAGCCAACTCTAATGAAATCAAGGATGTGCAAACTGACATTACCCTTCTAAAACAAGCTGTTCAGAATACCTGTCAAAATACTCGTTGTGAGGGCAGAAGAGCTGTCAGAGGTGGCCAGACCTGTCAACTGTCTGGAAAAGGGGGCACTTGTAATTATTGCTTCATGTGTGGAAACTAGGAACACTACCAATCAGCACACTATGCAGCAGGAATGCTTCAAGAAATATGTCAGGCAGGAAATGACAGATGGCCATTCCAGAGGAATCAGGAGTGATCACCCAAACAGCATGATCCCACAGTCAAAGACAACACATACTGAAAGCACCCCATTGGAGTGATGAACCAACCAATATAGGGCTGGCTGATGCTCTGGGGAACCCTCCAGGTTCTTAAATTTTCGCTCCTCACCTTTCCCTAGCAACAAGTTGTTAGGTCCGCCCTTAGAAGCAACTATTGCAGGCGTGCAGTAGGCATAAGGTTTCAGTTTTTCAGGAGCCCTAGCACCAGAGCTCCTGCCTTGTCGCCATCTTCAGCATAGCAGTACACACAGCAACTAGGGAGGGGATCTAAATAGCAACACAAGTATGGAGTGCAAGACATATGACTCCATCTGGCAGAAGATACTCTCAGACTCATTGGTGGCAGTTGGTGGTTGCCCAGCTTGTTATTAGTACCAGATGAGGCAGCAAGTGCCTGCAGGCAAGGGGCTGAAGCCCACAGATGGCCCCCATCAGAAAAACACAACAAAGAAAACAACACCACACACACACACTCAGATAACTCAGTAACTCAGATACTGACTCCAGCTTCTCTGATCACCTAAACTTTCTCCCATTCCTATGATTAGAAACAGATCACCTAAGCCTAAGCTATGTTCCCACTACCAGATAAAGGACATCATCCAAAAACTACCCTCCATCCAGATGCAAAGATATTGATTCCCCATGATCAGAGAGGTCCCTTCCTACCACTACCAAAGGCACCACCACCATATCTCAGCCTACAGAATTACCTGAACCCGATGCTGAAGAACAATATCATTTCAATGCAATATACTGCAGTGAAATGCCTATTGCCAAAGTCTCCTCATAATGCTATGGGTCATCTAATTAGAGAACTACAAGCTCCACAAATGCTGACATACAATCAATTAGGGACACCCTTTAACCAGCGCCCCCTTCAGTTGTGACCCAGATCACTGCACCTTAGTATTTTTCACAAAATTATTAGCCATTTTACTATTAAATTCATGTATGTTATCCACTATGGTATATACAGATATGGGATTCTTTTTGAATGGGGAGTATGCCAGGGAATAATAGTTGATATAAGTTTTATGTTTGACTGTTTATGTGCCACAGCTCCTTGCTACTGCAAGGGATAAAGCTCAAGATCATGCCAGGTTTGGTGTAGCCAGTTTGGTGTACTGGTTAAGTGTGCAGATTCTTATCTGGGAGAAATGGGTTTGATTTCCCACTCTTCCACTTGTAACTACTGTAATGCCTTGGGTCAGTCACAGCTCTTGCAGAGCTGTCCTTGAAAGCGCAGCTTCTGTGAGAGCTCTCTCAGCTCCACCCACCTCACAGGATGCCTGTTGGGGGAGAGGAAGGTAAAGGAGATTATAAACCACTCTGAGATTCAGAGTGAAGGGTGGGGTATAAATCCATTATTATCATATTTTTCTTCACCCATTAAGATTCCATCTGCACAACTGAGTGCCACTTGCACGACATGTTAGAGCACAAATTAGTTAGGGCCAATTCATCAATATCTGCATTGTCCGTCACAATTCCACCACAGAGTTTCCAGCCTACTTCGAGAAATTTTAAGTTTGCTGTTGCCCCTGTTGATAACAGTTGTACATAAGATAGGCTATGGGCCTGATTTGAGGTGGTTTCAGCTCTGCTCATGACCTGAGTTTGATCCCCTGTGGAAGCTGGGTTTTCAGGTAACCGGCTCGAGGTTGATTCAGCCTTCCATCCTTTCGAGGTTGGTAAAATGAGTACCCAGCTTGCTGGGGGGAAAGCGTAGATGACTGGGGAAGGCAATGGCAAACCACCCCGTAAAAAATCTGCCGTGAAAATGTTGTGACAGCAATGTCACCCCAGAGTCGGAAATGACTGGTGCTTGCACAAGGGACCTTTCCTTTCCTTTTCCATGTTTGTGTGCTGCAAATAAGTTTACTGCACAGAAAAAAGGAACCTGTCCCTGGAACATTGTAGCTAGCTACCAAATATAGATAAGTTGGTCAACACATATGCACTGAAGAGGCAGGAAAATGCATATTTATAACAGCCCATTTCAAAACTGACAGAATCAAAAGGGTTTTTTAAAAAAAATGTAGTAGGACTACTGAGAATTACATACCACTAAAAATCTTCTTCAAATATTCTTGAAATATCTTCAACAATCACTTGGCTAACAGCCAAGAAGCAAACTCATAATTTCAAGGCCAGTTAGATGTTTGTAAACAAGTATCTTTGGATAGGCAGCCACAAAGACACAAACATCAGACACAATACATCCTCAGTACTTTCATTGATGACAATCTGCATGAGGGCAAGAGGATTTTTTTTCTGGTGCCACATTCACAAAAATCACCTGTGGGAATTAACACCTATATCATCAGCCACTATACTGGATGCTTCTGTTTCATCTGTACTGGAATTTGATTCTCCATACCACATGACTAACAGATACATTTTAGATTCAGAAATCTTAAGAGATGGATCTTCTCTTACCATCCTCTACTTTCTCTTATTTGTTTACAAAATTGATTCTCTCACCTTTCCTCCCTCATCAGGGCCATCAAGGAAGCTAACAAATTAAAAATAAATATTGTAAAACAGATTTTAAAAGCCATTAAAACTGAACAAAAACATATTTACAACTGAAGCTAAAATGAATGTACAAAACATAGAAACAACAATTAAAACATTGGGCAGAGAACATCAACCTAAACGAAGGAGGAATCACTGAGGAATCACTGAGAGAACATCAACCTAAACGAAAAAGTCTTCACCCACTAGCAGAAGGTGGCAACAGAAGAAGACAGATGAGTGTCCCTGAGGAAAGAGTTCCAGAGTTTTGGTGCCACAAATGAGAAGGCCCTCTCCTGGGTTGCCACCCACCTAATCTCAGAAGATGGGGGCATGTAAAGCAGAGCCTCAGAAGATGACCATTGTGGCTGGGTAGATTCATAGGGGAACAGTCTGCCCTTCAGTTATGCCAGTCCCAAGCTATATAGGGTTTTCTTGTATGTTCCACAACCCAACAGATGGTGTCATCGGCATTAACTTCTGTGGAGTAAGTCCACAGCCCCAGCTTAGCAGTGGAGACCCCAAAAGCAGGCTGAAACTTCGCTTCTAAAGCAGGTATTACAATTTAAAGGAACCTCATGAGACCATGAAGTCTGGAATCCAAAATTACCTAACTGCATCACTGTTACAGTAACAAGAAGATGCAGTGATTTCCTCTAGAACAATAAATATTTCATCTCCAAAGATTTGAAGGTCAAGCATACTAAATTCTTCAGATCTCTTCATCACGATGGAAAAGAAGAGAGAAGCAAGGTTATCCCACTCTACTACTTCCCTTGCCTTTCAGAATTTACAACACACTGTTTACGCATTCTTAAATTTATTACTCCCATAGTTTTTATTTGCTTTATACTGAAAAAGGATGGCAGGTGGAAATGTATTGACAATAATATGTAAATATCACTCCAACATATGGCACTTAATTAAAAAAAAAAAAACAGAAGACCTTATAAATTATATATATATAAACTGTGCATTTAAGTTACACACTTATATAATCTGTCTGAGTCACATTTTGTTTGCATTCATGCCTTCTTCCTCTTACTGTCAAATTTTAGATTGTGAACTCCTTGTGACAGGGACCTATCTTTTTCGTATGTGTTACACTACCAAGTCCACATTACATACATGTTTGGCATCATGTATACTTAATACAAATATCAAACATTCTTACACTCAGTTCTAAACAGATTTTCTTCCATTGAATTCTTGGTATAGATGGATGCTATATACTTTGTCAGAGACAAAGCACCATGAGCAGAGAAGAGCTTCTACAGTGTGCCATCCTGGCTTCCCCTTCTTGCTATGGTTCACAGATTTTAATCCCGAATTCTGCTCAAGGTCATGACATTCAGGAACATTATGGGGACAGAACAAAAATCTGCAGTGTGAGGGGGGAGATAAGCAAAAAAAAATCACACCCATCCTGCTACAATGGAAATATTTGAACAGCAATATTTGTACGATCACCTCAAGGTTGGACTACTGTAACGCCCTCTACATGGGGCTGCCCTTGTGCCGAACCCGGAAGTTGCAGTTAGTGAAGAATGCCACTGCCCGGCTGTTATTAGGGCTCCCAAGATGGGAGCACATTCGGCCAGGGCTTCGGGATCTGCACTGGCTGCCATTAATATACCGAGTCCGGTACAAGGTGCTGGTCATTACCTTTAAAGCCCTATATGGCCTAGGACCTGCCTATCTTAGGAACCGTCTCTCCCCACATGTTCCCCAGAGAGTACTGAGATTGGGTTCTCAAAACCTGCTTGTAATCTCCGGGCCAAAAGAGGCCCGTTTGAAATCTACCAGGGATCGGGCCTTTTTGGTAACGGCGCCTTGCTGGTGGAACCAGCTGCCGGAAGAGGGGAGGGCCCTGCGGGACCTTGGGCAGTTCTGCAGAGCCTGCAAGACAGTCATCTTCCGGCTGGCTTACATCTAACCGACATTGGGAATTTTGGATGGTGGTAGTGTGCATTCTGACAGACCGCTGGTTTTTATGTTTTATGTTTTATTAACTTGCTGTTTTAAACTGCTGCTAGTTGATGTTTTAAAGCCAAACCTATGTTAGATTTTATATGCTGTAAGCCGCCCTGAGCCACTCCGGTGGGAAGGGCGGGATACAAATCGAAATATAAATAAAAAATACAGCAATGTGATAGTACCTTTGGCTTCAACCAGTGTTCCCTCTAAGCTGAGTTAGTGTGAGCTAGCTCACAGTTTTTTAACCTCCAGCTCACACATTTTTGTCTTAGCTCAAGAAAAATGGCCCCAGAGCAAACTAATTTATGCAGGAGCTCACAACTTAATGCCAGTAGCTCACAAAGTAGAATTTTTGCTCACAACACTCCACAGCTTAGAGGGAGTATTGGATCCAACCACAAATTTTTTAACCTACGTTGAAAGCTACATCCAAATTCTTCACAAATATCACATGGCTTTAATTATTTAGTCTAATACTAAAACTAATTATGCATAAACTGAAGAGCCCTCACCAGAAATGGTAACAAAGAACCACAATTCTGTCCTAGGACATGGTTACATGTCGAGTGTGTGTTCATGTGCAAACCAGAGACCAAGGTATTTCTCTTCTAATACTAAAACCATCCAGTTTATAATACTGGTTAACTTCTGTGCTGTTTGGGGAGATCAGATGCATAAAAAGCAAAGGACACGACAGAAAGGAATATACAGTGCTTTAAAGTAAGCTATATTTTTGAAATTAACCTGTACATTCCTGTGAAACCTAAATATCAATTTAATTCTACCTAAAAAAGACAAGGGAATAACCTCCTCATTTTTGCTAGCTTTCATGTGGGGGCTACATTATATTTTGACAGGAAGGTGTGTATTATTCTCTCTTCCTTGACATCTCTAAGGGAAAATGTTACAGGAAAAGGAAAGGAAGGCAGAAGCTTTAGTCTTTCCCTTTCCTCCACCCCTATCTATAAATAATCAGAATTTGTAACAAAAGATTCTAACCCACACAAAAGTGAACATGATTTTCTTTCAACAAAGAGCATGTTGCAGAGAAAATGAGCTATAACTGGGGGGAAATCTGAGCATTCATGCTGGGGACAAAAAGCAAAGACTTAAAAGCCAGGGTGAGGTTTTTTTTTTTTAAATGGAATCATTTTAACAACATAAAGATCAGAACATGAGCCCAGAAGAGAGTCACTATGCAGTGCTCATATCTTGAGGTACAAAAACACTTTCTGCAAAAACTTATGAGCCAGCTTGGGAGGAAATAATGAGATTGAGATCTGACTGTATCAGAGATCCAGTTGTTGCCAATATTCTATGGAGAGCCAGTTTGGTGTAGTGGTTAAGCGTGCGGACTCTTATCTGGGAGAACCGGGTTTGATTCCCCACTTCTCCACTTGCACCTGCTGGAATGGCCTTGGGTCAGCCATAGCTCTGGCAGAGGTTGTCCTTGAAAGGGCAGCTGCTGTGAGAGCCCTCTCCAGCCCCACCCACCTCACAGGGTGTCTGTTGTGGGGGAGGAAGGGAAAGGAGATTGTGAGCCGCTCTGAGACTCTTCGGAGTGGAGGGCGGGATATAAATCCAATATCTTCTTCTCCCTTTTTCAAGCATGGAAGAACCAGGATTCAATCCCATCTGGAAATCATAGCCTCTGACTGGGCAGTCAGCAGTTGCGAGTTGTAATAAGGGAATAAGGAAGTGGCTAAAAATGGCAGCCAACTCCAACATAAAGCAGTATATGTGGGAGAGAGAGAAAACAAATTCCTGTCCTCTTCTGTAACCTAAACAGTGGCCCAATGTTCCCTGTAAGCTGTGGAGCCTTGTAAGCAAAAACTCTACTTTGTGAGCTACTGGCATTAAAGCTGTGAGTGAGTGATTTGGCTACTGTATAAATTAGTTTGTTCTGGAGCCATCTTTCCTGAGCTAAGACAAAGTTTGTGAGCTGGAGGCTAAAAAACTGTGAACTAACACACCAACTCAGCTTACAGTGAACAATGGTAGCCATCAGTCCTTTTTGTGTTTCTTCACCTCTCCTCAGAATGAAGTAATTCACAAACATAATGCAAATTCTGAATATCCCATTTCTAGTGACATGTTCTACCAGTATCGTGAAAGCCTTCAGTAAAGTGGAATAGAGCCAGCACATATGGCCAAGCTATATGGAGTTCGGAGTAAGCAGTGAAGTGGCCAAGTTTGCAGATGACACTAGATTGTTCAGGGTGGTGAGAACCAGAGAGGATTGTGAGGCACTCCAAAGGGATCTGTTGAGGCTGGGTGAGTGGGCGTCAACGTGGCAGATGAGGCTCAATGTGGCCAAGTGCAAAGTAATGCACATTGGGGCCAAGAATCCCAGCTACAAATACAAGTTGATGGGTTGTGAACTGGCAGAGACTGACCAAGAGAGAGATCTTGGGGTCATGGTAGATAACTCACTGAAAATATCAAGACCGTGTGCAATTGCAATAAAAAAGGCCAACGCCATGCTGGGAATTATTAGGAAGGGAATTGAAAACAAATCAGCCAGTATCATAATGCCACTGTATAAATCGATGATGCGGTCTCATTTGGAATACTGTGTACTATTCTGGTCACCACACCTCAAAAAGGATATTATAGCATTGGAAAAAGTCCAGAAAAGGAACTAGAATGATTCAAGGTTTGGAACACTCTCCCTATGAAGAAAGGTTAAAACGCTTGGGGCTCTTTAGCTTGGAGAAACGTCGACTGCAGGGTGACATGATAGAGGTTTACAAGATAATGCATGGGATGGAGAAAGTAGAGAAATAATTCCTTTTCTCCCTTTCTCACAATACAAGACTTTGTGGGCATTCAATGAAATTGCTGAGTAGTCAGGTTAAAACTGATAGAAGGAAGTACTTCTTCACCCAAAGTGTGATTAACATGTGGAATTCACTGCCACAAGAGGTGGTGGCAGCTACAAGCATAGCCAGCTTTAAGAGGGGATTGGATAAAAATATGGAGCAGTGGCCCATCAGTGGCTATGAGCCACAGTGTATATGTGTGTGTGTGTGTATATACTGTATGTATATATATATATATATATACACACACACACATACACACACACACAGACACACACATATATTGGCCACTGTGTGACACAGAGTGTTGGACTGGATGGGCCATTGGCCTGATCCAACATGGCTTCTCTTATGTTCTTATATACAC
The DNA here is from genome assembly GCF_032191835.1 of Heteronotia binoei. Taxonomy (NCBI): domain Eukaryota; kingdom Metazoa; phylum Chordata; class Lepidosauria; order Squamata; family Gekkonidae; genus Heteronotia; species Heteronotia binoei. The sequence goes on along the minus strand of NC_083227.1, from coordinate 141,558,568 downwards.
AAGCAACCTTTTTCACCTTCCGCATAGACTGAATGTCTGTATCACGTGTAGACATAAAGTAAAACAGTAACCATTAGACAACTAAAGTAAAGTGCTTAGGATCAGAATTAAATACTCTTGTTTGCAACCATTTAACTCAGGGGTGTCAAACTCATTTGTCATGAGGGCCAGATCTAACATAAATGAGACCTGGCCGAGCCATGTGTGTCATAATGGCACCATAACATTTTTTATGTATTTTATGTCTATTTTATTCTATGTTTTGTGGTTTTAATGCTGTACTATTACGTTGAATCATGCACATGCATGTCTGTGTGAGCCGCCCTGAGCCCACCTCAGCGGGGAGAGCAGGACAAAAGTGGAATAAAATAAATAAATACAATGTTACGCCAGGTAGCAGAGATATAAATTTTATAAAGGACACAGACAAACACAACTATTTTTAAAAAAAAAAAACTTAAAACATGCTTAAAACATTAGCACTCGTTGGTTTTAAAGGTGCTTTCTTTGTATCTCTCACGTGCAATCCAGGTTCTCTTAATCACACAGCAGAGCTACTGAGCCAAGCCTCTCTTCCTTCTATTGACTGAGGGTCTTCCCCCTCCTAATCCCCTAGGGAAGGAAGGAAAGAGCCAGAGCTTCCTTTGAAGCACACTATCCCTCCCCCCTTCCTCCTCAAGAGAGGAGCCTCAGCCAATGGAGAAAACAGAGACTTTGCTCTGTAGCTCCTGTGTGATTGAGTAAGCCTGGCAAAGCAAGCTGTGATGCAGAAGGGAGAAAGAGAGAGGGAGAAGGAAGCAGACAACATCCAGTGGCTTTGGAGCCTGATAAGAGCCCTCCAGGGGCCTGATTCATCCCCCAGGCCGCATTGTTTGACACCCATGATTTAACTTTTACCCAGGTGAAATCGTTTATTATTCACAATTATATCAGGAGAAAATTTGTTGAATGGGAAGGTAATAACTGGTGCCACCTGCTCCAGCATCATTACATCCCAACGCTCTTTATCTTTTGCACCTTGAAAGTATCTGGAATAAATATGCATATGTTTCAGGGGGAAATCAAAGGTATGTAACCACTGAAGAGACTACTGTTCCCACATCAAACCTTGTCAGCCACCCAGAGAGCAGAGGTGTTCCAGTAGCTTCAGTTCATCAGCACAATTCACTGAATAAGCCTTCATCTTTTCTTTTCTGCTTTTATTAAACATCTGAATATGCCTTTTTCTTTTTAGGGTGGAAAAAAACCAGCTAAATATGCATAACCATATCTTCGTCGGTCGGATCTAAAAGAATATGCGCTTTCTTTTCCCTATCTCAGTCTGTGTTTGGGAGCAGCATGAGAAGCCTTCTTTTTCAGGTGGTGATTATGGCATGACATGCCATGATGAGCAACCCAATAAAATAGTCCCTGGTCAGGCCTGGTGGTGGGGGCAAACTTCAACTGCCAGAACAGTGGTCACAGCAGACAACACACTGGAACATAACAGGAGCAGGAAACTGAAGCCAAAAGAAGGTAAAAATAACTCAATACAAAGAAGGTAACTCAAACCAAAGAAGGTAAAATAACAATACAATTTTTAAAAATATAATTTAGGTGTGTTTGCTTCTGAACACATGAACCTGCCTTATACTGAATGAGGCCCTTGGTCCATCATAGTCAGTACTGTCTATACTCAAACTGGCAACAGCTCTCCAGGGATTCAAGCAAAGGTCTTTTATATCACCTCCTACCTGAACCTTTCAACTGGAGATGCCAGGGACTGAACCTGGGACTTGCTGCATGCCAAGCAGATACCTTCCCACTGAGCCACAGTCCTACTTCCACGCAGAGCCAGCGTGTGGGAGTAGGCCAAGTAGGCAGCCGCCTAGGGTGTCACCTGGCCTAGGAGCGCCATGAGGTGCCCCCTCTCCCACGCGTGCTGCCTTCTGGGCTTCGCCAAGGCTTCCCGAGGCTCAGGACACCTTGGCGAAGTGGGGGAGGCGTAGCAGTGCACGCACTCAGAGCCGGACTCTGAGCATGCACACTGCCTTCCAGACTACACCTAAGTCTCGGGAGACCTCAGCGAAGTGGAGGGGGGGCGTGGCAGTGCGCATGCTCAGAGCCAGGCTCTGAACACACACTAGGCTCTGAGTGCGCGCGCTGCCTTCCAGACTTCACCAAGGCCTCCCAAGGCTCTCGGGAGACCTTGGCAAAGTCGGGGAGCATGACGTAACATCATCGGTGACATCATCAGGGCGCATGCACAAAGCACGTGCAAATATTCTCTGGGGGGGGAGGCGGAGGAGCAGGGTTTGGCCTGGGGCGCAGGAAACCCTAGCGCCGAGCCCGCTTCCACATGAGGGGTCCTTTGAATATGTCCTTATACAATTTTGACTTTTTAATCTACCATTTTGCATCTGAAAACTAAAAATTTACTGCTTTAGTAGGTGGATGTCAAGAGATTATACACCTACAAACAACTAAAAAAAATCTTTCTAGGTCTTACAGACTGTTACTCTCCCCGCCCCCCAAAAAAACCCTGGCAATTGATATATACTTATAAAGAGAATAACTCTCTTATCCACCATAATAACAACATTCTCACAAACTGTCTACAAGCACATAAAAGATCCAACTCTGGGAGCCCTACAATTAATACCTTTCAAATGAATGAAACCATGTGTATATACAATGTTAGTCCAACATAACAGGAAAACCAAGTCCTGCCCAATACTGAATATTTGTACTTATTCCCACCTAGTCAACTGCTGATTAATGACTTAGCACATAAACTTTCCCCCAATGTCTAGCTGGCACCAAATTGTCATAATAACGCTGTAACTACTGTTGTCATTTCTGTTCTCACAACACTATCTTTCTGCAAGAGGCATAAATAGTAAAGTGAATTGATTTCACTAGGGGTAAGCATACCACACCACAGCTACAATGGATGAAGCAGACAAATTTCCAGAACAAAGCACTGAGAGCAATAAGGCAGATCACTCAAAGATGCTGGCTTCATAGCCCTTAACTAATCATATTTCGTTTAGTGCAGGGGTCATTTTGTAGAAAAATAGGTGGTGTAACTTATTAGCATAACTCATTAGCATATGCCACCACCTCCACACCAGCCAAAAGCAACCTGATGCAAGAAAGGAGAGCCCCAGGCAAGCAAGGCCTGCTTGGGCTGGCTAGAGAGCCAGTCAGCCCAAGCAGGCCTCACTCATTTGGGGCTCTCCTGGGCCGCCCCCCCCCCTCCACAGTCAAAAGGCCAGCAAGCCACCCTCCACCCAAAATCACACAAGAAGTAGAAAGGATGGTGTGGGCTTCTCCAGGGGTTAATGAGGGCTGCTGGGGGTGTGACAAAGCCCCTGGTGGCTGGCTGGCTGCCCGCTCTCCTAATCTAGGGATTGTTATGCAGCTGCACCTACTATTCAATAGGCAAGGGAGGGAGGGAGGAGGGGGAACCATCAGAAAGGTTCAGGAGCTGCGCTCCTGTGAGCTCCTGCTGAATTCAAGGCCTGGTTTAGTGGCCTATATTTGGATAATGAATTAGCTACAATTAATTGAAAAGCCATTATTTTGTGTTGACTGAAATGAGTCAAAGTTAATGAGTACTTATTTTAAGGATTATTGTTACAAGAATGAGCCTTGGGAAACCTTGAGCTTGTACACGGCTCTGAAATTAATCATTTCTGTGACATATCTTAGCTTGGCGCATCCAAATCATGAACTATGATGTGAAGACCTGTTTTGGAAGGCAGAGAGGGGAAATCTAGTTTATTATTCAAATACAACAATGAACTACGGTATACCATGACTCATTTACCATTTGACTCTTAATTTGAAAACTGCATGAAAAGGGAAAGGAGGGAATGCACAAGTCAAGAATTTCTAAGGCCTGTTTCAAAAATAACAAACCAACGTTTATTATGATATGTGAATCATTCCTTATTATCTAGCCTCCCTTAATGTATATTAAGATAGAAGGGATGTAGTATAGGAGCCTGGGTGGAAGACAGTCAGGAAACTTGGATTAGATGAGGGCATAAGCCAGAAGTGGCATGGAGCTTTAAAACACCCCCACTTCTGGTAGGTAACAGCAGCTTTTAAACAAGAAATCAGATCATGGAAGGTTCTAGGGATCCAAAGCTGCAAAAAGTTGTCTTAGAGGGCATGGCTATGTGCCAGGCAGCTGAGATGACCTGCTCCAGATAGAGAACAACCAAGGCAGATCTAGGTGCTGTTGTAAACAGAGACTGCAGAAAGGAAATAAAATAGAGATTGCTAAAATCCAGGGCTTTTTTGAGCAGGAACGTGGTTCCAGCTGGTTTGGTGCATAATATGCAAATGAGTCCCTGCTGGGCTTTTTCTACAAAAAAAAAACCTTGCTCAAATCATAAGAGCAATTAACCTAGGCTTGCCAATCCCCAGGTGGGGGCAGGGGATCCCCCGGTTTTGGGGCCCTCCCCCCCTTCAAGGTCGTCAGAAAGCGGGGGGAGGGGAGGGAAGTGTCTGCTGGGAACTTTATTATTCCCTATGGAGATTTATTCCCATAGAAAATCATGGAGAATTGATCCATGGGTATCTGGGGCTCTGGGGGGGCTGTTTTTTTAGGTAGAGGCACCAAATTTTCAGCATAGCATCTGGAGCCTCTCCCCAAAATATCCCCCAAGTTTCCAAACTATTGGACCAGGGGGTCCAATTCTATAAGCCCCAAAAGAAGGTGCCCCTATCCTTCATTATTTCCTATGGAAGGAAGGCATTGAAAAGGTGTGCCGTCCCTTTAAATGTGATGGCCAGAACTCTCTTTGGAGTTCAATTATACTTGTCACAGCCTTGATCTTGGCTCCACCCCCAATGTCTCCTGGCTCAACCCCCAAAGTCCCCAGATATTTCTTAAATTGGACTTGGCAACCCTAAATTAACCCCACTCTTAAATTGCTGAATAGTGTTCATCATTAAACAATAACATGCATAGTTATTGCATAGAGCCAGTTTGGTGTAGTGGTTAAGTGTGTGGACTCTTATCTGGAAGAACCGGGTTTGATTCCCCACTCCTCCACTTGCACCTGCTAGCATGGCCTTGGGTCAGCCATAGCTCTGGCAGAAGTTGTCCTTGAAAGGGCAGCTGCTGTGAGAGACCTCTCCAGCCCCACCCACCTCACAGGGTGTCTGTTGTGGGGGAGGAAGGTAAAGGAGATTGTGAGCCGCTCTGAGACTCTTCGGAGTGGAGGGTGGGATATAAATCCAATATCTTCTTCTTCTTCTTCTTTTGCTTTGTTTGTTTGCCTAGTTTTTTACATGCTCCTATAATTTGGTGACAAGAGGTTGTCGGAGCGGGAGTAGCAGAGTGAGGGAGATGACTTGCCCGACACAGGGCTTCAGGAAAGAAAATCAGGCAGACACGTGCAACTAGTGCCAAAAGGTGTATTAACATATATACACAACAAGTGCTCTCTTGTGCAGTCTATACAATATCACCTCCACGGACAAAGTGCTTCGCCTAACCACCATCTCACAGGGAGAGACCTGTGTGATGCACACACAGATCATATATAGTCCAAGCAGCCAATCCTGGCCGTGCTGACTCAGCAGATTGCATCACTTGGCTTCTGCCGGCTCAAGCCGGTCTGCTGATCAGGTCACTGTGACCTAGCCTGGCAGCTAGATCACCAGCTGTCATACTGTAGCTGTCAGACTGGGTTTATGTAGATTCTTGCTCCAACACACCTCCTAATCTATTTAAACCCAGTGCACCAAAACACTTTACACAGTTTACATACATGTCCACCAGCAACATTACAGTTCATATTTACGTAGCTCGGAACCCTTTCCGGAATTCGTTCAGGAACTCATCATGATTGTAAAACACATCATCGTGTTCCTGTTCAGCCAGCTCTTTCAGACGCTTGGCTTCAGCCTCCTTCTCCCTTGCCTCGCACTCTGCCACCCAGGCTTTCCATTTCTTAGCCTTTTCTTTTAACATTTCCTCAAATCCGGGTGGGTCTGGATTGACAGTCAGAGTGACATAGGGACACTTGTACCTAGCGGGACGTTGGCCTTTGGTGGACCTGGCAGACACCCGTGGCCCTGTGCTTGGACCAGCTTTGTCTTCTTCGGGTTGCTCTGTTACCACCTCCTGGGCTGGTTGCTCTGCCCCTGTAATTGGGTGTTGAACCTCCTGACTCTCACACTTTACCTCCAGTTCCTGCATTTGAGGCTCTGCCTCCTGACTCTGCTCGTCAGGCTCTGTGCCAGCATTCGGCTCACCTTCTCCAGCCCCACTGGGTGCCACCTCCTGGGCTGGAGTTCTGGGCTGCGCTCCAACATCGTTATCGCTACTTGGCAGCAGGACAAATTGTTTCTGCAAGGAGTGCAACCTTGGCCAGCTGCTTTCTTCATTGAACTGGGCACTCTTACTAAGTGTTATCTTGCTTTTGCTATTGCAGAAACGATAACACCTGGCCCTTGGCTTGTAGCCCAGAAAAATTAGGCTCTCTGCCCGGACATCCCCCTCCCCGCTACTCGTGGAGTGGATGCCAACCCGAGCCCGTGACCCAAAGACTTTTAAAGAACTCAAATCTGGGGTCTTGTTCAACAGTAACCTGTAAGGCACATTTTTCACAGTATTACACCAAACCCTATTTTGCAAAAAAACAGCTGCATGTATGGTTTCTGCCCAATAGGTCATTGGCAGTTGTGCATCCTCTAACATGCAATACATCACATTCTGCAATACAGCCCCATGCCCATTTTCTCGGGGCGTTGCCGGGTTCGTCAGACGGTGGGCGATGCCCTTGTTCTCCAGCCAACGTTTCATCTGGTTAGATAAGAATTCCCCCCCTCTGTCGGTTTGTACAGCCAGGAGATTAACCCCTAATTGTCTCTCCACTGCTTTGACCCACTTGGTGAATGTCTTATACACCTCAGACTTATGCACCATGGTGAAAACCCACGCGTACCTCGTGTGGTCGTCGGTGGCCACCAAGCAGTATCTCCTCCCCGACAGACTCTTTGGCAATGGGCCAATAACGTCTAAATGGACTAGTTCCAGGGCTCGTGTGCTTTCCCTTGAGCTTTCTTTAGCAACAGCACACGCCTTGCTTTTGGTCTTGTTGCAGACCTGGCAATCCAAGTAACATTTGCAAGGATTTACTTTCAAACTAGGCACAAGCTCCAGGGTTTTCTTTAACGCCCTAAATCCGCAGTGCCCAAGTCTCCTATGGAGCAAATGTATACAATTATTGTGCACAGGCTCATTCGACACCTGAGCCACCTGGGCACAATCACTCTGGACCACATACAGTTTACCTTCCCTCTTTCCTGTCACAAGCAACTTTCCCCCACCTCCCAGGATTTTGCAGCAGGTTTTCTCAAATCTCACCTGGTATCCCTGGTCAAACAGTGTGCTAACACTCAACAGGTTAGACTGCAGTGAGGGTACATACAACACATTTTGCAACATACATTTCAGTGCAGGAAATTCCACATTGCCTGAGCAAACAGAATTGGCAGTGGTCCCATCAGCCAATCTCACATACTTATGCTCAGGACTGTCAATGTTTTTCAACAACTCCTTCTCGCAGCAGAGATGGCTCGTTGCCCCGGAGTCTAAAATCCAAGCAGACCCTGTGCTCTCTACTGCAGACGTGACCAGCCGGGTTGCTTCCTCACACGGGCTGGCGGTCCTCCGCTCTCGCCGCACACGCCCCCGCCTCTTCTCCCTCTCAGGGCAAGCTCGGAGCAGGTGCTGCGACGACCCGCATCCATAGCAGCGACGGACTGCAAACGCAGTCGGCTCCACTTCCTCCACCTTCGGACGCCTGCCAGCAGCAAAAGCTGGCTCATTCTTGGCTGTCTTCCCGGACACACCGATAACAGCACACTGCCCGGCCGACACCCCCGGACAGCTCACGGCCGCAATTCTCTCTTGGAAGTCAAGCAGGTGGGCACAGACGTATTCCATGGTCAGGGTCGCTACGTCCACCGTCTCCAGAGAAGTTATCAGGGGAGTGTACTCAGGTGGCAACGACGACAGCAAAATGTACACTCTGTCGTCTGGAGCTACAGTCTTGCCTCTTGCCTCCAGCTCAACGAAACAGTCCGTTAGCCGTTTGACGTGATCTTTCACACACCCTCCAGCCGGCATAACGGTGCGGAACATCCTCCTTGTCAAGGCCATGAAGGAACCAGCAGTGGTGCTAACATGCACCGCACTCAACGCGTCCCAGGCAGCCTTGGGAGTGTCCTTCCCTCGCACATAAACCAGCTGGTCATCTCCTATAGATAGCACTATGTTGGCCAGTGCCTTATCCGATAACACAGTCTCGGCAGGAGATAAGTCAGCAGGGGGGTTACTCACGAACAGCCATTGCCCTTCACGCTTGAGGTAGTGTTGCATTCTCAGGCTCCACACCGCGTAGTTGGCTGAGGTGAGCTTCTCAACGGCTACTCCAAGCTGTTGCTGAGCCATCGTGCCGACTCCTCCTCACAGCTGGCTGCCGACGTCCCTCTGGCTCTCAAACAGAGAACGGTGGTGCTTCTGTGTCCTTCACCGGCGTTCCTCGCCTCCGGCTCTTTCCAAACTCACAGTCAGCTCAACTCTCAACTCTCTCCTCCGCGCAGCGGAACCGCCCTGGGCCCATAACCCTGTCGGAGCGGGAGTAGCAGAGTGAGGGAGATGACTTGCCCGACACAGGGCTTCAGGAAAGAAAATCAGGCAGACACGTGCAACTAGTGCCAAAAGGTGTATTAACATATATACACAACAAGTGCTCTCTTGTGCAGTCTATACAATATCACCTCCACGGACAAAGTGCTTCGCCTAACCACCATCTCACAGGGAGAGACCTGTGTGATGCACACACAGATCATATATAGTCCAAGCAGCCAATCCTGGCCGTGCTGACTCAGCAGATTGCATCACTTGGCTTCTGCCGGCTCAAGCCGGTCTGCTGATCAGGTCACTGTGACCTAGCCTGGCAGCTAGATCACCAGCTGTCATACTGTAGCTGTCAGACTGGGTTTATGTAGATTCTTGCTCCAACAGAGGTGGATAGGCTCCTATATTTGGCTATTCTCTCAACTCTGTTCTTTTCTGGCATCTTACTCCATTAAGCTCCAAAGGGCTCAGAGCATAGGATCATGGAGCAAGAGATGGCAGGCAGAGATGTGGTGTGATCAGCTGGTTTGATTCCCCTCATCACCACCACATAGATTAACTGGCCCACAGAATTAGACCTTCAAAATATAGGCAGTTAGGCCTGCTGGTCTATGCATGCAACAGAACACGATGGCAGAGATCTGAGGTAGCAGAATGCACTGTACCACCATAGCCTACAGGGGAGATCCCATGCTGTATGATTCTTCATTTAAAAACTCCCTGTAAATTAATTAGCACATTAGGGATAAAGATTATATATTAACCTTTTTTGTGTTGTTTTGCACTTACAGGAAATTGTTAACCTAGAGAAACTTTGAAAAATGTAAACCCTCTACTGCAGTATGTAGAAGAGTCCCATTCTGTTACCTCAGAATTTTGCCACCATTTTGTTAACATGTTTTCTTTGGCTTCTTAAAGGCTAGACTGGCAAGAAAAAAGGTGCTCACCAGAACCAGCTCACAAGCAAAGCTCATCTGGATCCATGTGTGCATGTGTATGAGCAAAGTAGATGTTTAAAACATTAGGTACTATGCCAAGGATTACGAGCTGAACACAGACCATTACTATCACTACCCTGAAATAGGCCAGAGAGTGCTATATCATAAGTCTGAAGTAACTTTGTTATAAGGCACGGCACAGCAAACCTTAAGCCTTCAACTGACTTCTCCAAAACTGGCAAGGATTAAGGTTTTCAGCATGCCACATAAAATAAAAAATATCCATGAAAATAGTCAAAGGCTACTTTTAAAAAGCCACATACTGATGGTTAGGTCTATGTTCAGCAATGTTCAGAGACTAACTAAACAATATGGACAGGTCTATGTAACATTATGCTTCATTTAGAACTATTTTTCCTAATTACAACGGCAGTAGCAAACTAGTTGTCTGAAATGAGAGATGCTGGGAAAGTAAGCTATTCCTTAAAGAAAGAGTTCATGTTTATATATAAAACTGGTTCCTGCCACTCCCAGCCAGCAAACAGAAAATTTCTTTCCTGAATAAATAATTCATTATTTAAAAAAGAAAACAAAACAAAACAAAATTCCCTTCCTGGTGTCATTGGGGGAGTAATGGGGAGTCCCATTAGATTCCATTGCATTGGCTCACTGCTACATTTCACTATAGCATAAGAATGACCAAAGGATACTAGGTATTTTAATAAGCACATGAGATGTAAATCTCAGACTTTTTTTAAAAAAAAGAAACAGCGAAAGAGTAGATCTTGTGCTACAAACGACACACACCTATAAAAAGGTAGCTCTATTTCCTGGCCAGCTAACAATATTTGGCTTTTTGCCCTATATTTATTTTTGTTTCAATTCTCATATGGATTTGCAGGCTCTCTGAATCAACCCTGCCCCCAGGGTCAGAGCCAGTTTGGTGTAGTGGTTAAGTGTGCGGACTCTTATCTGGGAGAACTGGGTTTGATTCCCCACTCCTCCACTTGCACCAGCTGGAATGGCCTTGGGTCAGCCATAGCTATCGCAGGAGTTGTCCTTGAAAGGGCAGCTGCTGTGAGAGGCCTCTCAGCCCCACCCACCTCACAGGGTGTCTGTTGTGGGGGGAGAAGATATAGGAGATTGTAAGCTGCTCTGAGTCTCTAATTCAGGGAGAAGGGTGGGGTATAAATCTGCAATTGTTCTTCTTTCTGGTCTCGTTAAGAAACTAAGCACTTGCAGGAAGCCTGTTTTAGTATGGAGAAGGACTGTGCTTTGAAAATATGGGATAAGATTGTGGGACCTTTAAAGAAAGACAGTGACAGAAAATAAAAAGAATATTAATTTGAGTCTTGCAAGTGTGCTATTATTACATCAGATTTGCTAAATATGACAGCCACTCAAAGGCAATACCGGACTGCACACATACCCATACACTCACCCACTCACAATCCATTCCCACTTTCACTTCCTTGAATCAGAATCAGGAGCAGCAGAAGCAGAAGATATAAGCATAAGGAGGAAAGGCTTACAGCAGGGGTGGCCAAGCTTGCTTAACGTAAGAACTACATAGAATAAATGTCAGATGTCTGAGAGCTGCAAGACGTGAACATCAGATGTTGGAGGGAGGGAAAGCCAAACTGGAGCACATACAACCAGGGCTGCGGGAGCTGCACTGGCTGGCAATAGTATACCGGATTCACTACAAGGTGCTGGTTATCACCTTTAGAACCCTGTATGGCCAAGGACTTGTTTACCTTAGGGACCGTCTCTCCCCAAATGTTCCCCAGAGGGTACTTAGATCTGGGATGCAAAATCTTGTTAGATGCCTTATTCTAGAAAGTTCTAGGCATTCATGGCATTTAAGCTCCCCACCCATACCAAGATTTTAAGCTTAAGAAAGTAAGTCTCTCAGCTGATGGACTACTGGCTTCCCCACACGCAGTGATTTGTAAATCGCTAAGAGCATGCATTTTGTCTACTCCCACTTCCTTTAAACCATGTTTAGCATTACATGTTGCACCAATGCCTGCTAAGGATAATGCTTACCAGATTCCATGAGATACCTTCTATGAACCAGTGTTTGCCAACCTGTTGGTCATGAAGCCTGTCAAAGTGGGTCCCAGGCTTTTGCAGTTTTTATTAATTTGTGCATGCTTTTTTAAAGTGGGCCACCATACCAAGTAAATTTGGACTGTGTCACAATACCAAAGAGCTTGGAAACCAATGGTTTGAAATGTCCAAGGACTGTGTTTTGCAGTTAGGTCTCTTTGCATAGCAAATGAGTGTGGGAGACAGCTCCTGCCAACATAACCCATAATAAAAGCAAGAGCAGCCTAAATCAAAGGACTGAGGATAGCAACAGAACAAGATATACCAAATTCTGCTTGACAGTACAGGCTAACTCCTTTAAAACCACCACTTCCACAGTGGGCTGTAATTATGATAGACACTGCGGTCCCACTCAGCAAAAAGCAGATAACGTTAATTCCCAGGAAACAAACAGAGCTTTGAACAACCACAATGTTAAATATAAGGGTTTCCCCCATGTGCTCATTTAAGGTCTTAGCAAGAGGACCCTAAGTTCTCAATACTTATTTACACTTCATAGCTTTCATTTCAGGATTGCATTCTAAAATTATACTCTTAAGAGGTTTGACAGCAGAGGCAACAATGAATAAAGCATTAAGAGGTTTGACAGCAGAGGCAACAATGAATAAAGCATATAGCCCCAGTAATTCTGTTTGCTGTCCTAGCATGAAAACGCTTTTTTAGAAAAGCACAGGGAGAGTATTGACTGTGAGTGAATTATCATCAGGAAGCTGATCTGTAACATTTCAATAAGCTATAAATACCGTAAAAAGAAATCAAATTGTTATTATTGCTGGTCATTTGTATAATTCTTGCCTCTATGCTTGCTATTAATCTATGATGGAAGCCCTGCTAAAATAGCCACTAGTTTTGCCAGCAGAGAAACCAATTCCCCAATAGCCTTGTCCTGGTCTCACACTCCTCTTTGCAGCGCTTCTGTCTGATTTCGCGCAAGCTGCCACGAAGCTGCGACTCACCTTGCCTCTTCCGCGGCAAGTAAGATCCTCTGAAAACTGGTTTCTGCTTGCTGCAGGAAAGAGATGGGGAGAGTCACAGCCCACGGCAGCATGTGCAAAATCGGACAGAAGGGCCGCAGAGATGAGGAGCATGAGACCGGGACAAGGCTAGCGGGGAATCAGTATTGAACAACCCTAATTGATGCTCAGAAAGCATTTTGCATATCATGAGGAAGCCAGAAGCAACAATGCCCACAAAATTGGTCGTAACATTGATGCTCTAAATCAGGGGTGGGGAACCTTTTTTCCACCAAGGGCCATTTAGAAATTTATGACATCATTCGTGGGCCAGCAGGAACTAATTAGCATGTTAGGCTACACCCCCAAATATAAGCATATTAGGCCCCACCATCTGGGATAATCAAGTGGAAGTTGAACTGGTGGTAGCTGGCTCCCACTCCTGCCACCCCTCCCTCCCTCTAAGCAGAATCTGCAGCTGCTCCCACCAGACCCAAGGCACCCACATACCCCACCAGCCGTCCTTCACAACACCCACCACTTAGGAGAGAGAGAGAGAGAGAGAGATAAAGAAATGAGAGCAAAGAAAATGAAATAATGAAATGTGAGGAAGAAATGGGTAAAAGAAAGGGGTTCTTGCAGGTTTTAGCTACTCCTATAGCAACTCACAAAATCAGTAAAGCAACGCCTTTCTCAGGTCCAATCAATGTACACAAAGTATGCAAGCTTTCATGATGCATAGAACACTTCTTCCATACAGCAATTAAAAGACTTAAAAGTAATTATGTACAGGATTTTTCTTCTGTTTTCCAATAGTTCCCTTCCACCTAGTAGGGTAATAAAAAAGGATTTTTTTAAAAAAAGGATACTGCCATTCCCCTAGGAATTCACTGGAAAGCTGTAATTGCATTATGCATCTGTACTGACACCAGAATTTCAAAAAAGCAATAGGAAATACAACAAAGTTGCCAATCAACTAAGACAAATGGCCCTGTTCTAGTCAACAGTGGGTAGCACCGTATGCCGCTAATTTTGAAAAAAGAGGGACAAATCAGGACATATGCCTGCACACAGGTCAGAAAACAATAACGGGTCCTCTGAAGGGGGGGTTGCATGCGTGCGCATGTTGTGACAGGTCCAGGTGGATGTGCAGGCAGCCCGCTGGCAGGGGTGGAGCGCTGTGCGTTTGCAGAGCAAGGGGAGGGAAGAAAAAGTTCTTTCCGGTCTTGTTAAGAAACTAAGCACTTGCAAGAAGCCTGTTTTAGTATGGGGAAGGACTGTGCTTTGAAAATATGGGATAAGGCACAATTGTCACCCACGCCGACTCTTGTTCCCACTCCACCATGGGGTCTCTGTCTGATGCCATTCAGCAGACAGACGAGCAAAATTTTGGGGGGCAGCTCATCCACGCCGCAGCCCACTAAGATGCGGCACTCAGGGCAGCGCAACCCATCCCAGCGATCCTTGCTGGGCCCGGGGACACCAGCGCAGGGCCTGGCCCAGTGATTCCCGCTGGCCAGCTTGGCCTCGGGAGGCCGGTGCACAGTCCGTGGGGTCTCGTGGGTCGGACCAGAGGTTCCACACCCCTGCTCTAAATTAATTCTTAAATAACAGAAAACATGTGCTTATTGATAAGTATAAAGCCATAGCATCAACCAACATGTAGTTACTAACCACAGCCAGCAGAAGTTTCAAATCAATTTCAAGGTTCACAATAGCTGCATTAAATAGCTCCATAACATAGGACACAGGAAAGTAGAGCAAGGGTGTCAAATATGCAGCCTGGGGCCAAATCAGACCCCTGGAGGGTTATCAGGCCCGTGAGCAAGTCTTTCTTCTTCCTCTCTCTTGCTTCCCTTCTCTGTTACAGCTTGCTTTGCCAGGCTTGCTCATTCGCACAGCAACTACAGAGCAAAGCCTGTGTTTTCTCCATTGGCTGAGGCTCCTCCCATGAGGAGAAAGGGGAGAGAGACAGCTTGCTTAGCCAGGCTCTCTCAAATGCACAGGAGGGTTACTGAGCCAAGCCTCTTTTCCTTCTATTGGCTGAAGCTCCGCCCTCTCATCCGCTAGGGAGAGAGGGAAAGAGCCAGACCTTCCTTTGCCCAGTTCCCTCGGTCACACAGGAGACATACAAAATCTTTAATCGTGTTTGTCTGCATCCTTTATAAAAATTTATATCTCCACTACCTGCCATTACATTTTATGACACACATGGCCCAGCCCGACAATGTCTCATTTATGTCTGATCTGATCAAGAAGAAGTTGTAGAAGTTATCATCATACTGAAATATTTGAAAAAGGAGTATAACGGATTGCAGATTCCAAGCAGGCCCTTAGCTACAAGGGGATTATTTGGGGGCTATTGTCCAAGCCCTCAAAATGTCTTCTCTCCTGCCAAGGAGTTCAAAGCTGATTCCTGAGGGGTCCCCAGGGCACACAAGTAACCAGACCATTATTTATTTTTTAAAAAATGATTAAGTTTACTGAATTCTAAACGAAATAAAGAATTACTCTACATGCAACACATTACGCTTTGATCACATTGCAAAACAATAAGAAAGCTAGCTCAACTGTCAAACACTCCTCAGAATATATGTTAGACAGCACCAACCTTAAGTTCCAAAAGCAAAGGCCAAAGTTCAGGTGTTCTCTGCATTACTACTAGTTGTGTGTCATAGTTTAGGCCTCTAGTCCATCAAAATCCAAGCTAATTCCTCTTCCTCAGGGCTTTAGTCTAATTATTTTTTTTTAGGCCCCACACATCAGGCAGTGATGTGTCTCCAAGATGTATCTCCAGGAGAAACCTCTAGGAAATCACCTCATCACCTCTGGCTCTCCCCACTCCCCATCACACAGACTGCAGGTTCTCATGAGAAGCTGTGTAGGCCCAGAAGCCAATTAGTAACACCTATTCACATTAACCCATGAAGAGAGGCCAGGGGTGCTTTGCCTCACACAAACCCCTCCAAGCTTCAAGTCTCTAATCTGCATTGCAGAGATACAAGAGGGGAAATGTCTCAATTACCTGGTAAAGAATCATGGAGGAGGAGCAGCAAGTCAGTGGGAACTGGCAGAACAATCCTAAGAGCACTTTCCTGGGAGTAAGCCAGACCTAAATAAGATTCTGAGTAGAGCTGCTTAGAATGGCACTGTGATTCAGTTAACCCACTTCTCAAGAAAGTTTTGCTCTATCCTATCACCTTTTCTCACTAGCCCCTTTGCTTTTGTTTTGTTTCTTTCTCTCTTCTTCAATACCCAGTGACACTGAACAGAAAACTGGAGTGAGAGTTACAGAATTTCTGAGTTGCTTCCTCTGTCTGTACTGGAAAAGTTATCTGAAGAGTAGGTTGGGGCGGGGAGGGAAGAAGCAAAAAAATGAATGTCCACTTTCACTTATTCCACTATCTGATTTTAATGATTAACTGCAAACCACCTCGTTATAACTTCCCTGTATAAAAGTATGCAGTCTCTGGGCATTAGCAGAATGCCTTTTTCACACTAATGAATATTCATTGTCAAGCTTCTGTCCTCACCCACTTAAGAGGCATAATGCCCAAGCAAGTTTAAACACTACATTCTTTCACTACAGAAAATGAAATATTTTAATATGGTTGAAGGCCAAGGTGATATAATATCCAAGCAGCCCCATGCTCTACCATCGCTCACTACAGAAAATAAGGGTCTTTGGGAAGAGCTAAATAATTATGTACAAAGAATGATTAACACATATGTAGTGTTTTCCCTCACTATACACACCTACCTACATGGTATTAAGGGATAATTTCTAGTTGACTAAAGTAGGTTGTAGGAACTATATTGCTCCAGGTTTGGCCCACCTATACTGGCTCTCAATCTGTTTCTGGGCATCATTCAATCTGCTAGTGTTGACCTTTAAAGTCTACATAGCTTGAGACCAGCATACCTTTAGGAACCCCTACTCCTCTATGGTCATTATGGTTTTTAAAATGTGATCTTATGTATATTTTAATTTATCAGCCTTATGAGGACCGAAAGGTGGGGTATATATGTTGTAAAATGAAAATAAAGCATCAGGGTTCCCTGCTTCAGATGTCCTGCCCTCTGAGATTAGACAGGTGGCAACCCAGGAGAGGGCCTTCTTGGTTGAGGTACTGAAGTTTTTAAACTCTCTCCCCTGAAAGATTCTCCTGTCCCCTTTCATTGCTGTCTTCTACCAGTGGATGTAGACGTTTTTGTTTTCCTACCAGTTCCTCAATGATTCCTCCTCCTGCCATTTTAATTGCTGTTTTTATGTATGAGTATTTTAACTTGCTTTACCTGCTGAATGCTGTGTTTTTGTTTGGTTTTAATGGATTTTCAGATGCATGTTTTTAATGTTAGCTGCCTTTGTGGCCCTGATGAGGGCAGAAAGGTAGGGTATAAATTTTGTAAATAAATAAATAATAACTAATTGAAAGGTGTTAGCTGAGCATCTGTTTTCTTCCAATGCAGAATGTTTTTCTGTCTCCATGCTAATAGTTAATTAATAATTCATTAACAATAAAGACCTTTCTCCCCCTTTATTAGAATTTTGAAAAACTGACCATGTATCCAGATAGCATTTGCCACTGCACAATGCCTTTCTGGAATGACCACAAAAAGAAATTTATTCAGTTATGAAGATGATACAAGATCAAAAGAGAAACGAAGACAGTTACCTAACTTTACCTTGCCCCCTCCTTGCCAGCAATTTAGCAAACCAAATTCTGCACAAAAGAGGCACACAAAGCAGCCACGAGTTTGTATTATGAAATTACAATTAACTTTGACCTGTTGGATTGAGTCATCACTCCCAGCTCCGGCATCAGTACAATCCAAATGCTTCCTTTGATAGTCTGGCCAGTTCTTGCAGGTATTATTTTATGGTTAGTTAATCTGGGTGTGTTAAAGAAATTGTACACAAAGTCACAAGGATATACTCTAGTAACTATTAATAATGGGCTATTCTCCTTCTCCTGAAGGCACTATCCCTTGCCCAAACTGCTGACATTTAACTTTGAGACATTTAACTTAGGGCCACCTATGATACTATGCTGCTTGGTCACTGAAACTAATGTTATAGAAATTCCTTTGGCACTTAAAAGGTGCCACTTAATAATTGGAGGCACTTAAAAGGTGCACGGTCCCTTTACGTCATGTCAAAACATATTTTATTGCAAATAAAAGAAAAAATGGTCAGATTATATTGCAGAATACAAGGTAAGAAAGTACAAATATAAATTCAGAATTATATAGATGACTTCATGTTCTATTAGATACAAAAACTAATTGAAGCATTATAACAATAACAATGGGTTTACTCATCAATGAATAGTTCTACTAATAAAGCTCAAAAAATCTGAATATGAACATTATATTTCTAAGACAGTAACTTTTGCCATAGATTCAAAGTATCTACCAGTCTAGGAATCTCATTTTGTTCAACCAAATAATTAAGAATAGGTAACTAAATAACAGAGAAGTTTGATTGTGAGGTAGGATGTTCCAGATGGTATATGTTGCCCATTATTTTATCCATTATATAATAATGCCATACTTTTCCATGGCAAAGAGTGATGGAGCAGTAGCAGCTTTCCAATTTGTCACTATAGCTGCTTTAGCTGCAGCTAGGAGAAAAGAAACCATATTTTGTTTGTATGACATGCATTTGTTTAGAAAAGTATGTTCAAGTGTTAAGAAGACGTCTAGATTTGCATTTTGTTTGATGCATTGTGATATTTTTTCCCAAATCCTTAAAGTTTGCTGCGGCTCATCCAACAATGGATATAGACTCCTCTCTCACCACAGTTCTTCCAACAGAGGTTAGCACAGTCCCTTTAAATGTGATGGCCAGAACTCCCATCAGAGTTCAATCATGGTTGTCACAACCTTGCTCCTGGCTCCACCCCCAAAGTCCCCAAATATTTCCTGAGTTGGACTTGGAAACCCTACTGTACTGTTATTTGATTTGTGAAGAAAATGAACCCTCATTACCACACAGGTCAGAACAACAGCACTTTCTGACACTGCTGTAAACTGAAGTAAGTTCAACCACACAGTATTCCAGGTCTGTAACCATGGCAATACTCCCTCTAAGCTGTGGAGTCTTGTGAGCAAAAATTCTACTTTGTGAGTTACTGGCATTAAAGTTGTGAGCTACTTCAAAAATCAGCTTGCTCTGGGGCCATTTTTCCTGAGAAACGCAAAAATGTGTGAGCTGGAGGCCAAAAACCTGAGAGCTAGCTCACACTAACTCAACTTAGAAGGAATACTGAACCATGGTACTCTGTTGCAGGTGGTTAAGTTATTGGCACTTTAAATATGAGTATTATGAAATTTAATGTGGTAAATTTAATGCGGCTCAGATTTCCCTTCATCATATCACCACTTACATGATCACTTAATGCATCTGAAAGAGCAAGCTCTGGCTTACCACAGTGCCTCAATAAGCTTGCCACTAGTCCTTTTTTTCCCAAGAATAGATTAATATAAATGTCTCTGGAATGTGCTTAGTGGGATCTCTGTGATCCAGGTTTGTATGAAAAAGCCTATTACAAAAACCTGCTGTCAGTCATTTTGATCAGGGAAATGGACACTCCAGAACTTCCAGAAAAAAACACACGCGTACACTAACTACTTGTAAGAGGCCTCTTTCTGCAGTCAACGTAGCAACAGACAATGGCTGAAGCCGTATGGAATAAACACACTACATTCAGAAAACAATTTATCTAAGGTCAGGACCTCTCAACCATTTATTGCAAACAGCTGCCTCAAGCAAACCAAATTCACTGTAACCTGCAGCAAGCCACCCATCTTCACATTTCATTTAAAGGATAATTATAAAGCAGGTGTGACTCAAAACAAAAGTTCATGTTCAAGCAGACACTGACATCTCTAAGAGATCTAAGTCACAGTACTCCATTAAAAAAAATTCCCTTAACAATCTTTACGTCAATCTACTAGAGTTCACTGTTTAACATCAGCGGGATGTTCAAGACAGGAAAGGGTGGGAAACAGTTCTGACCTGTGAGAGGAAATCATTTGAAATCCAACAGCTATGCCATCCACCTGTAGGTGTGCTAGCTGAACTTTCAAACGAGTCTCATGGGAGCATGAAAGGAGCACAGGAGGACTAGAGAGTGCTGCAGAGAAGCTAAATTAATTCTTTGTAGGGGTCTTATGTAGAAGATGTTAAGAGATATAACCACGTTTAAATTACAGAATTGGGAAAGGGTACCTAATGGGTTATGTCAAATGGAGGGGAAAAAAGGATATTTTTTGAACTCACTGAACAATTGCCATATAAGATCCAGGTTTTTTGTCCTTTTCCAGGCTCAAGAATACAGCAGACAAGCTGTCAACATTTAAAAAATGCTCTCAACAACTCTAAGCATCTCTGTGAACTTCCATCACAACAATGGAAAGGCACAGAAAAAGGCAACCCAAGAGACCCAGATAATAGAACTCCTTCTGTATAAGGAAAGCATTTGGACATCTTCACTTAGAGGAAATAAGTATTTATAAAATCATGAATGCTATGGAGAGACTGGAGAAAGATTCCCCTCCCCTAATAATATTACATTGATGAGCAATAGATTTAGGATAAGAAAAGGAAGTACTATTTCATATTTTCAGAAGCCAGCCATGTTGGTCTGTAGTAGACCAAGTAGATTTCTGTTTAGTTGCACCATAAAGACCAACAAAATGGGGGGGGGAGTGTTTATGAGCTTTCAAAAGTCGATGTTTCCTTCTTGAGATACAAGTAGGAATGCAAATATATTCTTTTTTTTAAATCTGATGAAGGGAGCTTTGCTTCTCCAAAGCTCATACCCCACAAAATCTTGTTGGACTCTTAAGGTGCTAATGGACCAGAATTTATCTGTACTGTTTTCATACAGAGCTCTACCACTAGAACTGAGAAGAAACCAAAAGAATGGAAAATTTAGAGGAAGGTTGTGTTCTAGTGAACTTTTATTCCATTACTCCAGTGGGAAAAAACCCTAGATTTTTTTTTTGGGGGGGGGGGGGGCAGAAATGTTTTTTGAAAATGACATCTGAATTGAACCAACATGAAAAGGGCAAGTCAGAATGACTAACTAGCATCCTAATTCCAGCAAATATTATGCGTCCCTTCTTCTATAAGAACATACAGATATCTATTGTTAGGTTAGGCTGAAACAGAATAACCGGCTCAAGGTCATCCAGAGAGCTTCAGTGGCAGTGTGAGGATTCAAAGTTTCAGAGGCATTATGCCATATAGCAGACACTGGAAACAAACTGTGGGAAAAGGCTGTCATTTCATGCCTTGCTTGTGGATTTCTCAGAAATATCTTGGTGTTCAAAACAGGATGCTGGACTAGACAACTGGTTGATGTGATCTAGCAGATATGTTATCTATATCGCTATATCAAAGCAGCTTGCTGAGCACTGTATAATAAAGGAAAATAGTATTCACTGGCTATTGCAATTATTGTTGTATGGTTATTTGCTTTTATTTAATTGCAGTTTGGTGTAGTGGTTAAGTGTGTGGACTCTTATCTGGGAGAACCGGGTTTGATTCCCCACTCCTCCACTTGCACCTGCTGGAATGGCCTTGGGTCAGCCGTAGCTCTGGCAGAGGTTGTCCTTGAAAGGGCAGCTGCTGTGAGAGCCCTCTAAGCCCCACCCACCTCACAGGGTGTCTGTTGTGGGGGAGGAAGGTAAAGGAGATTGTGAGCCGCTCTGAGACTCTTCGGAGTGGAGGGCGGGATATAAATCCAATATCATCTTCTTCTTCTTAATTAAATTGCTTTCACTTTCACATGAAACCACACATACGGTAGCAATTGCTTTGTTCTTGGAAATAACAGGCATGAAGTGCAGTTCAAACACTGCTAAACAGCACAATCCTAAACAGAGCGATATCCTTTTAAGTCTACTGACTTCAACTGAGTTAGAAGGGTATCACTTTTGCTAAGTATTGCCACATTTTCTCCAAGTTGGAAACCTAAAAAAGCAGGACTGAAATGTGTTTTTGAGCAAGCTGTTCAAACTGATCGATACAACTGTCTGCAGATGCTAAGAGCAAAGAGAGTATGTCTGGAGCCCATGCCTGTAGCCCAAGGATAGGAATACTAAAATGAGGCAACATAAACTCACATTCCAAATCTTTGACTGTTCATTCAGAGAGAACTACATGCAACAAATGACCCCAGTGCAGGGTCCTCTGGCTAGAAGAAGCAATTTAAAAAAAAAAAAAGCAGCAGTGGAGAAATTGCAGGGAGAAATGAATGAGCAGAAGAGAGTATCAAAAACATTCCCTGTTTACCAGTCATCTCCCTTTTTAAAAATCCAGATGTTAATATACAAAGGAAAAGACAAAACAAACCAGAGAATAAATAAGAATGTTTGAACAAAGAGATATTTGCTAACAACCAGAAGCGAAAAGAAGGATCATTACATACTAATATTTTCTGACCAATCAATTATTGACTTCGAGAGTAACTCAATTTGTTTTGTCTCAACTCCCTGGCTGTCGGCTTTGTTACTATAAACTTTCCCTTGCCTTTTTTTTGATCCATCACTGCATCACCAGAAATGTCCCTTATTTCCAAAACCTAGCAAAAAGTGATCTAGCAGTCGTTATCAAATATAATACAACAACCAGGTATCTTTTAGCTACCATTGCAACATAATTGAATAATAATATTTCTGGTCTCAGTGGAATTTCAGTACTTAGACTCTAATTTAATTACTAGTTTTTCCCAAACATTTTTGCCTGTTCATATAGCTGCTACATATGACCAATCATATCCCCTTCTACTGTATTTCTTCCAGTCAGACCATAGAGATCAGAAAAATCTTGTCAGATGCCTAATTAGAAAATGCATATTTGATGGTCTATAGATAGAGATTAGGGATGGCAACAGTCCAGCAAAAAAAGTCCAGTCTGTGGAGGTCCAGTCTGTGGAGGTCCACAGTCCATGCCCAGGTCCATGCCCAGGTCCAGTCTGTGGAGGTCCCATGGACACCCCCCCCCCCACTTGGACCACAGAGCACACAATTTTTACAGACCAGACCATGGTCAGTTTGGTCCATTCATCCACTTCCAGTTCACTTCCAGGTGAACCAGAAGTGAGTGATGTCACTGCTTGGCCTCTTTGCAAAAGCCACTTAAATGTTAAATGGCCTTTACAAAGCTATGCAGCACAGAAGTGAAGGCTGAGTGGCGAGTTCACCCACTTACGGGTAGGTGAACTCAGCGCTTGGCCTTCACTCAAGTACCGCACATTTTGCAGTCAGGCAGTGTGTGAGTGAAGGCAAAGAGGTGAGTTCACCATGAAATCACTGTTCAGCCATCACCTGCATGCTGTATAGCTTCTACAAGCCCTGCTCCCACATGGACCCATGGACTTCCTGGGATAGTCTATGGAGGTCCATATTGGTGGATGGACAGATAGGGTTCACAAACCACAAACCAGATCCTACTCTGGGGGAAAAATTGGTCCACAGTCCATGCCCATTCCTAGTAGAGATGTTGGCTTTGGGTTCTGACGTACATGAAGATTTGGGGCGTTGGGCTTTAGGAGAGCAGGGTTTGGGGACAGGAGGGACTACAGTGTGGTATAATGCCATAGAATCCACCTTCCAAATCAGCCATTTTCTCCAGGTGATCTGATCTCTATCATCTGCAGATCAGATGTAATCCCAGGAGATTTCAGCCACCATGTAACCCAGTATATAGGTCCAAATTGTGTTCCAGTGTTCCAAACTCAAACAGCAAATACTTGTTTGTATGTTTTGTATCAAACCCCAATAACCTGGCCTACAAAGTATATTTCTAAATGAATGTTAGTCCTAAATGAATCATCTCCCAGCTTTCTGTAGTAATTTCGGGAAAAGGACACTTGCTTATACATTTGATGTGATCAATAGCTAGCTGGAAGGCTAGACTACTTATGTTTAACACTACAAATCCAGAATGCTGGAATAGAGTCTCTCACCAGTGAAATGTAAACAATTTTCAAATCCAGTATGGTATCATGGTTATAGCGTGGGGAGATCTGCCATGGAAGTTCACTGGATGACCATGGGCCAGTCATTTTTTCCAGCCTAACCTACCTCAATAGAAATGTGTATGTTCTTAACCAAGAAGAGACACATAATGCTTGCTAGAATTATGATGCCGCTACACTTCAAGAGCACTGAAGCTCAAATATTTAGCCACCAAATGAGAAGAGAACACTCACTGGAGAAGACCCTGATGCTAAGAAAGACAGAAGGCAAAAGAAGAAGGGGATGGCAAAAGATAAGATGGCTGGACAGCATTACTGAGGTAACTAACATAAATTTGAGCAGACTTTGGAGGATGGTGGAAGACAGGAGGGCCTGGCGTGACTTGGCCCATGGGGTTGCAAAGAGTTGGCCCATGGACTTGACTGTGCAACTAAACAAAAAATACTTGAAGAAGCTAGTCCAAATCACTAGTTATTACAAACTACTAAACAGCAAGGAGAATACTTCTGCTAAAACACAGTTCTAAAGACATGTTGCTTGTCCTCCAAACAAACTGGAAAATGACATCTCAATTGAATCAACATAAAAAGTCAAGTTAGCATTACTAATTAGTGTCAGATTTATGGTGAAATGTATTGTTGCTGCACTCAAGAACCAAATTCACAGCACTTGGGCCTTGATCAGATTTTGAAATCAACTGCACCTTTTGCCACTACCTAGATCAGAGGTGTCAAATGTGCTGCTGAGGGCTGGATCAGGCCCCCAGAGGGCTCCTATCAGGCCCATGAGCAACTCACTGTCATCTGCTTCCTTCTATCTCTCTTGCTACTTTCTGCATTACAGCTTGCTTCGCCAGTCTTGCTCAATCGCACAGGAGCTAAGAGCAAAGGCTCTATTTTCTCCATTGGATGACCAGCACACAAAGCAACTCATGTACAAAAGTTCAAAATGCCCAGCCATTTCATGTTTTACCCTGGGTCTTAGGGTCACGCATTGGCCATGAGAATTCTGTAATGAATGTCAATAAATCAAAAATAGGTTCACAACTTACAAATACACACCTGAACAACACCTGAACAGCCTACTTGATTGTTACAGCACAGACACTGTCTCCAGATTTTGATACAATAATTCAGAGCAAGAGATGTCAGTTATCAGAAACCATTAAATAAACAAAATATTGCAAGAGTGCTAATCTTTTAAGCATGTTTTAAGTTTTTTTAAAAAAAAATTTTTTTAATTGTGCTTACATATCCACTATCTGGCATTACATTTTATGACACACATAGACCGGCCTGACAAGATCTCGTTTATGTCAAATCCATCCCTCATAACAAATGAGTTTGACGCCCCTAACGTAGATGGTAAAGAAGCAGTCCCAATACCTTTAACAAGAAAACACTCAGCAAGATACTTTTGATCGATGCCCTGAAGATTACAAAATACAGGAACTGGCTTAATACATTTCAGGCCAGAAGCCTTGAATGGAACACAGGAAGTTTACCCTTCCTTCCTCTTTTTTTTCCTGAAGAAAAGGACAAAATTTCTTCATTTCCTGTAGCTAGCAGCTGAGTAGCAAAAAATTTCTACACTCAACCATATGGTTGAGGGGGAAGGCAAGGAACTGAACATTACCAACTGAACATTACTAATAAATATTACAAAGCAATTGATATTATCTTATTCATCAGGGACATTGGCCAAAAAATAACTTTTCAGATAGTCAAGCCAGACTTTCTTCTGCAGTAGCCATAGAAAACAACAAAACAATTTACTTAGAAAGAAGAAATAGGAAGTTCTTTTTTTTAAGTCCTTATTGCCTCACAAACAGAACTGAGGAAGGGGCAATGTTTAAATGACAATATGCAAAAAAACCCTAAGGATTTCCTGAAAGCATTCTACAGTTCAGTCTCTGGAGAAAAAAAAGACAGGCATTTCCAACAGTAAGATTCCTAGCCATACTCCTAATTAAATAAGTAAACCATACAGGAGTTTAAGGTTATTATTTATATTGTGCTATCAGTGATATGGGGATGCTAAATGATATAGTACAGCCCGATTTCATCAGGTCTCAGAAACTAAGTGGAGTTGGTGTAGTGGTTAAGTATGCGGACTCTTATCTGGGAGAACCAGGTTTGATTCCTCACTCCTCCACTTGCACCTGCTAGCATGGCCTTGGGTCAGCCATAGCTCTGGCAGAGGTTGTCCTTGAAAGGGCAGCTGGTGTGAGAGCCCTCTCCAGCCCCACCCACCTCACAGGGTGTCTGTTGTGGGGGAGGAAGGTAAAGGAGATTGTGAGCCGCTCTGAGACTCTTCGGAGTGGAGGGTGGGATATAAATCCAATATCTTCTTCATCTGGTACTTGGATGGAGAACCACCAAAGAAGACTCTACAAAGGAAGGCAATGGTAAACCACCTCTGCTTCTCACTTGCCTTGAAAGCTCTGTGTAGGTTGCAACTTAACGCACATAAATACATATCAGTAACATGACAAGCAATACCGCTCTCCACAGAGCTTACAATTCAAATGTTGAAAAAACATGCAATGAGCAGAGAATCAGGGTACTAAGGGGATGACTATGTATAGTTAACGTACACAGGCTTTGTTTCAATGGCAGAGAAGTATGACCACCTACACCCTACGAACTCTGGCAAATATGCACTATCACTCATCTGAGGGAAAGTGGTTTTATTTAATGCAAGCAGGCCTCGGATTCAGCAGGAGCTCACAGGAGCATAGCTCCTGAACCTTTCTGACAGTTCCACCTCCTCCTTCCCACTTTGTCCATTGAATAGTAGGTGCAGCTGCATAACAATCCTTGGATGAGCTCCACCACCTTTTTTCTACAAAATGACCTCTGAATGCAAGTCATACATCTACATTAAAGATAGGAGTTTATAGCAGTAGCTCAACTCATTTCCACTAATTCTCTTCCTTAAATTTCACCATCCGTGGTCCAGGCAGCAGCTGCATCACTGTT
Source organism: Heteronotia binoei (assembly GCF_032191835.1). NCBI lineage: Eukaryota > Metazoa > Chordata > Lepidosauria > Squamata > Gekkonidae > Heteronotia > Heteronotia binoei. Next base: position 141,531,945 of record NC_083227.1, on the reverse strand, counting down.
AAGTAGAAGGAAGCAAAGATCATGGAACACAGAGCATGCTGTCCATTTGGCAACAAAAACTGCTCAGCAACCTGAGTACTGGCATTCTTGGAAGACACTGTCTGGTAGGAATAACAAAGGAAGAACTCCACCTTCTGTACTGTTTAAACAGTAAGCACACCCAGATCACTACACAGACATTCCTGTAAAGATAACCATGTGTTGTTGGTGCTCATTAAGACAATAGCATATTAGGCTGGAAAAAAATAACAATGAATCAGATATGCTAACACACAAGTTTGCTTTCATACAGCTGCATCACGGAACATATGAAGGCACAGAGTGAGAGAGAACTGTGTAGCTCAGTCATCCTCATCTAGCGATAATAGGATGTTACTCACCAGATAATTTGTTTTTTATCTTCATGCCATGAAAAATGTCAAAAGCACATTTCCACATATTAAACCTCTACAAAATGGGCAGGATATTTTTCTCCAGGTCTACTGGCAACCCCATCCTTATCCAATTTTTACATGTGTGACTGGATGGCTATGACTGGATCAGTGAAGCACTTACTGAGCCTTTTTAAAGTTCATTTATCATGCAGTTACCTTAATGGCAGGGTTCAGAACAGTTTTGAAAACTAAGTCTTAAATACGCATTTAAGATTCTCCCCAAAATATGCCATGTATAACATAACATAACATAACATATGAACTCAGGCATATAGTCACACGGAGTGTGTGTGGGTAGCTGTCAGCACTGTAAGTTAGGTGGTCATGCAGTGGCTCAGTTCTCATGGAACAGCAAACCATAATTTGGAAGTATATGCCCAAACTTCATGCTCACATGTGTTCTCCTCCCTCTTCCTGTGCAAACAATTGTTCACTATTTTGTTCACTATGGATAATAGGAAAGTGCAGTCAGGTGTGAAAGAACACAAGTTACCCAAGCCTGTAACATATTTCCCAATCACAAAAGTCCAATACAAACCAGCGCATTTTGTTTCTTGAGAGAACTGATACACTGGCTTGGATCCATGACATATTTCTGCCAGTGACAGAAATTTCTACCATTAGCACCCCCCCCACCCCACCCATCACTGCAGCCCAAAACACTTCTTCAAATGCTGCCCATGGACAAGCTTGAGGAAGGACTCTGAGATCAAACTCAGGAAGGGGAGAATAAGTCAAAATTGTCCTCCTCTTCCATCAGTAAGAATCTCTGCAAAATCCAAGGGATAAAAGGATTACTAAAGGGCGATAGGGAAATAGCTGAGAAGCTGAATGCATTTTGTGCCTCTGTTTTCACTGTGGAAGATAAGAAGTGCCTGCCCACCCCAGAACCACTGATTTTGGGAGGGGTATTGAAAGACCTGAGGCATACTGAGGTGACGAGAGAGGAGGTCCTACAACTGATAGACAATTTAAAAACTGATAAATCACCAGGCCTGGATGGCATACTTTCAGGAGTTCTGAAAGAACTCAAATGTGAACTTGTGGATCTCCTGACAAAAATATGTAATCTTTCATTAAAATCCACCTCCATTCCTGAGAACTGGAAGGTAGCTAATGTCTGAAAATGTCGAGACAGTGTGCGACTGCAATTAAAAAGTCTAATGCTATGATGGGGATTTAGGAAGGGAATTGAAAACAAACCAGCCAGTATCATAATGCTCCTGTAAAAATCGATGGTGTGTCCTCATTTGGACTACTGTGTACAATTCTGGTCACCACACCTCAAAAAAAAGGTACTATAGCACTGGGGGGAAGTCCAGAAAAGGGAAACTCGAATGATTAAAGGGTTGGAACACTTTCCCTATGAAGAAAGATTAAAGCGCTTGGGACTTTAGCTTGGAGAAACGACAACTGAGGGATGACATGATAGAGTTTTACAAGATTATGCATGGAATAGAGAGTATTTTTCTCCCTTTCTCACAGTACAAGAACTTGTGGACACTCAATGAAATTGCTTAGCATTCAGGTTAGAATGGATAAAAGAAAGTACATCTTCACCTAACGATTGATTAACACATGGAATTCACTGCCACAGGAAGTGATACTGGCTACTAGCACAGATGGCCTCAAGAGGGGATTGGATAAACATATGGAGCAGAGGTCCATCAGTGGCTATTAGCTACGGGGTATAGATGGAACTCTCTGTCTGGGGCACTGATGCTCTGTATTCTTTGTGCTTCAGAGGGGGGGGGGACAGTGGGAGGGCTTCTAGTGTCCTGGCCCCACTGATGGGCCTTCCAATGGCATCTGGTTATTTGGCCACTGTGTGACAGAGTTTTGGACTGGATGGGCCATTGGCCTGATCCAACACGGCTTCTCTTATGTTCTTAACTGCACAATTCTCAAAGATTTCTTTTTAGCATAAAGCTTAAAATTCTATTTTTCAATGCAATTTCATATATCAAACATATTATTTTTTAAAATTCTTTACAACCAACTTACAGTGTAAGGCTCTTCAGGAAAATCTCTGCCTATCTAAAAAGTCTTGTACTGGAAGGAAAGGGAGAGGAGAAGAGATTGTCCTACTGTTTAGGGTTTCTGCTCTGGCAACTGTCAAGTATCTTATAATTTTTGCCCCATTTGGGGTAATGTAAGACTTAGCAAATAAAGGAAATAATAAAACTTAAGTGTTTATGTGAATAAACATGGAAACTTTCACTAGTTTATACTCAGAGAAAGCAGTGTCAGGCTGTGCGTCATGAACCAAGATTTTGATTCCCCCCGCTCCCCCCCTCCCGGTCAGTTCCTTAAATGTTTGGATTCAGGGGACCAGAATTTGTAAG